>NC_041382.1:443141455-443248325 GCF_002162155.2 Triticum dicoccoides
GTTCCAAAGGGATATTCTTGTGTAGAGTGTGTTGAAGAAAGATGATATCTTCATCGATTGGTCCCTGTGATCAGTTGCTGGACCTATTGTCTTATCAATCCTTTGATTTGAGTGTGGGCTATCGTCAAATCAAATCAGTACCAACGATGCTCGTAATGTTGTCTTACTCATGGTTGATCCCTCGAGCATACACCATTATATCTTTTGGGTCTGACCAATGCTATCACTTGTTCACTTAACTATGGAATTCCTTTTGAAAGGAAACCCAGATGAATTGTTGTTGAGCCCATTGACAACATCCTTGTCTTCTCCATAATTTTGCTGAACATTAAGCTAGTGTTGGAAAACTTTTGAAAGCATTTGTTCATGCTAGCTCATGAAGCATATGTTCGGATGTAAGAAGTGACTTCCTCTAGTTCATGTGCATTTGATGCAAGTTGCCGCCGTGGATTCGAGGAAGATTGTTTTGTTTCCTTTGGAATCATCCCAAATCAGTCATGCACACGTGCGAAGTATTCTGTAGTCTGGAGGCTTGCAACCTTCATTCTATATGTGTTCCGTAGCACCCCAAGCCACTGACTGATTTGTTCAGGAAAAGGAGTTAAGTGTTAATCCATGGTAATGCACAGGACTCTGATATCCCCGATGATGGTTCCCTACCAGAACTCGGTAGTGTTTTATTGTAAGACTACCATGTGATCATGTTTGTCTGGGACAGCGTGTTCACATGTTGTAGCAGAACCAGCTCATGTTTTGGAGCTTGCTATCGTAATTCATTCCCCGAGAATCTCACAACGCCGTCTCGTCGATTTGTGTTGTAAACTTTCATTTTTCTTTCTAGACTTGATGAGTCTGGAATATTCTGACACCAACCAGATCTGAATCTCAGGCAGATGTGATGGTTGGAACATTTCCCAAGAACTATAATATTGGTCTCGTGATAACTGGTAAAGTGGATGTCGTGGCTAACACACCCAGCCGGAAGACCTCCTGTTGTAGTATCTTGATTTGAGGAAGTTGGCCACCTCCCCATAGGGATTTCGTAGGATTTACTCCCTAGTTGCCCCTATGGATTTCTGTGTTCCGAAGTCCGACCTTTTTACTTGATGTTCTAGATATCAAACCATATCTATGAATGGGTTACACTAGCACATCAAGGAGAACATTAGAAGCGGAGTGCTAAATGTCTCTCGGTCGATCATCCAGATTTCGTTCCCTTGGCCTCGCTAAGGTGAAATCTGAGAAAGTGTTATCCTCCTTTGCATCTGCATCGTCCATCGCCATTCATCATGGTAGTATGTTGTGTTGTCAGCACCCTTGACACGGATGTTGATAAAACCTTGATGATTGTGGAAATGCTCAAGTTCTTGAGAGCATGCACAAGCGCTACGTGTTATCATCGGCTCTAACTGGGATTCCTCTCAGTTTCCTCGGCAATGCTATGACCTTTCAAACAGTGAATTCACTCTCTATTGTTGGGTTCTTCCCCAGTTACCAGAATCATTCCCAGCATTTGCATTCTGTTCCCAGCTTGCACCGCCATTGTGCCATTCTACCATGGGTCTCTTCCATTTCCGGTGGTAAGCAAAATCATCCACTACGTTGTCTTCAACAAGGTAATCCACATCATCCAAGTCCGAGTATGCCATTCTACCGACCCCCTCCAAACGATTGCTCGAGAATTGCCTTAGGCTGGTTTAAAGAGTTTCAATGATCTCTGAATCAAAAGTAATTCTTTTGCCACCTAAGGGGATATATCTACAAGTCACCTTCCTTGAGGTGCCCCGTTTTGGAATCATGGCAATTTCCCTCGCTACTTTGAAACCCTCGTCAAATTGTTTCTTCTGTTGCTCCTGATGCATGTTTTGCCTTTCAGCTCGAGAGATGTTGCTATGTCTCACTCCGTGAGTTAATCCTGAGTTGTTCGACCTTCGAGAAGTTCGATCCTTCTAGAGTTTTCTTTCCCCTCTCGTTGTCATGTCGGTTGGCATTCTCGGAGCAAGACATCAAGACAATGATGGTGATCGAATCAATGTTCTTATGAAGGGCAACCTGGATCGTGAAGATTGTGTTAGGTTGCGTTCCCCATCGTCTTACCCTACACTTGAATCTCGGGTCGAGATTCTTGTTTAGTGGGGGTGAGTTGTCACATCCCTAGTTCTGGCCTGACCTATGCTTGCTTCCATCTGTGCATCATGTTTAAATTTTTGAAACTTGAACTGAGGAATTTGGAAGCCTCAAAACCCTAAATAAAAGAAGGGCAAAAACCCTAAAATCTCATTCATTGTTCCAAAATGCTCTTCTTAAATGTTTGATAATTTTGGCAAAGGGTTCTGGTCCCAACCAAAATATTGAACATTTTTAAGGACTTAATCTTGGGACTTTGAATTTAAATCATTAGCTATTTGAATTTGAATTATATTCATATAATTAGAATATAATTTCAAATACCCCTGAAATATTTTATGAGCTTTTGGAAAAGTCCATCTAGCAAAATAAAAATATTCAGAGGAGTTTTTGGCATTGTTTGAATTATTTTAAATTCAAAACAGTGGCAAAATAAATTTAAAAAAATAAAACAAACAGAAAATAAAACAGAGCACTCACCTGTAACTTACCTGGCATTCTAGCCCACCTGGTGGCCCATCTGAGCTGGCCGGCCCAGCCCACCTCCTCCGCTTTGTCGTCTTCCTCCCCCTCACCCCGAAGCTGCTCGGTGGCGAGCGCCGACGCCGCCCCGGCCACCTCCTGCTTGCCGCTTCGCCCTGGCCTCTTCGGGTGACGCCACGCAGCCCCCTCGCTCCTCTCTCTCACTCTCTCCCGACCCCTGCTCCCTTCTCTGCTCTCCCCCTCTCGCGCCCGAGCGCGCTCATCGCCGCCGCTCGCTGCTGCCGTGACCACAGCCACTGCCTCGACATGCCGTTGCGCCCAGAGGCTCCGCCTCGACCCCCTCGTCCTCTCCACCAAGCCACGAGGTCCCGGACGCGCTGCAACGCCGCCACCGTCGCCTTCTCCACCACCGGCCGCCGAGGATCTTCACCGTCGATTCGCCACCGTCGTCGCTTCCTCGAGCTCGCTGACCATCTCTACGCGACCATGTGAGCCTCCGGTCGATTCCCTTCTCTTCCCCGCGTCATTTTCGCCTCGTAGCCACCGCCGCCATTGAGGCTGAAGCTCACCTCCGCCGAGCTCGCCGCCGGCGTAGCTCCGGTGACCATTTGGTCACCCCGGCGAGCCCTACGCGTTCGTAGTTTCCCGTAGAGCATGCCTAGCGCAAAAACTAGCCCGCTTGCTCTCTGCAGCATCAAACCCGTGGTCGCCCGAACTCCGGCCGCCGCCGTCGTCGTAGTTGCCGTCGCTTCGGGCCACCCCAGCTCCATTCGCCGCCACCAGTGGATGCGCCACTCCTCCAGCTCCCCGTAGAGCCAAACCCCGTCGCAAACCACCGTCTGTAGCGCCGTCCCGAGCAACTCCGGCGAGGTCCCGCCGTCGCCGTGGTCGCCGGCGTCACTAGCCGACGTGGCCGCGTGATTAGCGCTAATCACGGCCAGCTAACCCTCCCCAGAGCCACTGACGTATGGGCCCCACGCCCTTATTTAATCTTTATTGTTTTCTGTTAAGTTTTAACCTAACCACCGTGGGCCCACACGTCAGCTTTGACCAAGCTGACGTGGCCGTTGACTGGGCCCACATGTCAGCGACACATACCAGCCTGAGACAACGATCAGTGGGCCCCGCACGTCAGGTTTGACCCCAGTCAGCCGCAGTTGACTGCTGACGTCGTGCTGACGTCATGCTGGCGAAATGTATATTTTCTGGAATTAAAATAATTCAGGAAATTCCAGAAAATGATTTAAACTTCTAAAAATCATATAAATTCAACCGTAACTCCAAATTAAATAATTTATATACGAAAAATTATCAAAAAAATCCAATCTATCCATCTGTACCATTTTCATGCATGTTAGAACAACTTATAGCTGCTGTTTAGGACAATTCAATTAAATGGCATTTAAATAACCACATGTGGAGTTTGAATTTGAATCTTGGATTCAAACCAACTTCATTTAATCTGGTTTAGTTGCATCAGCACAAATCACATCATATTGCCATGTCACATTCATGCATCATATTGTCGCATTGCATTGATTGTGTTCTTCCTTGTTTGTCGGTAATTGTCCCCTCTCGATAGACGTGTACCGGCGATGTGATCGATGACACCGATGAAGAACTATACTATCTTCAGAAGTGCCAGGCAAGCAAAACCCCCTTGTTCATTCCGATAAAATCCCACTCTCTCGCTCCTGCTCTCTTTTACTGCATTAGGACAACAACGACATATTTGTTACTTGCTGCGGTAGCTGAACCCCATTATCCTCTGCATGACCTGTCATTCCACAGTAAATAGATGAAACCCACTAGCATGAGTAGGAGTTGTTTGAGCCCTGTTGTGCCTACTCATTCTTGCTTGTTTGTCATGCCTGCTACTGCTTAGAGTTGTGTCAGGTCTGATTCATCGGGAATGAATCAGAGGTGTGTGAACATGTCCTACTGTGTGTGAGCTAAGTGTGTGAACACGATTTGGTAAAGGTAGCGGTGAGAGGCCATGTAGGAGTACATGGTGGGTTGTCTCATTGAAGTCGTCCTCAGGAACTGAGTTCTGTGTTTGTGATCCATGATTCAGCTACTACCACGCATTGGGCCCGAAACCAATGGACCCTCTCGGCTTCTTAATCACCCTTGTCCTCTGTCCAGGAGTTGCAAGTAGTTTCTGGTGTTTGTAGTATGCTGGAGGCCGTGGGCAGCGCTGACCAGAGGGGTGGGCTGTGATGCGGTAGGCACGTGGCACGGTGTACCGGGCGCCCGTTTGGTGTCTCGGGAACCCTGTTCACATCGTTTGGGGCTGTGAGCGAAACTCCGGCCGGATCTCCTCATGGATGGAACCCGAATAGGCGATAAACCTGGACTAGAGACTTGAGTGTTTAGGCAGGCCGTGGCCGACACCCACGTTGGGCTTCCGCTTGAAGGTTGCCGAGTACATGTCGTGTAAACGACAGTAAGTGGTGAGAGCGTGTGTGAAGAAGTACACCCCTGCAGGGTTAACATTATCTATTCGAATAGCCGTGTCCGCGGTAAAGGACTTCTGGGTTGCTTATATCAGTTCACAGACAAGCGAAAGTGGATACTCTAAAATACGCAAGATAAGCGTGAGTGCTATGGATGGCGTTCTCGTAGGGAGACGGGAGCGGATCCATAGTGGTGTATTGATATGGTGAATATGTGGACTCGTGTGCGCCACCTCAAAAGAGTTACTTGCAGTTGTAGTTCAGGATAGCCACCGAGTCAAAGCTGGCTTGCTGCAGTTAAACCCCACCATCCCCTTTGTTGATAATGATGCATATGTAGTTAGTTCTGATGTAAGTCTTGCTGGGTACATTTGTACTCACGTTTGCCTATTTTATGTTTTGCAGAGAGACCTCAGTCTCGCTAGTAGTTCCGCGTGGTCTTCGACGTTTAGCTTGTTACCTCAGCTACGATCTTGTGCCCTCGGTAGGATCTGGTAGATAGTCAGGCTTCTCAGCCTTTTTCATTTTATAGTTGTCTATACTCAGACATGTTAAGCTTCCGCATGTGCTTTGACTTGTATGCTCTGAATGTTGGGTCATGAGACCCCTGTTTGTAATATCTCGCTCCTCGGAGCCTATTGAATTAATACTTGAGTCGTAGAGTCATGTTGTGATGCCATGTTGTATTTGCACATATCGAGCATATTGTGTGTATGTTATTGAAATGCTTGGTATGTGTGGGATCTGGCTATCTAGTTGTTTATCCTTAGTAGCCTCTCTTACCGGGAAATGTCTCCTAGTGTTTCCACCGAGCCATGGTAGCTTGCTACTGCTCCGGAACACTTAGGCTGGCCGGCATGTGTCCTTCTTCGTTCCTGTGTCTTTCCCTTCGGGGAAATGTCACGCGATGAATACCGGAGTCCTGTTAGCCCGCTACAGCCCGGTTCACCGGAGTCCTGCTAGCCCAGTGCTACAGCCTAGATACACTCGCTGATGATCGACATGTTCGATGCTGGTCATGGATGCCTGTCCCTGTAAGTTAGTGCCACTTTGGGTTTACGACTAGCCATGTCAGCCCGGGCTCCTTATCATATGGATGCTATCGACACTGTCATATACGTGTGCCAAAAGGCACAAACGGTCCCGGGCAAAGGTAAGGCGACACCCGTGGGAATACCGTGCGTGAGGCCGCAAAGTGATATGAGGTGTTACATGCTAGATCGATGTGGCATTGAGTCGGGGTCCTGACATATTCAAAAAAAGATGTAGAGATTTTTGAGGGGCTCATCGAGCCGAAGCTTGAAGGATAAGCAAAGTGAGGAGGACAAGAGGATCAAATATAATCTCCCTCGTACCGCGGAGATTCGGTCGTGTGAATGGCCTTGTGATGAGTTCTTAACAACAGCCGAGATTCATGATGATTTCTATTCTTTGGCTGAGAATGCGGGCCTCACCCACTTCCTCCGCGACCAGCGCGAACAGTATCTCTTACTCAGTAATTTTTTCGTGCAAAATTTTCATTTCCATGCTAGGAAACCTATACCTTCAGTGGAATTTTATTTATATGATGAGCATAAGGAAATGTCCCTTATTGATTTTTGCCGGGTCTGTAAGATACCCTTTATAGGCAGCTTAGAGAAACCACATCGTAAAGATGTGGAGGGATTTATCGATATGATTGTTGTAGGGGAAACTAGGAAAATTTCTGATGCAAGAATCACTAGCATACATTTTCCTATTCTACGCTATTTTGCAATATTTGCTAGTAGATGTGTAATTGGCCGCGGAAACTATGGAAACCTTAGTGCCCCTGACATTATTATTTTGGGCCATGCCTTGTTTTGTGATAATTCTTTCAGTTTAGGAGCTATTGTTGCTAAACGGTTAAATCTGAACCGTACTAAGGGCCCCATCCTGGGAGGTATCTTTGCCTCGCGCCTTGCTGCACACTTTAGCATACCTATTAGGCATTATGAGAAGGAAGAAAAGTTGTTGCCTCCTATTTTTCTAGACTATAAGAGTATGGTAGCACATGATTTTATCGTTAAGATAGGGAAAGGGTGCTTAAGTAAAAACTGATATTTGATAAAATTCGACCTGAGATTATTACTTTGCATGCTCCCTCTTTGTTTGATTTATCTACAGGCAAGTACCTTGTTCCGCCGGAGGTCATTCAAGCTTACCAAAGTCCCACGCAGCTACAGAGCCAGAGCCGGAACCACAATTTGATCCCTCGCGGCAGTCTGTTTACCAGTGGAATCCGGAAGAGATCGCCAGCCAGTGGCAATCTGAGTATCCATCTCAGTACAACCCCAATTACAACTTTGGATATCCCCCAGGCCAGATGAGGGAGTCCTGGATTAGGGGGTCTCCGGACAACCGGACTATATCCTTTGGCCGGACTGTTGGACTATGAAGATACAAGATTGAAGACTTCATCCTGTGTCCGGATGGGACTTTCCTTGGCGTGGAAGGTAAGCTTGGCAATATGTATATGTAGATCTCCTCCCTTGTAACTGACTTTGTGTAACCCTAGCCCCTCCAGTGTCTATATAAACCGAAGGGTTTAGTCCGTAGGACAACAACAATCATACCATAGGCTAGCTTCTAGGGTTTAGCCTCTATGATCTCGTGGTAGATCAACTCTTGTAATAATCATATCATCAAGATCAATCAAGCAGGATGTAGAGTATTACCTCCATCAAGAGGGCCCGAACCTGGGTAAACATCGTGTGCCTCCTGTTACCATCCTCCTTAGACGCATAGTTCGGGACCCCCTACCCGAGATCCGCCGGTTTTGACACCGACATTGGTGCTTTCATTGAGAGTTCCACTGTGTCGTAACCGTAAGGCTCGATGGCCCCTTCGATCATTGGTAACGATACGGTCCAGGGTGAGGTTTTCCTCCCCGGACAGATCTTCGTATTCGGCGGCTTTGCACTGCGGGCCAATTCGCTTGGCCATCTGGAGCAGATCGAGAGCTATGCCCCTGGCCATCAGGTCAGGTTCGGAAACTTAAACTACACTGCCGACATCCGCAGAGACTTGATCTTCGACGGATTCGAGCCCATGTCAGGTGCGCCGCACAATCACGACGAGCATGACATAACTCTGTCGTCGGACAGTGTTCGGGAGATCGCATCTGCAACTACTCCGGCCCTCAATCTGGAGCAAATTGCACCATTCGAGGACGAGTGGAGAGACCCCGCCATGGAGGCAGCACTATCAGTGGCGATAGAGCCGAATACTGACTTCACCCCTTGCAAGAGCCGTGTCGCCGAACAATTGGATTCGTCCCCGGCCATAGGCTCTGAACCGCCTGCGTCTGTGCCTATCGAATCCGATTGGGCACCGATCATGGAGTTTACTTCCGCGGATATCTTTCAGCACTTGCCTTTTGGTGATGTGCTAAATTCATTAAGGTATCTCTCCTTGTCAGGGGAACCTTGGCCGAACTATGTCCTGCTGGAAGGGGATACGGACGACGAAGAAATTCGCTCCCCACCCACCACCCACTTAGTAGCCACTATCGACGATCTAACCGACATGCTCGATTTCGACTCCGAAGACATCGACATGGCTTAAGGCCGCACAAAATACGCTCAACAGCAGGTGGAACAAAGTGCTCGACAACAAAGAAAATTATGGTGGAAGTTACCACACAAAAAGCTATCCAAAGCGCAAGCTATTACCCGAATTCGACGATGAGGCCTTAGAGCCCACACAGCTGAAAAATAAAACGGCAAACCGGCCGGATAAACCACCTTGTGACCGCGATAGAGCGACTAACAAGGTCGCATATAAGTCAACCCACGATCTATGTGAGGACTTGCGCCAAAAATCCATTATGACCAGATCCATCTATGGATCTAGGAAGCGTGCTCCGGCACAAAATCAAAACCGAATACTACAACCGTCCGAATGCCATGATACATCCAAATACAGGGGTGCCGCGCACCCCCTATGTTTCACTGATGAGGTGTTGGACCACGAATTCCCAGAAGGATTCAAACCAGTGAACATAGAGGCGTACGACGGGACCACAGACCTTGGGGTCTGGATTGAGGACTTTATCCTCCATATCCATATGGCTCGCGGAGACGACCTCCATGCCATCAAGTACTTGCCCCTCAAGCTTAAAGGACCAGCTTGGCACTGGCTGAAAAGCCTCCCCGAAAACTCAACTGGAAATTGGGAGGAGCTCGAGGATGCTTTTCAGGCTAATTTTCAAGGGACCTATGTCCGACCTCCGGATGCAAACGATTTAAGTCATATAACTCAACAGCCCGGAGAGTCAGCCCGAAAGCTTTGGAACAGGTTTCTCACTAAGAAGAACCAAATCGTCGACTGTCCGGACGCTGAAGCCTTAGCAGCTTTCAAACACAGCGTCCGAGACGAATGGCTCGCCAGACACCTCGGCCAAGAAAAACCGAGAACAATGGCAGCCCTGACAAGCCTCATGACCCGCTTTTGCGCGGGCGAAGATAGTTGGTTAGCCCGTAGTAGGACCAGCGATCCAAGCACATCCGAAGTCAGGAATGGCAATGGAAAACCATGACGCAGTAAAAGCAAGTGTCGCAATAAAGAAAACAGCCCAGATAATACGGCGGTAAATGCCAGATTCAGGGGCTCTCGACCAGGTCAGCGGAAAAAGCCTTTCAAAGGCAGCAGAGATGGAACGTATAGCCCAAACAAGATTCGAGACAAACTATGTCAGATTCATGGCACCTCGATAAACTTGCAAATCAAACCCACAGAGAATGTTGGGTCTTCAAGCAGGCTGGTAAGCTAAACGCCGAACACAAGGGGGGGAGACACCAAGCGAAGACGAGGACGAACCTCGCCAGCAAAGCATTGGAGAACCGAAAAAATTCCCACCAGAGGTTAAAACAGTAAACATGATCCATGTGACGAAGAGGAGAAGCAAACATGCACTACGAGACATACGCACCGTAGAGCCCGTCATCCCCAAGTTCACCCCCTGGTTGGTCTGTCCGATCACTTTCGATCGCAGGGATCACCTGACAAGCATCCGACACGAAGGATTGGCTGCCATGGTGTTAGACCCAATAATAAACGGATACCATCTCACACGAGTCCTTATGGACGGCGGCAGTGGTCTAAATCTGATATATCAGGACACAGTCCGCAAAATGGGGATAGACCCGACAAAAATCAGCCGCAGTAATACTACCTTCAAGGGAGTAATACTAGGCCTAGAGGCCCGCTGCACGGGCTCTATATTACTAGAGGTTGTATTCAGTTCTTCCGACAATTTCCTAAGCGAAAAGTTAACTTTCTACATCGCTCCATTCCGAAGTGGCTATCAAGCACTACTCGGAAGAGCGGCTTTCGCTTGTTTTAATGCAGTACCACATTACGCTTCTCTCAAGCTTAAGATGCCCAATCCACGTGGCACCATCACAGTTAGTGGAAATATTGAGTGTTCTCTATGCGCGGAAGAACGTGCAGCGGCTTTAAAGCCGAGCACTAGACGGCCTCACCAACTAGAATAAGCGACAGATCATCAAGACCGCGGACACGATTAGACGAGTCCGGTGCATCACTAGATATACCTGAGTTTGGTTTGACGGTTAAACCCTCATAGACAGTACAAGGGGCTTCACGCGTGTAATCAGGGCTAGTTCGGCTCAACTTGACTTATCTTCAATTTTAATGGTTTATCTAGAATAACCAACTTTTTTTGGCACGACAACTTTCACCTAAGTTCTTCTCTTTTACAGATAACAATCATGCTACACCCGTCCAGGACACGACACAATGGAGATACAGGCGCAGACGTGCAGCAGGGACCCGCTCAAAGGTTTCTTTTCAGATTAAGACCCTGCATAAACCTTTTTTACTGTCTCTTGTTGATTCACATCCTCCGGATACTCAATACAACCGAGAAGGATGCTGATGTTATTGGCATGTGGCCATATCAGGATATTGCACGTACCTAGAGACTCGGGGTTTATTATTAAGGGCATTGTTCAGCCCGACATATGTTATAAAGACCGAATACCTTAGGGAGTGTTCGGCGTCGCGAGTTTGGACTTATATGCATCAACTCTGAATCATGTCTTTGGTCAAATGTTGGGTTTGCCCGGCTCCCACATTTTTCTACCTTACGTTTCGCTCTATCGGCTAAGGCGGCATCGGGAGAACTACTGCGATTGTGCCATGGTTCATCCGGATGAGCACCTCAGTAGAGAAAGCTGAAAACTGACTGTCATGATAAAGCGCGAGACTGGTCAACCACTCGATGACTTAGCGGAATCTTCGGGATTCCTTCGCATTAACAAAGGGTCATTTCCCGGTCATGTACGTACACGCCCCGTATTCGGACGAGCGCGGAAGTACCAGGGGCTATATAGTAGTCCCACCGTCAAACTCCTATGACTAAGTGAAAGTGTTAAAGCAATATAGTCCGATTGCCTCGTTCTCTGCGCTACCACCTCCTTCATAGACCAAGATGTTGGATTAAGTGTGAATACGCATTTTTTGCAAACACCCCCGCATTATATGCGTGGGGGATGAAGCCGATGACTGCAAACTTTCAGGTTATATACATATATACATAAACGGCCGCATAGGAGGCATCATAATACTTTTAGGCAAAAGTATAAACACAGCCTTCATAATTCAATAAAACATTGTTTTTACAATGGGAATAGATGTCACTAGAACATTATATTCTTCGAGCACTGAGCCCCTATCGAACGAGCGCCTTCAAGGACTTCTTCAAAGTAGTGCTCGGCGGCTACTCGGCTCACGGCCGAACCCTGTGTTGCAATAGTGGTGGCCTCCATCTCTGCCCAGTATGTCTTGACACGGGCAAGTGCCATCCATGCACCCTCTATGCACGCCGACCTCTTCATAGCATCGATGTGCGGCACATCACCAAGGAATTGTTGCACTAAACTAAAGTAACTATCCAACCTTGGCCCTTCTGGCCACAGATGATCCACAACAGACCTCATGGCAAGCCCGGACAACCTATGGAGCTTGGCCCACTCGGCCATTTGCTCATTCAACACCAGCAGACGCACTGGAGCATGGAACTGTGACCAGAACAACTTTTCCACTTCACTATCTTTTTGATCCTTGAAGTACTCGGCCGCATCAGCAGCACTTGCTGCCAAATCCACGTATGCATCTATAGAACTCCATAGTTGATCAAGAGGGGAATACTTCGGATCTCCAAACTTAGTCCGCAACAAAAAGGGCTTCCCAGCCGCGATATCCCTAGCTTGACATAGCTCCTCCATCGCCGCTCTAATTTTGGAGCGGGTTTCCTTGGCTGCTACGATGGCCTTCTCCAGGTCCGTCGCCTTCGCTCGGCTTTCTTTTTCAAGAAGCTGGTAACGGTCGGCGGCATCTTTCAACTCAACAGCCATTTTGGCTATTTTTTTCCTTGCTTTGGCAATGCGCAGCCTGTTCGGCCCGCAGCTCTTCGACCGCCTTTAGAGCGGCCGCATCACTATTCCCAGCTTGTTCCTTGGCTCGGGCAAGTTCCGCCCGAAGGGTCTCCACGGCGGCAGCTCCATCTGCAGTCAAAACATATTAAGATACTGGCATCATGCTCCTCTTACTACGTATCACCGGAGAAATCACATACCCTGCGCCTCGTCGAGCCGCTTGTTGACAAGCACGATGTCAACATCTGCCGCATCAAATTGCCGCTTTAGCTCGACAAACTCATTAGTCCGGCTAGCCACCGGACCTTCAGCCACCTACACATGAAGGCGGCTTGATTATTACCTGGGACTATGATCCTTTGTTTGCCGCCGTTCTCGACGGCAACCAGAGTCTCAGGGGCTACTATCTGCATAGGGCTCACCTAACATGTGCGGTACTGTCAAAAACATACACTATTCCACGTACCTCAAAGCCTTTCAGCAGACTCATAAAAGCTTCATGCAACCCGCGTTCGGCGGATGAAATCCTCTCAATCACCGTACCCATTAGCGTGCGATGCGCTTCTGAGATGGCCGCTTGCTCCATAAGATTCTTCATTGCGTCTGATCGCACACCAGATGGTTCCGGACTATTTTTGTTGCTCTCTTTAGGAGCCAAATACTAAGGACTTCGGGTGGCCAAAGGATTACCCCCTGGCCTTGGCGGATCAGGAGAAACCCTCCGTGATGACACTTTAGGGTCGCCTGCCTCTTGAGGCGGGGTGGTAGGGGGAGGTGTTTCGCTCTCCATCATCTCCAGAAGAAGATCCCCCGAAGACGAACTCTGTAGAGAAGGACTACGACCCGAACTACAAGACATATGCTTTGGTTATTGTCTTCAGAAGTAACGTAGGATATTTTTACTATTAAGTACTTTTTGTTTACTTACAGCTCGATAGAGGGCTAATCCCCTTGCGGGCACTGTGCGGCAAGAGTACCCTCCGAGGCAGGACCCTCTGGCGAAGATTTCTTCCCCCGTTTGGAAACCTTTGTTTCCGGGTCTTCAGAGGTGGTCCTCTTCCTTCCTTGGGGAGAGGGGATTTCAGATTCTTCTTCCCGGTTATCCTCCTTCGCGGAGGTGCTAATTCCCCCGGTTTGGATGAATAATGAGTGAGGCCGGCTCTCAGCCTCTTTACTCCCCCCCTTTATCTTCCCCTGAGGGCACCTGATAAGGCGCCGGCTAGAGCATTCTGGCTAGTACTGGATTTGCTAAGCCTTCGGGAAGGGGGGCCGAACACCTGATCATCTTAGCCTTTGTTACCCAGTCCTGGTCAAGGAGCGACTTTTCAGAATGATGTTATGATAATAAAAAGACAACATGTTCGGCCACGGGATTACTTACCTGGGTATCTGGGCGATTACAGCTCAGACCCGCATCCTTGGTGGTGTCTGGACACTTTATTTGTGGTCCGAAGAACAATTTGTACATCTCTTCGAGCGTCATGCCGAAGAAGTGCTGAATACTTCACTGTCCTTCCGGGTTGAATTCCCACATACGGAGGGGTCGACGTTTGCAAGGAAGGACTCGAAGAACTAGCATGACTTGCATTACCGTGACCAGGCTGACATCTCTCTCGAGGAGATCTCGGATGCAACTCTGCAATATCGGCACATCAGTTACTGGCCCCCAGTTCAGCCCCTTGCTGATCCATTATGTTAGTTGCGGTGGGGCGCCCGAGCGAAAGGCAGGGGCAGCTACCCACTTGGCACTTCGGGGAGCTGTGATATAAAACCACTCCCATTGCCATAAACCAGACACCTCCGGGAAGAAACCCTCTGGCCACAGAACATCAGCACTTTTGCCTATCACGGCACCTCCGCACTCTGAGTGTCGCCCCTCGATCATCTTCGGCTTCACATTGAAAGTCTTGAGCCACAGGCCGAAGTGCGGGGTAATGCGGAGGAAGGCCTCACACATGATGATGAACGATGAGATGTGAAGGAGGGAATCCGGGGCCAGGTCATGTAAATCCAGCCCATAATAGAACATGACCCCCTAACAAAGGGATCCAGAGCGAGGCCTAGCCCTCGGAGGAAGTGAGAGATGAATACAATGCTCTCACCGGGTTCGAGAGTGGGAAAGACCTTCCCTCGAGTAGGCAGCCTATGGAGATTTCGAGGGTCAAATACCTGGCCTCTCTTAGCTTCTTGATGTCTTCCTCTGTGACAGAGGAAAGCATCCACTGACCTTGGAGGTTGGATCCAAACATGGTTGAAGGTCCGAAGCTCCTGACTTGAGCCTTGGGTGTTGGAATTCGAGGCGGGGGAAGGATTCGATTGAACACGAGAGGGAAAAAGGACAAGCCTTGGCCTCTTTATAAAGAGGGTGAATATCAAGCGTCCTCCTCGTGGCCGTTTTGGACTTGCCTAAAATCGAGGAGTCATACCAATGGGCACGATTGGGTTACCCACGTCCGTATCGATGAGAGTCCCGTCATAAGGGGGACACGATCTCTGCTTTGACAAGACGTGTCAAGAAAATCGCCTCGCGATATGTGCAGTGCTGGTTGAGAAAAACGGTTCGAATAAAGATTGGGCCATGGCATAATGTCATGTTGCTAAACATATCAGCAGATTAGATTTGTGGAAATATTATTCTCTCTACGGTGGTATGTGGAACTTATTTTGCAGAGCCGGACGCTATTCTTGTGTTCAAAATCTTCTATGAAGTATTCGAAAGAAGAACCCGCCTTGCAATGCCGAAGACAAATCTGCGCGCCGGACTCATCGTCATTGAAGCCTGGTTCAGGGGCTACTGAGGGAATCCCAGATTAGGGGGTCTCCGGACAGCCAGACTATATCCTTTGGCCGGACTGTTGGACTATGAAGATACAAGATTGAAGACTTCGTCCCATGTCCGGATGGGACTTTCCTTGGCATGGAAGGCAAGCTTGGCAATACGGATATGTAGATCTCCTCCCTTGTAACCGACTCTATGTAACCCTAGCCCCCTCCGGTGTCTATATAAACCGGAGGGTTTAGTCTGTAGGACAACAACAATCATACCATAGGGTAGCTTCTAGGTTTTAGCCTCTACGATCTCGTGGTAGATCAAATCTTGTAATACTCATATCATCAAGATCAATCAAGTAGGACGTAGGGTATTACCTCCATCAAGAGGGCCCAAACCCGGGTAAACATCGTGTCCCCTGCCTCCTGTTACCATCGGCCTTAGACGCACAGTTCGGGACCCCCTACCCGAGATCCGTCGGTTTTGACACCGACACCAGCCGTGGCCATAGACCAACTTAGGACAAAAGTCTAAGCTTGGGGGAGTATGTATTTCTCACCGACATTGCATTCATGTACACACACTCATTGCTAGTTGTCGGTGCTCATACTTTTCATTGTATCATCCATGCTAGTTTATTTTCCTTTTTATGCTTTCTTCTTGTGTGTTTAATAAACCTTAAGAAAAACAACAAAAAATTAGTTGTAGCTTTTAGCTAGTTTACTTTCCATGCCTGTAGTAGTAATACTAAAAAGAAAACCCAAAAACATTTCTCGTTCTTCTTTTGCTTGTTGGGAGCTTTCCCATGTAAATAGTTTTATTTCTTTTCTTGTTCTTTGGGTGTCGAGAGGAGAAGGCCATGATTAAAATGATTGAGTGGCTCTCATATGCATTATCGTTGATCTAACAAAGAGCCCATATTACCTTGTCGTCTCTATTGAATTGAATGCTTGCAGATTCTAGCTTAGTCCGATGCACATGCACTATTATTATTTTCCACACAATTCGGTCTTGCAAGTGAAAGGCAATAATGATGATATATGATGAACTTATTGAGATGAGAAAAGCTGGTATAAACTCAATCTCTCTTTTTTTTGAAAATATGATTAGTTCATCGTTCCTGATTCAGCCTATTATGAATAAACATGTTTGCAATGACAATTAGAGATTATAGTTGCTTATGCCATGCTTAATTAGCTTGGAGCTTATAATGGTTTACCTTGCGTGCCAACATGCTATTAAAATGGATGTGATGTGGTATGATAGGGTGGTATCCTCTTTTGAATGATTCAAGTGGCTTGACTTGGCACATGTTCACGCATGTAGTTGAAACAAAATCAACATAGCCTCTATGATATTTACGTTCACGGTGCATTATATCCTACTCATGCTTGCATTTAGTGTTGATTAATTTTAATGCATGTTCATGACTGCTGTCACTCTCTAGGTGGTCGCTTCCTAGTCTTTTTCTAGCCTTCACTTGTACTAAGCGGGAATACTGCTTGTGCATCCAATTCCATAAACCCCAAAGTTATTCCATATGAGTCCACCATACCTACCTATATACGGTATCTACCTGCCGTTCAAAGTAAATTTGTATGAGCCAAACTCTAAACCTTCAAATAAACATTTTGTTTTGTATGCTCGAGTAGCTCATGTATCAACTAGGGTTGTCTGTATCTTCAATGCTAGGCGGGTTATTCTCAAGAGGAGTGGACTCCACTCCTCACTCATGAGAAAGTGGCTGGTCACCTGGATGCCCAGTCCCAAGCTTTATGCAAATCAAATCAAAATAACTGCAAACAAAACTCCCCCGAGACTCTTGTTAGTTGGAGGCACTCGTTGTTTCGAGCAAGCCATGGATTGGTGCTTGTTGGTGGAAGGGGAGTATAAACTTTACCATTCTGTTTGGGAACTGCCTATAATGTGTGTAGCATGGAAGATATCGAGATCTCTCGGTTGTTATGTTGACAATGAAAGTATACCGCTCAAAATATTATTCTTATCTATTTCAAAACTGAGCTCTGGCACCTCTACAAATCCATGCTTCCCACCGCGAAGGTCCTATCCATTTACTTTTATGTTGAGTCATCATACTCTTATTAAAAAGAACAAGTTGGGGAGCACCGCTGTCATTTGCATCCATTACTGTTAGTTTACATTGAGTATGACTTGACTGGATCTCTTTTACCATGAATTACAATGTATAGTCAGTTCTTGATCTTTAAAGATGCTCTACATTTATGTTTTGCGGTCTCGGAAAGGGCTAGCGAGATATCATCTTTTTATATCATATCATGATTATTTTGAGAAAGTGTTGTCATCCGAGATTTATTATTATTGCTCGCTAGTTGATTATGCCATTGATATGAGTAAACATGAGACCTAAATGTTATTGTGAATATGGTTAGTTCATAATCTTTGCTGAAAACTTGAATGCTGGCTTTACATATTTACAACAACAAGAGCAAACAGAGTTTGTAAAAGTTTTTCTTTATCACTTTCAGTTTATCAACTGAATTGCTTGAGGACAAGCAAAGGTTTAAGCTTGGGGGGAGTTGATACGTCTCCGTCGTATCTACTTTTCCAAACACTTTTGCCCTTGTTTTGGACTCTAACTTGCACGATTTGAATGTAACTAACCTGGACTGACGCTATTTTTAGCAGAATTGCCTTGGTTTTATTTTTGTGCAGAAATAAAAGTTCTCGGAATGACCTGAAAATCAACGGAGAATTATTTCGGAATTTACAAAAAATACTGGAAGAAGAATCCACGTTAGGGGAGCCTCCACCTGTCCACGAGGGTGGGGGTACGCCTGCCCCCTGGGCGCGCCCCCCTGCCTCGTGAGCCCCCTAACGCTCCACCGACCTCAACCTTGACTCCATATATTCACTTTCGGGGAGAAAAAAAATTAGAGAGAAAGACTCATCGCGTTTTATGATACAGAGCCACCGCCAAGCCCTAAACTCTCTCAGGAGGGCTGATCTGAAGTCCGTTCGGGGCTCCGGAGAGGGGAATCCATCGCCATCGTCATCATCAACCTTCCTCCATCACCAATTTCATGATGCTCACTGCCGTGCGTGAGTAATTCCACCGTAGGCTTGCTGGACGGTGATAGGTTGGATAAGATTTATCATGTAATTGAGTTAGTTTTGTTAGGGTTTGATCCCTAGTATCCACTATGTTCTGAGATTGATGTTGCTATGACTTTGCTATGCTTAATGCTTGTCACTAGGGCCCGAGTGCCATGATTTCAGATTTGAACCTATTATGTTTTCATCAATATATGAGAATTCTTGATCCTATCTTGCAAGTCTATAGTTATCTACTATGTGTTATGATCTGGCAACCCCGAAGTGACAATAGTCGGGATCACTCCCGGTGATGACTGTAGTTTGAGTTCATGTATTCACTATGTATTAATGCTTTGGTCCGGTACTCTATTAAAAGGAGGCCTTAATATCCCTCAGTTTCCAATAGGATCCCGCTGCCACGGGAGGGTAGCACAAAAGATGTCATGCAAGTTCTTTCCATAAGCACGTATGACTATATTCGAAATACATGCCTACATTACATTGATGAACTGGAGCAAGTTCTGTGTCATCCTAGGTTATGACTGTTACATGATCGATCGCATCCAGCGTAATTCTCTATCACCGATCCATTGCCTACGAGCTTTCCATATATTGTTCTTCACTTATTTACTTTTCCGCTGCTATTGTTACAATCACTACAAAACCCAAAAATATTACTTTTGCTACCGTTACCATTACTATCATATTACGTTGCTACTAAATACTTTGATGTACATATTAAGTTTCCAACTGTGATTGAATTGACAACTCAGCTGCTAATAGTTGAGAATATTCTTTGGCTCCCCTTGTGTCGAATCAATAAATTTGGGTTGAATACTCTACCCTCGAAAACTGTTGCGATCCCCTATACTTGTGGGTTATCAATAGTCATCACCAACGATCCTCTCATCGATGGAGGGTCAATCTTCATCAACATATTCACCAGCACCATCTCCTCTCAAACCCTAGTTCATCTCTTGTATTCAATCTTTATCCCAAAACCTCAGATTAGTACCTATCGGTTGCTAGATGTGTTGATTACTCCATGTAGTTGATGCTAGTTGGTTTATTTGGTGGAAGATCATATGTTTAGATCCTTAATGATATTTATTACCCCTCTAATATTGAACATGAACATGCTTTGTGAGTAGTTATGTTTGTTCCTGAGGACCTGGGAGAAGTCTTGTTATAAGTAATCATGTGAATTTGGTATTCGTTCAATATTTTGATGAGATGTATGTTTTCTTTCCTCTAGTAGTGTTATGTGAACATCGACTACATGACACTTCACCATGATTTGGGCCTAGGGGAAGGCAATGGGAAGTAATAAGTAGATGATGGGTTGCTAGAGTGACAGAAGCTTAAACCCTAGTTTATGTGTTGCTTCATAAGGGGCTAATTTGGATCCACATGTTTCATGCTATGGTTAGATTTATCTTAATTCTTCTTTCGCAGTTGCGGATGCTTATGACAGGGTTTAATCATAAGTGGGAGGATTTTCCAAGTAAGGACAGCACCCAAGCATCGGTCCACCCACATATCAAATTATCAAAGTAACGAATGCGGATCATATGAGCATGATGAAAACTAACTTGATAGTAATTCTCATGTGTCCTCAGGAGCACTTTGCTTTATATAAGAGTTCGTGCAGGCTTATCCTTTTCTATAAAAAGGATTGGGCCACCTTGATGCACCTTTGCCACACTTGTTACATGTTACCCGTTACGAATTATCTTATCACAAAACTATCTGTTACCGATCATTTTAGTGCCTGCAGAAAATACCTTGCTGAAAACCGCTTGTCATTTCCTTCTGCTCCTTATTGGGTTCGACACTCTTACTTATCGAAAGGATACGATTGACCCCCTATACTTGTGGGTCGTCAATTATTCTTACTCATTGCGTGCAATGGTGATGCAATGGTGCTAAAGTCCTTAACGAATCTACGATAGAATCAGGCGAAGCCAAGGAAGCTATGCACTTGTTGCAAGTTGGTTGGTTGTGGCTAAGTTTTAATAGCATAAATTTTTTGCTTCATCGACATGAACACCCTTAGATGAAACAACAAAACCCAAGAAAACAAGATTTTCAACACCAAATGTGCATTTCTTCATATTAGCATAAAGGCGCTCATTTCTAAGAGTTTGCAAAACGGCCCTAAGATGGGTGACATGATCTTCTTGAGATTCGCTAAACACAAGAATATCATCAAAGTAGACCACAACAAATATTCCAATGTATTTGTGAAGAATAGAGTGCATCACATGCATGAAAGTGCTAGGTTCTTTGGATAAGCCCATAGGCATGACTAACCACTCATACAAGCCAAACTTGGTTTTGAAAGCGGTTTTCCATTCATCACCCTCTTGAATGCGAATTTGATAATAGCCACTTTTAAGATCAATTTTTGAGAAAATGGTGGCTCCGTGAAGCTCATCTAGCATATCATCAAGGCGTGACATGGATGCCTATAACGTACGGTGATAGCATTTATGGGACGACAATTGGAAAACATGCGAAAACTACCTCCCTCTTAGGCACAAGAATAACCAGAACGACACAAGGACTTAAGCTCTCACGTACATGCCCATTCCCAATGAGGTGTTGTACTTGCCTTTGTATTTCTTTGGTATCTCTGGGGTTGACGCGATATGGTGCCTTGTTCGGTAAAGGTGCGTCGGGGATGAGGTCGATGCGGTGTTCGATGCCACAAAGTGGAGGTAGTTTGAGTGGTAGCTCATCCGGAAATACATCCGCAAACTCCTACTATAGATTATATAACACTAGAGGTAGATCGTGAGAGGTGTTAGTTCTTGTTGCTTCGTATTTTCACACTAGGACATGGTGTATATATAACACTCGATGGGTTCTCACACACTTCTCTCATGTCTCTTTTGGTAGCTAAAAGCACTAAGTTTTTCTTGTCGCCCATCGTGGAAGCACTATTTTTTTGTCTTGTGGTGCTCACTCTCTTTTTGGTGGCTCACTCTCTCACTATTCTCTCCACAATGGGTGGATGCTTGCTTGTCAGCGATCACTTGACTTGGCGACATGGGTCATAGAACGTACTCCTTTCCATTCATCTTGATGCTATAGTGATTGGTTCACCCATTGTGGATGACGTTGCGGTCAAATTGCCAAGGTCATCCAAGTAGGAGGTGGAAAACGTACATGGGAACCACATCACACTCCAATGTGTCTTTGTATACACCAATCTTGAAGGAGACTTGAACGGTGTGCTCCACTTGAATGGTGACGGAGTCGCTTAGCCGTGGTTAGATATCTTAATTCTTCTTTCGTAGTTTTGGATGCTTGTGAGAGGGGTTAATCATAAGTGGGAGCCTTGTGCAAGTAAGGACAGCACCCAAGCACCGGTCCACCCACATATCAAACTATCAAATTAACGAACGTGAATCATATGAGCATGATGAAAACTAACTTGACAGTAATACCCATGTGTCCTCGGGAGTACTTTGCTTTATATAAGAGTTCGTCCAGGCTTATCCTTTGTTATAGAAAGGATTGGGACACCTTGCTGCACACTTGCCACACTTGTTACTTCTTACATGTTACAAATTATCTTATCACAAAAATATATATCATCGATAATTTCAGTGCCTGCAGAAAATACCTTGCTTAAAACCGTTTGTCATTTCTTCGGCTCCTTGTTGGGTTCGACACTCTTACTTATCGAACGGACTACGATGATCCCCTATACTTGTGGGTCATCAAGACTCTTTTCTGGCGCTATTGCCGGGGAGTGAAGCACTTCTGGTGAGTGGAATTTGGTAAGCAAAAATTTATATTACGTGCTGAAATTTACTGTCACTTGTCACTATGGAAAATCATCATTTGAGGGGCTTGTTAAGGGTATCTTCACTTCATCCAGAAGAGCAAAGAGTTGCTCCTCAACCTACTGCGAGGACTGAAATATTTATTATGAAATTCCTTCGGGTATGATATAGAAACTGCTAGCTAATCCTTATCCAGGAGACGCAACACTACATCCTGATATGCATATAATCTATGTGGATGAAGTTTGTGGATTATTTAAGCTTGCAGGTTTACCCGAGGCTGAAGTCAAGAAGAAGGTCTTCCCTTTATCTTTGAAGGTGGAGGCGTTGACATGGTATAGGCTATGTGATGATATTGGAGCTTGGAATCACAAACGATTGAAATTGGAATTTCATCAGAAGTTTTATCCTATGCATCTGGTTCATCGTGATCGGAATTATATATATAATTTTTGGCCTCATGAAGGAGAAAGTATCGCTCAAGCTTGGGGGAGGCTTAAGTCCATGTTATATTCATATCATGATCTCTCAAGAGAAAGTATTATTCAGAATTTTTATGCTTGGCTTTCTCATAATGATCAACCCATGCTCGATACTTCTTGTAACGGTTCTTTTATGAAGAAGACTATTGAATTCAGATGGGTTCTTTTGGAAAGAATTAAATGCAACTCTAAAGATTGGGAGCTCGAAGAAGGTAAGGAGTCAGGTATAAACCTTAAGTTTGATTGTGTCAATCTTTCATGGATACCGATATTTTTCATGAATTTAGCACTAAATATGGACTTGACTCTGAGATAGTAGCTTCTTTCTGTGAATCATTTGCTAGTCATCTTGATCTCCCTAAAGAGAATTAGTTTAAATATCATCGTCCATTGAAATAAAAGTAGTAGAACCTATTAAAGCTAAAGAAGAAGAAACCATTACTTATAATGTTGATCCAGTTACTCCTACTGCTTAATTATGTTGAGAAACCACATTTTCCTGTTAGGATAAAAGATCATGCTAAAGCTTCAGCTATAGTCCATAAAAGTTATACAAGAACACCTATACACTCTGAACAAATTAAAGTAGAACCTAGTGTTGCTATGGTTAAAGATCTCTTGGGTGAAAATATTGATGGGCATGTTATTTACTTATGCGATGAAGCTGCTAGAATTGCTAAACCAGATGAAAAAGATAAACATAGACCTGTTGTTGGCATGCCAGTTGTCTCCGTTAAAATAGGAGATCATTTTTATGATGGCTTATGTGATTTGGCTGCTAGTGTGAGTGCCATCCCTTTTACTTTATATAAAGAAATTATGAATGATATTGCACCTACGGAAATAGAAGATATTGATGTTACTATTAAGCTTGCTAATAGAGATATTGTCATGCCACTTGAGATTGTTAGAGATGTTGAAGTCTTATGTGGGAAAATCAAATACTCTACTGATTTCTAGTTCTTGGTTCCCCACAAGATGATTTTGTCCCATTATATTTGGAAGACCTTTCTTAAACACTGTTAATGCTAAGATAGATTGTGAGAAATAAACTGTTAGTGTAAGTTTTGGGGATGTGTCTCATAAGTTTAATTTCTCCAAATTCTGTAGACATCCTCGTGATAAAGAATTACCTAGTAAAGATGAAATTATATGTCTTGTTCTATTTTCATGCCTCCTACTGACCCTTTAGAAGAATATTTACTAGACCATGAAAATGATATGTTTATGGATGAATGAAACGAAATAGATGAAACATTCTTTAAACAAATGCCTGTTTTGAAACACAATTTGCCAGTTGAGACTCTTGGAGATCCTCTTCCACCATAGAGTGATCCTGTGTTCGATCTTAAACAATTACCTGGTACTTTGAAATATGCTTATCTTGATGAAAAAAGATATATCCTGTTATTATTAGTGCTAACCTTCCAGAGCACGAAGAAAAGAGATTATTGAAAACTCTGAGGAATCACCGTGTCGCTATGGAATATACTCTTGATGATCTTAAAGGCATTAGTCCCACTTTATGTCAACATAAAATTAATATGGAGCATGATGCTAAACCAGTTGTCGATCACTAGCGATGATTAAATCCTAAGATGAAGGAAGTGGTAAGAAATGATATATTAAAGCTTCTAGAAGCAGGTATAATTTATCCTATTGTTGATAGTTGATACGTCTCTGACATATCTATAATTTATGAGGTATTCATGCCATATTTACAACAATTTTGTATGGTTTTGGCATGATTTGATTAGAACTAACCCGGACTGACAATGTTTTCAGTAGAACTACCATGATGTCATTTTTTGTGCAGAAATAAAAGTTCTTGGAATGGGCTGAAAATTTATGGTGCTTTTTATGGACCAAAAGAGAACCCCGAAGAACAATAGTTGGACCAGAAGCTTCACGAGGAGATGCGTATGGGATAAAGGGGACTTGATGCTTTAATCCTATGGTTGGGTTTTACCTTAATGATCTTTAGTAGTTGCGCATGCGTGCTAGAGTTCCAATCATAAGTGCATATGATCCAAGTAGATAAAGTATGTTAGCTTATGCCTCTCCCTCATATAAAATTGCAAAAACAACCACCGATCTTGTTAACAATTGCTTAGGGTAATTCCGCACACCGAGCCATCATTAGTCCACACTCGCTATTTATAATATATAGTAATATATTATAAATTTATGTTAACATCACCTATTTTTATATTTTAGCTCTCCAATATCATGCAAAGTTATCCTCTTCATACCCACAACGTAGTTTTATTTCTCATTTCTAGATGGAAGGAAACGTTCAGTGTACGTAGAGTCGTATCACTGGCAGATAGGATTTGAGAGAATATTGATCTTACCTTTAGCTCCTTGTGGGTTCGAAACTCCATACTTATCACTTCCACCTTTGGAAAGTGCTACAATGATTCCTTGCACTTGGGGATTATCAAGCTCTTTTCTGGCGCCGTTGCCGGGGAGCAATAGCATGGGGTTTATATTCTCGTGTGTGCTCGTTTGCTTTCTTCACTAAGTAGATTTTGTTTTCCCTTTTTTTGATTTTGTTTTATTTAGTTGTGGGTGAAACAAACAAAAAAATTAAATAATTCAAAATACAAAAAAATTGCTTGCCTCTTATGCCTAAAAACTTTTTCAAAAAGAGAAGTGATTGGAAGGTTATACATTGGAGAAGTGAGGGTCAACCTTGAACACTTGTGTTCATGCTCATGGAAATAATGTAGAATTTTTCTTGGAATTCTCTCCAAAAAATTATCCTCTTGTATATATCCATTGTATTATAAAAATAATGTGCCAAGTTTTAGTTTTAGGATGGTTAGATTGCTTGTTTTCTATGTGCGGTGCAAAACAGAAACTTTGGTTGTAGTGCGTGAATTTTAGTTTTTTACTAGAGCGTCAAAAGTTTTTGAAATGTTTACACAGTACATCTATGCAAATTGTTCACTTTGTCCTAAGTTTTTAGAATTTTTTGATTTAGATAAGTATACGAAGTTTCCAGATTGCTACAGACTATCCTGTTTTAGACAGATTCTATTTTCTATGTGTTGTTCGCTTATTTTGATGAATCTATGGGTAGTATCGGGGGGTAATAACCATGGTGAAGTTGGAATACATTAGATATAATACTAATATGAAATTGGAATGAGTTTACAAGAATACCTTAAAGTATTGGTTTGCTTTTATTATACTAACGGATCTCACAAGGTTTTTTTAATGTTTTATGTGGATGAAGTATTCTAAGATCGAGGAGTTATTGATATGATAAGAATAAGGAGAGGCAAGAGTTCAATCTTGGGAGTTCCTAAGGCACCCCAAGTAAATATTTCAACGATACTCAAGCATCTAAGCTTGGGGATGCCCCGGTTGGCATCCCATCTTTATTCCTCAACAATTATTGGTATACCTCGGTTTTTGTTTTGTTCACATGATATGTGTCTTTTGAGTTTATTTTTCCTTTCTTTTCGTTTATGAACCATGCTAGTATGAGATAGTCCTTCATTAATTTATATAATTCTTCATGCGCTTCACTTAAATCTTTTGAATATGGCTTTATAGAATGCTCTTTGTGCTTCACTTAAATATTTTGAGTATGGCTTTATCGAATGCTTCGTGTGCTTCACTTATATATTTTGAGCTTGGATGTTGGTAAATCTATATTAATTGTACACTGCTCCATGAACATCACTTATATCTTTTGGAGTATGAATAAGACTATCATTGAAATTGGGCTTGGAAGAGTATCATTAAAATACCATGCCTAGCTAGGGGCGTTAAGCAATAGCGCTTGTTGGGAGGCAACCCAATTTTTTTAGTTTTTGGTTCTGTTTTTCAATAAATACACATTATTTCCTCTATAGTAATTGTGTTTTGGTGTTTTAATTAGTGTTTGGTCCAGGTAAGACCTTTGGGATGACTTACGGTGATAGTTGATTTGATCTTGCTGAAAACATAAACTTTTGCGCCCAGTAAAATAATTTTCAAAAATCACATAAGTGTGCTTTTGATCTGAATTATTTACACAAGATTTATATACAATTTTCCTAGGATGTCCTAATTTTTCATAATTTGTGGAGCAACAGAAGTATGCTTGTTGTTCAGATCATTACAGACTATTCTGTTTTTGACAGATTCTGTTTTCAATGCACCGTTTGCTTGTTTTCTAGTTTCTATGGCTTATATTGCTCAATGTAAATTCTAGAAATGATATGGTTCAGTAGGAATTGTGTGAGAACAATTATGAATCTTATCTTGACAGTACCAAAGTGTTATTTGCTCTTTATCATACTAACCCATCTCACGAACTTCTGTTAAGTTTTGTCTGATTGAAGTTTTCATGTTTTGGGTGAGATATCGACATGAGGAGAATAAGGAGTGGAAAGACACTAAGCTTGGGGGTGCCCAAGGCACCCGAAGGTAATATTCAAGGAAGACTCAACCACCTAAGCTTGGGGATGCTCCGGAAGGCATCCCCTCTTTCGTCTTCAAAACCATCGGTATACCTAACTCGGAGCTATATTTTTATTCGTCACATGATATGTGTTTTTCTTGGAGCGTATTTTCATTTTACTTGTTGTTTTAATAAAATCATTGGATCTGAAATCTTGAATGAGAAAGAGTCCTCACATGGCTATTTAACTATTTGACTACTCATTGATCTTCACTTATATCTTTCTGGAGAAGTTTTGTCATTTACTCTCGTGTTTCACTTATATTCTATGAGTAAATGGTTGAATGAATTAAATTTGATAAATCTAAAATTATATATGTTTCATATGCTTATCCCATGGGGATTCATTCACATATAAGAAGTATAGGTTGTAAAATTTATTGAAAGTTAGCAAACACAACATTGGTCACTTGAACAATTCATGAAAGAATATTGAAGGGAGAGAGATTTCACATATAAATATACTATCTTGGACATCTTCTATGATTGTGAGCCCCATTAATTATTTTCAAACTTGAGAAAATTAGTTGAAGTTGGACAAGGAAGACAACGTAATTGAAAGTGCATTATATCGACTAGAGGGAGGGTGAATAGGCGATTTTTATGAAAGTCTTCAAAACGTGGAAGTTATGAAGACAAACGATAGAAATAAACCTATTACCCTGCAGCGGAAGGTAGACTACACCAGGCAAGCCATAGTCAAGTATTCAATAGAGTGAAAGCATAATGACTAATAGCAGCAATGTAGTAAGGATCAGATAGGAAGATATTGTCAAGCCACACAGAACACGCAGTCACTCAGTGAAGACAAAAGATAGTGCGAACATATAATGCCTTCACAAGGAGTAACAGTAAGTAAAGGGAAGGGAAGATGAAACCAGTCACTTGCTAAAGACAATGATTTGTTGGACCAGTTCCAGTTGCTGTGACAACTGTACGTCTGGTTAGGGCGGCTAGGTATTTAAACCTTAGGACACACAGTCCCGGACACCCAGTCCTGAACACGCAGCTCAGGACACCCAGTCCTCACCGTATTCCCCTTGAGCTAAGGTCACACAGACCTCGCCCAATCACTCTGGTAAGTCTTCAAGGTAGACTCCCAAACCTTCACAGACTTTGTTCACCGGCAATCCACAATGTCTCTTGGATGCTCAGAACGCGACGCCTAATCGGCTGGAGGATGCACAGTCCTCAAGTGTAATAAGTCTTCAGATCACACAGACAAGAAGACTTAAGTGATGCCTAATTCTCTTTGGCTCTGGGTGGTTAGGGCTTTATCCTCGCAAGGAATTCTCTCTCAAAGGCTTTGAGGTGGGTTGCTCTCAAACACAAAAGCCGTACTCTGAATCTGAGGAGCCAACCGTTTATGGTTGTAGGGGGTGGGCTATTTATAGCCACTTGGCAACCCGACCTGATTTGTCCGAAATGACCCTGGGTCACTAAGGAACTGACATCTGTTCCAATGGTCAGATTTCAAACTCACACGGCAACTTTACTTGGGCTTCAACCAAAGCTGACTTGCCCGACTCTGGACAATATTCGCTCTCAAAGTCTTCACTCGAAGACATAGGTTTTGTTTAAGCATCACTTCAGTTATTCTGACTGGTTCTCTTGGACCCCACTTAACAGTACGTTGGTTCCTATGACTCAACATAGAAGAAAGATAACTACGAAAGATCTAAGTCTTCGAGCTCCATAGGCTTCATGTGGTGTCTTCTCTTGTCATAGTCTTCAATGTGAATATCTACATATACCACCTTTGACTTCAGTGTCTTCATACATTTTTAGGGGTCATCTCTGGTAGGAAAACCGAATCAATGAGGGGCTTCTACCTGTGTTATCCTGCAATTCTCACAAACACATTAGTCCCTCAACTAGGTTTGTCGTCAATACTCCAAAACCAACTAGGGGTGGCACTAGATGCACTTACAATCTCCCCCTTTTTGGTGAATTATGACAAACTAGTTGAAGTTTTCAACGGGGAATATAATCTGTGAAATTGTAAAGGATAAGGAATTGTCTTCATAAGTTGCAAGGGCTCCCCCTGAAGATGTGCATATAAGTAATTTGCTTTTGGAATGCAAATGCACATGGCAGGTTGTACTTGTGGAGATCCACTTCAACTTATAATGACAATCCACTATGCATGTGAAAGTATATGAAGATAATGACATGCATAATGGAAAATGGACGTCTGCAGAATGATCTAAGTGCGGAATTTATCGTCGCACATGCGGAATTTATCATCGCAACACAAGGTGGCAGATAAGTAGCAGACGACCATCAAGTTTAAGTGTTACAACTCAAAGAACCAAATGTAGCAAAATGAGAGTTGTAAGCACGAAGCAAAATATAAAGCACCCGCCCATATGGACCCGCTTGAAGACTATCAACCTCATATGCTTCTCCCCCTTTTGTCAGTAAGGACCAAAAAGGTTTGAAGATATCGAGCATCTACTCGTTCCCATGAGGAGTAGGTGAAGCAGCAGGGTCGTTGGTGGTGTTTGGCAGTGCTGAAGAGCTTGGAGCAAAGTCGAAGCGTGCTAAAGGAGGTGGCGGTGAAGTAGCATCGTCTTCATCCTCAATCACTCTGGCATTCACAGTTGTAGCAGAGGAAGAGAACTCAGAGTCTTCAAGGGATGGAGTTCGTCGCAGCACTGCCCTTCGAGGAGGTGTGGAGTCAAACTTGAATCGCTCAGTGAAGCCATCCTCTTGAAGATCATCTTCAGAACACATCAGCGTTAGCCCTTTCCATGTGCGGCGAGAGGTTTCATGGGCAACAAAAGCATTCTTGGTGGCAAGATTGCGAATGCGATTAACATCCACCAAGAGGCTTTGCATCTGATGCTTCAGCCAGTCATGATGCCTATCCTGTTTCTGATGAAGAGCCACAAGAAGCTCTCGGTCGTTGAGAACACGAGTGCGCTTCTTGGGTCATGGAGCAGTTGTACTGTCAGTGGCTTCAGTGAGAGCAGGATGCGGTGCACATGTAGTGCCAGCCAAAGGATACACACGAGTTACGGCTTCCACGCCTTCAACGTTCTGAGTGAAACTTTGATGCTCTGCATTCTGAAGACTGAGAGGTTCCTTGGCAGGCTCAAGATAGATGGCTTCAATAGACATATCCACATCAGGCAAAAAGATCCGATGGTTGCGGTCGAGGGCTGATATGAGATAGCGGAGTGAAGTTTGATCAGCCGCATCACCCAAGGGGCGTAGAACTTCAAACCAAATAGATCAGAGCCAGATGCAGCAAGTTGGCGAATGAAGAAATCCTGTGTATTGAAGCATTTTCCATGAAGAATGTAGAAGACCAAAGTCTTCATTGCACCTTCCAGCTTGGCATGGGGAGAATGTCCTTTGATTGGCCAGAGAGTTCGCCTTATGATGTGATAAATGGTTCTTGGCAGATACTCAAGGTCTTCAACGAAGAACTCCATGGGATAAGCAGCATCTTGGGGCAATGGCTTCATCATACTGAGCATCTGACTCATATTAGGTTCAGTCTTCTGAAAGATGCTCTCAATAGCTTCACTATGAAGCTGACAGCCATGCTCGTAGAGATCGCCAGGAGTGGGCAAACTAGTGAGCTCAATGATGTCAAAGGCTTTGGCTTCATGATGAACGTTTCCTGTCATCCACTCCAGGACCCAAGTCTTTGGATCTCTGCTATACCCGCGGATGTGAAGTGTGGCATAGAATTGGAGCAGCAACTCTTCATTCCAATGCTCTTGGTCAGTGACGAACGGCAGTAGTCCAACCTCTTTGAAGCAATCCAGAGCTTCTTCCAGATAGGGCAGACCAGCTATTGCTTCAATGTCAAGGCGCTTGTGTGGGAAGATGCGACCTTGGTTGTAAAGAATGCATGAGTAATAGCTTTGCTGCGGATAACTCCAGAACCGATCAGATGATATTCTTTCCCTGGAGTAGGGGTTCCTGGAGCTGTTGAAGAATGTGTTGTCTGCTCTGAAGCCATTGATATTGAAGGAGCCAGGTGCTGATGCAGGACCTGGGAACCTTGGCAATCTTGGGATTGGCTTCTGTACCTGAGGCCTGTGCTCAACATGATAGTAGAATTGGGGACCAACAGCAGGCTCAGGAACAGAAGTTGTGGGATCAGTGGCTTCGCCGACTTCTGGTGCTTTTGTTGGTGAGGGCTCCACATTAGCTTCAGCCATGACAGCGTCAGTGGCTTCAGTGGTGTTGGTGGTGGCAGCCTCAAGATGTTCAACCTCCACTTGACGAGCAGGAGGATCGGTCACGATCACGTTCTCCTCGAGAACTGCTTCTTGGTGGGACAGGGGAGTGGCAACTTGTGGGACTTCTTCTTCCGCGGCTGATGCAGCCGGATTGTCTTCAGCAGAGACTTGAGGCCTTGGACCTTTGCGAAGCCTGCACAATGCGGGTGACGCCTGTGGAGTTGCTGTTGGCTGGGCCTCAAGGTCTTCATTCTCTTGTGGGCGATCCGCCCATGAAGCATCCTGTGCAATTGGCGTCAGTGGACGACCAATGCTGATGAGTTCGCTGTGCGTTAGCACAGGCGATGATACCTGTTGGTGTTCTAGCTGAGGAAGGGAGGCATCATCTTCAACATGGTCATGATGACCAATGTCTTCAGCAACGATGGGATCAGCTGCTGGAAAGTCTTCAGCTTCATGAGCCTCTGTGAAAGCAGGCTCATGGACAGTCAATTGACGTTCTTGTGGATCGGCGTTGGGGTGAACCATGGAAATGGGTTCAACAATCAAGGGCTCTATGGGAGCAGCCCGTTCCTTCTTGGTCATTCTTTTCTTCTTGGCGGGGGCAGTAGCAGAGGCTTCAGGATGTTTTCTCTTCCTTGCTTCAGCCTCAGCAGTCCTGGTCTTCTTCAGTTCTGAAGCGGTTGACCTGACCTTTGGCTTCGGGCCAGTCATGCTAGTTGGGAAGACAAGGGGATCTGCCTCCTGCCTTGGTGCTTCAGGTTCAGCCATAGTGGGCTTCTTTTGCTTCTTGGCAGCCATCCTGGGGTTGATGCCAGGCCGCCCAATGGCCTTGCGCTTCTCAGCCTCATTGTAGGCTTGCACACACCTATCAGCCAGGACCTTCATGCGCTCACGAGAACCCTGAGCTTCTGCACGTTTCTTTAGAAAGGCTTCCTTGAGCTCGTGCAGCATACTCTTGAAATTCTTCACGTCTTGCATGCTGAGCTTGACCATATGCTTCTTGAACTGAGATTTCTCAAAGTCAATCTTCTGCTTCAGTTCAACAATGCGCTGTGCGATAGCTAACTCTGGAGCAATGGCACCATGGAAGGCGACACTGAGGCCAATGGGTAGTTGAAGATCGTCGAAGCTGATGTTTGGCGTGTCAAACCATTCATCAATGAAGTTGTGGATGATTGTTACATCAAAGAGAGGCAGATCATTGAAGATTTCTTCTTCTTCTTTGCTTTTGATGAGTTGCTCAAGAGCGTCATCTGCAAGATCTTCATCACTTGACAGATCAATGGCATCATTGCGCAGAATGGCAGCAACTGTTAGCTCTTGGCCGGTGTGTGGCAGAGGCATCTTGTCCTTCTGGGGCTCGGAGATGCGTGATAAATCTTCGGACTGCACACTGTCTTTAGGAGGTGCAGTTGCCAGTTGCTTCGCCCGTGAGATTGTTGGTGAAGGGGCAGGCTTTGAAGCTTTAGGCTTCTTCAACTTCTTTGGCTTCGACGCTGCAGGCGCTTCATCTGATTCAGCATCAGCTGCAAGCTCATTCACTGCAGTCCCTTGAACCAAGATATGGGTGATGAGGCCTTCAAGGTTGTAGAAAGGACCGACGACATTGGGTTCTGCATCTCGTGTGCCATCAGCCCTTGGAGCTGAGGGACCAGGGTTGAAGTCTAGTCCCAATGTCTTCTTGTTTTGCTTCGCTGAGTTCTGGGCAAACTGGAAGTTGCGCTTGAACAGAATGTCGTCACGACACCATAGTAGTGACGATGGGTGTGCATCAACAGGCTGTGGCCCACGGACCATGCAGGGATAGAAGCCTTGTTCAATGGCTTCATCTCTGGACCTGGGTTGAAGATTCTTGTATAGGATGTCTCCCCACGGTCTCTTGATGGCATTTTTCTCAGCATATTCCTGGGTTACAAATCGGTATTTGAACCATTGTTCTGCCCAATATCTTCGAATCCATTGGATTCGGGTCTTGCGCTGATTGTAATCCTCTTCAGGATATGTCTTGTACAGTTCTGAGAGGTCATCTGGCAGATCTCTAGATGTTTCTCTACGATGCTTTCTGCCACCCTTCCTTGCTGATTTCTCTGAAGCCATGACCTTTAAACTGAAAGGCTTCAACACGTTCAAAGGCTTCAAAGATTTTCGCTTGCTGGACAAACAGGAATTTGCTTCGGGAGAATTTATATGATACTGTAAGAATTCTGCAAATAAATGCAGACTATGAGAACCAAGGGATTCTCCCACGGACATGTACCTATGACAGCATTAAGGTGCGAGGGAAGGGGAAGAGGTCATATGCATTCTCAGAAGATTTTGAATATAAATCAGTTTAGAAGACATTGACCTCATCGTGCGAAGACATTCACTCATAGATAAGGAGTTGGTTCCAGATTTGTACGAATCCAGAGATCAGTACAAGTGAGGAATCTAACTACTTTGTGAAGCATAAGTGAATATACTAGGCATGTTATGAGATGCAATATGAGACAGATCTAACTTGTGTGAATAGAAACTGCTTGTGGTAGAAAGTGACAAAGCCATAGGATCAACGGTGCCGTAAAAAGGAAGTTTTATTTACCACACTAAGAACTGCTAGACGGAGTGGAAGATGAGGCCGAGCAGTTCGATCTTCTGTGGCCTAACTTGGCGACGGAGGACACCTACGGCGACGGCGGAGAGGACGATGTCCGCGGTCGGCGTGAAGACGACGTCGGAGAGGTTGCGGCAGCGAAGCGCTTCGTCGCCGGCGCCGTCGAGGGCTAGCGGTGGCGCTAGGGTTCATGCAAGAGTGGAAGAAGAGATAATGACCGCCGTGAAGTGTGTATTTATAGGTACAGGGGCGGCACTGCGTTATTACACAGGTGCCCCAAGCGATTCGCATCTGAGGAACACGTGGCCATCATGCAGAATTTTGGGGTTTGTTCCACGTCCCACACACACCTGGATTGTCGGGTGGTCGTTCCTACTTCTTCGGGTTTCATGTGGAGGAATGAGCATTGAAAGTGGACTTAAGGTTTGTCTTTGTATCTTCTGCTGACAAGGACGCAGAGAAGACATTCGACAGTTTCAATAGAATGCATATGATTTGGAGAGATAGAGTTTGAGATAGATAGCATAGAGAGGTTAGGGTCCGATCACATTCACTTAGTTTAAAAGATTCAACAAGAAGACATAGCTATAAGTGAATGCTGTAGAGGACAGAACACTAGTATATATATATATAATCAACATAGTGAAGATAATCATGAAGACATGTTGAGATTGAAGCCAAACCAAATGTGAAGACATAGCAAGGTAACGCCATGAGTGAAACACTTCAAAATAGAACATTTCGTGGTGGCGTTACCCATCGTATAGGAAGTATTAGACCCAGACACCGCGCACAATTATCGTGGCGCTCCAAAGTCAAATTCCACATTAATGTATTCACACTTAGAATGTATGTCTTCATTGATTGAAGATATACTTTACTTTGTGTGTTGCACATCTAAGTCATCAATATGCATAAGGGTTAGGATGTGTGCCTGATCATAGGACATTTGAGGATTCCAGGATATTTAGCTCACACCGTAACTTGCAAAATCTCTTCTCATCCAAGGGCTTGGTGAAGATATCTGCCAATTGCTCTTAAGTGTTGACATGTATGATATCAATATCTTCCTTCACAACATGATCTCTGAGAAAGTGATGACGAATTTCAATGTGCTTTGTCTTCGAGTGCTGAACTGGGTTGTTGGCAATCTTGATGGCGCTTTCGTTGTCGCAGTAGAGTGGCACTTGCTTCAGATGAATGCCATAGTCTTTGAGCGTTTGCTTCATCCACAGAAGCTGAGCGCAGCAAGATCCAGCAGCAATGTATTCAGATTCAGCAGTGGAGAGAGATACATAGTTCTGCTTCTTTGAAGACCAACATACAAGTGATCATCCCAGAAAGTGACATGTGCCTGATGTAGACTTGCGATCAACTTTGTCACCAGCATAATCAGCATCCGAGAATCCAACCAGATCAAACTCTGAGCCCTTTGGATACCATAATCCTAGAGTTGGGGTGTGAGCCAAATATCAAAGAATTCGCTTCACAGCTAAGTGATGCGACTCCTTTGGTGCCGCTTGAAATCGAGCACACATGCAAACACTAAGCATAATATCTGGCCTAGATGCACATAGATAAAGTAAAGAACCAATCATGGAGCGGTATACCTTTTGATCGAACTCTTTACCATTGTCGTCAGGACCCAGATGATGCTTGGCTGGCATTGGCGTCGTGAAGCCTTTGCAGTCCTGCATACCGAACTTGTTCAGGCAATCTTTGAGATACTTCTCTTGAGATATGAAGATGTCGTTGCGTTGCTGTCATATTTGAAGACCGAGAAAGAACTTCAGCTCTCCCATCATAGACATTTGATATTGCTCTTGCATCATATATCCAAACTCTTCACTGTACTTCTGATTGGTGCAGCCGAAGATAATGTCATCCACATATATTTGGCACACAAACAGTTCACCATCATATGTCTTCGTGAAGAGAGTGGGGTGGAGAGAACCAGGTATGAAGCCTTTGCTCTTCAGGAAGTATTTGAGTGTGTCATACCAGGCCCGAGGGGCTTGTTTGAGGCCATACAGTGCCTTGTTGAGCTTGTATACCATGTCAAGATGTTTTGGATCTTCAAAGCCAGGAGGTTGTGCAACATACACTTCTTCTTCAATCTTGCCATTGAGGAAGGCGCTCTTCACATCCATTTGATAAATAGGTATGTTGTGATGATTTGCATAGGCCAGCAGTATGCGTATGGCTTCAAGTCTAGCCACAGGAGCAAATGTTTCATCGAAGTCAATGCCTTCCACTTGAGTATATCCTTGAGCAACGAGACGAGCTTTGTTTCTGACAACTTGACCATGCTCATCTTGCTTGTTGCGGTATATCCATTTGGTGCCTATTATGTTGTGCTTCCGAGGATCGGGACGCTTGACCAGTTCCCATACATTATTCAGCTCAAACTGTTGAAGCTCGTCTTGCATAGCTTGAATCCATTCAGGTTCCATGAAGGCTTCTTCAACTTTCTTGGGTTCTGTTATTGAGACGAATGCGAAGTGCCCACAGAAATTTGCTAGCTGAGTTGCCCTTGAACGAGTGAGTGGACCGGGTGCATTGATGCTATCAATTATTCTTTCAATCTGCACTTCATTGGCAACGCGAGGATGTACAGGGCGAAGATTTTGCTCTTGCTGATCATTGTCGTTGTCAGAAGGAATGTCTTCAGGCTGAGCATTGTCTTCATGTTGATCAGGTGCTGCGATGATAAGTTCTTCTTCAGGATGAGCTTCAGAAGGTATAATTTCTCCAGTTCCCATTAGCTTGATTGACTCACCGGATGGAACTTCATCTAGCACATTTGGCAGTTTCTCTCTTTGTGAGCCGTTTGTCTCATCGAACCGCACATCCACTGTTTCAACCACATTGTAATGAAAGAGATTGAAGAGTCTGTAGGAGTGCGAATCCTTTCCATATCCAAGCATAAAACCCTCATGTGCTTTTGGTGCAAACTTTGAGGTGTGATGTGGGTCCTTGATCCAGCACCTGGCGCCAAATACTCTGAAGTAACTGACATTTGGCTTCTTGCCAGTAAGGAGCTCATAAGATGTCTTGTTCAGAAGCTTGTGAAGATAAACACGATTGATTGTATGGCATGCAATATCAATGGCTTCAGGCCAGAATTTTCTTGGAGTCTTGTATTCATCTAGCATCGTTCTGGCCATCTCAATGAGTGTTCTGTTCTTGCGTTCGACGACCCCATTCTGCTGTGGCGTGTACGGGGCTGAGAATTCATGTGTGATGCCCAAGGTATCAAGATATATATCAAGGCCAGTGTTCTTGAATTCAGTGCCATTGTCACTTCTGATATGCTTTATCTTGGCGCCATAGTTGTTCATTGCTCGATTGGCAAAGCGTCTGAAGACATCCTGCACTTTAGTCTTGTAAAGGATTATGTGCACCCAAGTATATCTAGAATAATCATCAACAATGACAAAGCCATAGAGACAAGCAGTAGTAGTAAGAGTTGAGTAATGAGTGGGACCGAAAAGATCCATGTGAAGCAGTTCGAAGGGTCGAGTGGTGGTCATGATTGTCTTCGAGGGATGTTTGGCCCTCGTCATCTTTCCTGCCTCACAGGCACCGCATAAGTGATCTTTCTTGAACTTGACGCCCTTGATGCCTATGACATGCTTCTTCTTTGCCAGGGTGTGGAGGTTCCTCATGCCAGCATGCCCAAGCCTCCGATGCCAGAGCCAGCATTCTGAAGCTTTTGCTAGAAGACATACGACAAGCTGTGGTCCTGCTGAGAAATCTACCACGTACAAATCATCTTTTCGATACCCTTCAAATACTAGAGACTTGTCAGATTCCATTAGAACAAGGCAACGATATTTTCCAAATATTACGATCATGTTTAAATCGCAAAGCATTGAGACAGGCATTAAGTTGAAGCCAAGGGATTTAACAAGCATGACTTTATCCATGTGTTGATCCCTTGAGATTGCAACTCTACCTAGACCCAATACCTTACTTTTACCAGTGTCAGCAAATGTGATGTGGCTCTTGTCGGATGGACGTAAGGTTGAGTCCATAAGAAGGCTTCTTTTGCCAGTCATGTGATTTGTACACCCACTATCAATAATCCATTCTGAAGACGCTGGTGTCGTACCCTATAGTGCAGTTAGGGGGATAGGCTTCACGAAGAGCATTGTGAAGCAAAAACATTTGACGAACCAGTGGGTTATGAAATCTTAGATCCAGATTAGGACTAATAGGGAGAGTAGCAAGCGATTCAGGAACGAAGTACATAGTAAGACCATTCGGGCATTTGATCTTGCGCCCTACAAGATGTTTAAGATCCCCAACAATAGCGTCAGATGATTTTGGTTTTCTGCTGGAGACCTTTCCCTGCAAAAGAGAGTTAAGCTTTCTTAGCCACCCACATCTTCGAGGGTGGCTTAGAAGCAATAAGTCTAAGTGCAACATCTGAGAACTTTGGCTTTGGAGCCCTAGCAAACAGTCTTGCAGGCGGACAATAGTACTCATAAGAATAAGCAGAATAGTTCTTGGTCTTATGAACATGGCGGTTTGATGAACCGCTCTCATATTCATATGCCTGAGTATGGTTTCCCTGCCAAACATTTGCGTTAGTGCGACTCAGGTGAGTCCTCTGTCTGTATGAAGCCTTTGGACCGTATGAAGCCTTTGGTCTGAGGTTTGTCTTCTTCACGTGAGGTGTCATGATGACATTCATAGGAAGATTCTCCAGACACCTTTTCGGAACCCAGATCTTCTTCATAGGCGGTCCATTCCTGCAGTTAGTACCAATGTACCTGGCAAACACTTCACCATTCTGATTCTTAAACAGTTTATAGTTTCCATCAAGGGATTCATCAATGATAATGGGGTTAGCACAAGTGAAGCCAGATAGATTGGATGGATCTGCTGAAGGTTCCTTTGCAGCAACCCACGTGGTTTTGGGGTACTGCTCAGGTTTCCAGTAAGAGCCATCAGCATTCATTTTCCTTACGAACTCAACACCCTCTTTCCTCGGGTTTCGGTTTAGAATCTGCTTTTTGAGGACATCACATAGTGTCTGATGCCCTTTAAGACTTTTGTACATCCCTGTTTCAAGCAATGTCTTCAACCTAGCATTCTCATCAGCAATAGCAGTGGTATCCTCAGCAGAGGGGTTAGTTACCACATCAACAGTTGAAGATATTGCAACAGTAGTAGCAGTAGAACATTCAGCAACAGAAGTAGCATTATCACACTCAATGCATTTAAGACATGGTGATTCAAATCCTTCCTGAGCGGAACTGATCTATTTGGCACGAAGTGACTCATTTTCCTTTTGAAGATCTTCATGAGCCGCTCTCAATTTCTCAAGATCTTGCTTCCTTTGAAGATAATCATAGGAAAGCTTTTCATGAGTTATTGAGAGAGTTTCATGACGACTTTCAAGTTCCTCATACTTAACGTGAAGATTTTTTATGTCTTCAATTAAGGATTCAGATCGAGTCATTTCAGCACCTAACAGATCATCGCTTCTGTCTAACAGTTTTTGAATATGTTCCATAGCTTTCTGTTGTTCAGTTGCAATTTTAGCAAGTGTTTTGTAGCTGGGTTTTGAACCACAATCAGAGTCATCATCACTAGATGTTTGATAGTGAGTAGTGCGTGTGTTTACCTTGGCACCGCGTGCCATGAAGCAGTAGGTAGAAGCGGAGTAGTCCTTGTCATTTGCATCGGTGTCGGTGATGAAGTCATTGTCTTCAGTGTTGAAGATGGACTTGGCAACGTATGCTGTAGCCAGACTTGCGACGCCTGAATCGGACTCCTCCTCAGACTCCACCTCCGCCTCCTCAGAAGCGGACTCCTCCTCTGAATCCATTTCCTTGCGAACAAACGCATGTGCCTTGCCAGATGAGCTCTTCTTGTGTGATGAAGACTTGGAAGAAGACTTTGAGTATTTCTTCTTCTTCTTGTCGTCAGAGTCATATTCCTTGCTCTTCTTCTTCTTTTTGTTCTCATTGTCCCATTTTGGACACTCAAAGATGAAGTGGCCAGGTTTCTTGCACTTGTGACATGTTTTCTTCTTGTAGTCGTGAGCAGAAGCTTCATCATTCCTTGAGCTTGATCGGGAAGACTTTCTGAAACCTTTCTTCTTGGTGAATTTTTGGAACTTCTTCACAAGCATAGCAAGTTCCCTTCCAATGTCTTCAGGATCATCCGAACTGCTGTCAGATTCTTCTTCAGATGAGGAGACAGCTTTTGCCTTCAAGGCACGAGTTCGCCCATAGTTTGGACCGTAGATATCTCTTTTCTTAGAAAGTTGAAACTCATGTGTGTTGAGCCTCTCAAGTATGTCAGACGGATCGAGTGTCTTGAAATCAGGACGTTCTTGAATCATCAGGGCTAGGGTGTCAAACGAACTATCAAGTGATCTCAGTAGTGTCTTGACGACTTCATGTTTGGTGATCTCAGTAGCGCCGAGGGCTTGAAGCTCATTTGTGATGTCAGTGAGTCGTTCAAATGTGAGCTGGACATTCTCATTGTCATTTCGCTTGAAGCGGTTGAAGAGGTTGCGAAGGACACTGATTCTCTGATCTCTCTGGGTTGAGACGCCTTCATTGACCTTGGAGAGCCAGTCCCAGACCAGCTTAGATGTTTCCAAGGCACTCACACGGCCATACTGTCCTTTGGTCAGATGACCACAGATGATATTCTTAGCAGTAGAGTCCAGTTGAACGAACTTCTTGACATCAGCAGCAGTGACACCTTCTCCAGCCTTGGGAACGCCGTTCTTGACGACATACCATAGGTCGACGTTAATGGCTTCAAGATGCATGCGCATCTTATTCTTCCAGTAGGGATATTCAGTTCCATCGAAGACGGGGTATGAAGCGGAGACTTTAATTATCCCTGCAGTCGACATAGCTAAAACTCCAGGTGGTTAAACCGAATCACACAGAACAAGGGAGCACCTTGCTCTGATACCAATTGAAAGTGCGTTATATCGACTAGGGGGGGTGAATAGGCGATTTTTATGAAAGTCTTCAAAACGTGGAAGTTATGAAGACAAACGATAGAAATAAACCTATTACCCTGCAGCGGAAGGTAGACTACACTAGGCAAGCAATAGTCAAGTATTCAATAGAGTGAAAGCACAATGACTAATAGCAGCAATGTAGTAAGGATCAGGTAGGAAGATATTGTGAAGCCACACAGAACACGCAGTCACTCAGTGAAGACAAAAGATAGTGCGAACATACAATGACTTCACAAGGAGTAACAGTAAGTAAAGGGAAGGGAAGATGAAACCAGTGACTCGCTGAAGACAATGATTTGTTGGACCAGTTCCAATTGCTGTGACAACTGTACGTCTGGTTAGGGCGGCTAGGTATTTAAACCTTAGGACACACAGTCCTGGACACCCAGTCCTGAACACGCAGCTCAGGACACCCAATCCTCACCGTATTCCCCTTGAGCTAAGGTCACCCAGACCTCGCCCAATCACTCTGGTAAGTCTTCAAGGTAGACTCCCAAACCTTCACAGACTTCGTTCACCGACAATCCACAATGTCTCTTGGATGCTCAGAACGCGACGCCTAACCGGCTGGAGGATGCACAGTCCTCAAGTGTAATAAGTCTTCAGATCACACAGACAAGAAGACTTAAGTGATGCCTAATTCTCTTTGGCTCTGGGTGGTTAGGGCTTTATCCTCGCAAGGAATTCTCTCTCAAAGGCTTCGAGGTGGGTTGCTCTCAAACGACAAAAGCCGTACTCTGAATCTGAGCAACCAACCGTTTATGGTTGTAGGGGGTGGGCTATTTATAGCCACTTGGCAACCCAACCTGATTTGTCCAAAATGACCCTGGGTCACTAAGGAACTGACACGTGTTCCAACGGTCAGATTTCCAACTCACACGACAACTTTACTTGGGCTTCAAGCAAAGCTGACTTGTCCGACTCTGGACAAGATTCGCTCTCAAAGTCTTCACTCGAAGACATAGGTTTTGTTTCTGCATCACTTCAGTCATTCTGACTGGTTCTCTTGGACCCCACTTAACAGTACGGTGGTTCCTATGACTCAACACAGAAGAAAGAGAACTACGAAAGATCTAAGTCTTAGAGCTCCATAGGCTTCATGTGGTGTCTTCCCTTGTTATAGTCTTCAATGTGAATATCTTCATATACCACCTTTGACTTCAATGTCTTCATACATTTTTAGGGGTCATCTCTGGTAGGAAAACTGAATCAATGAGGGACTTCTACCTGTGTTATCCTGCAATTCTCACAAACACATTAGTCCCTCAACTAGGTTTGTCGTCAATACTCCAAAACCAACTAGGGGTGTCACTAGATGCACTTACAGTAATGAGGTATGTTTGGGTATATTTGCATAGAAGTTATATTGTTATGGATCCTCTAACATGTGGTGCTTGCTTAGGATCCTTTGCTAGCCAAAATTTTATACTAAGTAGAGATAATACTTGTGCATCCAAAACCCTTAAACCTCGTTTCATGGCATGAGTGTCCACCATATCTACATATGGATTGAATAAGATCCTTCAAGTAAGTTGTCATCGATGCAAAAAGCAGTAAAAATTGCTCATAAATATGTATGATCTTTTATCGTAAGGGAAAATAAGCATTGTATGAACTTGTGATGGTAAAGAAATAAAAGCGACGGACTGCATAATAAAGATTGCTATCACAAAGGGCAATACAACGTGATGTTGCTTTGCATTAAGGGTTTGCACATCCAAAATTAAAAAGTGCATGACAACCTCTGCTTCCCTCTGTGAAGGGCCTATCTTTTACTTTCATGTATTTACTTTTATGCAAGAGTCAATAGTATTTCGTCTTATCTCAACCTCAATTATTCTTTAGTTGGCAAGCATCATGTGGTGGGGAAACATCCAAGCATATATGGCCATTCAAATATGTTTGATCATGAATTATTATTGTTGACAATTATCTATATGATAAATAAGTTGGGAGGCGAAACATTAAGCCCCTATATTTCTCTATGTTTGACAGATGCTATTTGTTCTTAAAATATGCTTTAAGTGTTAGCAATCATGGAAGACTATATGATAGTTGAGTATGTGGAATTTTCTAAATCAAAGCTCTTACATAGAGCCTTCCTGAAAATAAGATGAATTGCAATTGTTTGGTGACTGAAAACACAATTTGTTAGTTTTCAAGAAAGTTTATGGTCTATACTTTAACATGTGATAAGCTTGCTACTTGATCATGATAAGTTTTATCAGATGAGCTACTGTTTATGATATATAATGATGCTAGAAAAAGTGTTTGGGACTATCATTGATCAAACTTATGGACTATACTAGCATTCACACTTCATAAATTATTTCTTTTATCATTTACCTACTCAAGGACGAGCAGGAATTAAGCTTGGGGTTGCTGATACGTCTTCGACGTATCTATAATTTATGAAGTATTCATGCCATATTTACAACAATTTTATATGGTTTTGGTATGATTTGATTAGAACTAACCCGTACTGACGTTGTTTTCAGCATAACTACCGTGATGTCGCTTTTTGTCCTGAATAAAAGCTCTCGGAATGGGCTAAAAATTTACGGTGTTTTTTATGGACCAAAAGAGAACCCCGAAGCATAAGAGTTGGACCAGAAGCTTCATGAGGAAGTGTCAAGGGTGGAGGGCGCATCCCCCTGTCTTGTCGCTGCCTCGTGGACCCCCTTGACGTGATACCGACGCCAAAAATTCCCATAAATATCAACACCCCCAGAAAGAAACCTAGATCGGGAGTTCTGCCGCCGCAAGCCTCTGTGGCCACTAAAAATCAATCTAGGCCCTCTCTGCCACCCTGTCGGAGGGCGCCATCATCACCAGAGGCCATGGAGGAGAATCCGGAGGGGGCCATCATCACCATGGAGGCCAAGGACCAGAGGGAGAACCTCTCCCCATCTAGGGGGAGGCCATGGAGGAGGAAGCACAAGGGGGAGACTCTCTCCCCCTCTCTCTCGGTGGCGCCAGAGTGCCACCGGGGGAACCATCGCCGCGGTGATCGTGTTCATCAACATCACCTTCTTCATCACCTTCCTCATCTCTTTTCGATGGTCCACTCTCCCGCACCCCGCTGTAATCCCCTACTTGAACATGGTGCTTTATGTCACATATTAGGATCCAATGATGTGTTGCCATCCTATGATGTTTTGAGTAGATTTCTTGTCTTTTGGGTTGAATGATGATATAGATTGGTTTGAGTTGTATGTTTTATTTTGGTGATGTGCTATGGTGCCTTCCGTGCCACACACACATGAGGGATTCCCGCTGTAGGGTGTTGCGATACGTTCATGATTCGCTTATAGTGGGTTGCTGGAGTGACAGAAGGTTCAACCCGAGTAAGGGAGTTGTTGCGTATGGGATAAAGAGGACTTGATGCTTTAATGCTATGGTTGGGTTTTACCTTAATGATCTTTAGTAGTTGCGGATGCTTGCTAGAGTTCCAATCATAAGTGCATATGATCCAAGTAGAGAAATTTGTTAGCTTATGCCTCTCCCTCATATAAAATTTCTATAACGACCACTAATCTTGTTAACAATTGCCTAGGATAATTCCACACACCGATCCATCATTATTCCACACTCGCTATTTATAATATATAATAATATATTCTAACTTTATGTTAACAACACCTATTTTTATATTTTAGCTCACCGATATCATGCAAAGTTATCCTCTTCATACCCATAACGTAGTTTTCTTTCTCGTTTCTAGATGGAAGCAAACGTTCGATGTATGTAGAGTTGTACCAGTGGCAGATAGGACTTGAAAGAATATTTATCTTACCTTTAGCTCCTTGTAGGTTTGACAGTCCATACTTATCACTTCCACCTTTGGAAATTTCTACGATGATTCCTTGCACTTGGGGATTATCAAGCTCTTTTCACAAGTCTTATTTACTCCCATATGCAACACCCCCTTACTCGGGTTTAAGCTATTGTCACTCTAGCAACCCACCATAAGCAAATCATGAACGTATTTCAAAACCCTACAGCGGGGGTCCTCACGCTTGCGTGACATCGAGAGCACCATAGGATAGCGCCAATAATAAAACATACATCTCAAACCAATCACGATCATCTATTAACACATAGGACAAAACAGATCTACTCAAAAATCATAGGATAGCAACATATCATTGGATAATAGTATATAGCGTTGAGAACCATGTTTAAGAAGAGATTACAGCGGGTAAAAGATAGGTTAGACCGCTGCATAGAGGGGTAGAGAGAGTTGGTGATTACGGCAGCGAAGTTGTTGGTGTAGATCGTTGTCCCGATGATGGCCCCGGTGGCATTCCGGCGCCACCGGGAGAGAGGGGTGTCAATGTTCTGGGATCGGGGTACCTAGCCAGCTTGTGGCCCGAGGTGTGGCTCCATCAGCGGCCCTGTATGGCCTAGTTCCAGCGACAATGACTCAAGACCCTCGCAAGGGGCCAAGCCTCGGGAGGCGGATGATGCCAAGACTTCCCTAAGGGCGGCCTCGCTATGCTGGCTACCGAGGAGCAGAGATATCAAGGCAAGGTGCACCTCGCAAGGTTCACATGATGTGAGCTATGACGACCAAGGCCAGGCGGGCGCCAGCGGGCGCAGTGTACCAGTTTCCTCTTTGGTGCTAAGGGGGCAAGCGCAGGCGCGGAGTCCCGAGGAATCAAGCAAAGGTTTCCATATCGGTGCAACAAGACCAAGACCACCAGGACAGCAGGACGGAGGTCATCACGGAGCCCACGGCAGCGTCCCCACCAGAGCCTTTTGTAGGCGAAGACTGCTTTTGTCAGGATAGCTTGTACTAGTTGTCCCCCTTCGAATTTGGCCATTGTGGGATCCCTTCCCGCCTAAAATTTGGGAAGAGGACCAAGGCCACTACAAATAGGACTTAACTACCACCATAGAGTGGGATCGGATCCATTCCACCCTGGCCAGCTCACCAGTTCATCTAGCACAAGAACACCTCACCTCCCGAGGTTGTTCATCCATTGTACTAGTTGATCCTCAACCCCTCGAGGCAATCCACCACAAAGCTAGAGTAGGGTATTACATCGCAAGGTGGCCCGAACTAGGATAAATTTCTGTGTATCTCGTTCTCTGAGTTCGTCGAGCTAGGTCATGGGATCGTTAGCGAGCGTGCTAGGGAGAGAGTGTTCTTCGTGCGCACCCCAGTGTTCGAACCTCTCAAGGGTCTATGGAGCCCTGAATCTGACATTTGGCGTGCCAGGTAGGGGTACGCCGAAGCCTCTCTTCCATTAATCGGCTTGCCATCCCTGCGGCTCTGATGGCTAGCGGTTTGAGGGTTCACGCCGAGCATTGGGATGCCTAGCCTGCCCGGGCGGCGCGGTCCGCTCAAGAAGACCTCAACTCCGCGCTCCAGGCATCACGTACGCCGTCCAACACTGCCAGACGCGAGCGGCGCGGGTCAGCTATGTCTGCCCTCGCATCGTGGCGCACTCACGCCACCACTGATCTTCGGGCTGTGCCGCGGCGATGGCACCACACACCCAGCGGGAGCAGGCAAACATGCGAGCCGCACTCATCGTGGCACGGGAGCTGCTGCGGTGCGGGCTGGCGGAGAGCGGTCGCGATGCGCTGCTCGAGCGCATCGCTGAGCTACTCGACGCTTCTTGTAGGGGTACGACGCCCTTCTGTACCTTACCCATGCCTCAGGTTGTGGCAGAGGTACGCGGGAGGCACCGACGGGCTCACATGCCTCCCGAAGCATTGGGGGGACCCGACGACATCAGCATGGTCCCTGGCGCAGCGCGTCTTACCACGACGGCGCCACGTGCAGGAGTAACAAGCTTTGTCGGTCCCCTACGGAGCCGTGCCGGGATGCATCCTGGCGCCCACCAAGGTCAGGCGCCGCGACCAGCTGCCCAAGGCGTGGGACAGCCAAGCGACAGCTCCGGCACGGCGGCCACAGACGCTTACTTGCCCCGCATGATGGATCTAGATTACACACCAGGAGAAGATCCCAGCTCATTCCCCGAGCCGGGGTGGGACGGCGGAATGCCCAAGCCAGGGGTTTTCTGTGAGCTGCCCCGGGGCTTCACCGACCCCTTCAGCGACGATGACAGCGGGGTACAACCAGAGACTAGGGAGCACACTTATGCTAACCTTGGGCTGCAGGTGAACCAAGTTGCAGCAGCTGCCGGGGCCCCCAGGTCGGTGCCCCCCTTCGGCAGGAGTGGCACACTGGGGGCTGCGCGGGAGGCGCCAGGAGCCAGGGCCTCCCCCACGCCGTGCAGAGCAAGGCGCTACATGGAGGTAGGTCATTTGCTGGGGGAGGTGCCGGCGAGCCCTTTCCCCCTGGCAGAGGGCCATGGTCGCCGAGGGCGCCGCTAGCGTCCCCCTTGCCCCTTGGTCGCGTCCTAGTTTCCGGATGCCCCAATGGTGGTCAAGGGTGGCGCAGGGCGGGGCCCTCACCTGACGATATGAATTAAGGCTCGCGCCTGTGAAGGTCTCCGCTCGTGGCACTCTCACATAATAACGAGTGGGGATGTACATGCCCCGGAGTCTCTAGAGCACCGCACCTTGGCCTCGGGGGCTCCCGCCCACGTTCAACTGGAAGCACCATGCTCCGCGCTGGCCGTCGACACTGTCCCCCAATGACTATGCTCACATCCAGTGAAAGCGCTCTGCGTTGGTGGGAAGGCAAGAAGACTAGCTAGGTGCCGGACGCGGCCATTTGCTTTTGCCCCTTTTTCTGTAGCTCGATTTGCCGCCTTTTGGACCGAGACTTGAAGTACTTTTGTTATCAAAAAAGTCGGAGGAGTTTTTCTCTGGTTTGTGCTAGTTTTATCGCATTTTGGTTGTGTGCCCTGTTTTTAAGGCTCGCACCCCCGACCCTCCGGCTCGGGGGCTGGTCGGCCGACCACGCTAGGCGTGTCTGGACAACCTGGGTAGGACCCCCTCGGGGCAAGAGCGTACGTGCCGCAAGATTGCCGCGTACGCATCCTGCCATGGTCTGCAGGGCGCTCCTTGCATGGCTTTCTCGGACGGATCCGTAGGCTCCTTAAGAGACCCTGAGCCCGCGAACTCCTAAGGGCTCACATCAGGAGAAAGGTACGGCAACAACCTCACGGCCCGCTCAAGGCCGGCTAGGATCCAGATAAGTCACAACGACAACCCTGCTCAGGGGCTCACGAGACCGCGCGAGCGCGTTCCAGGTTCGACTTTAAAACAAGAAAAAGAAGAACAAAACATTAATTTACATACACGAGGGGCTCCCCCTCTAAAATGCTCTCACGCCCTGCTGGGCCGTGCCCATGTCTTTGCGTGCAGGTTCAAGGTGAAGTAGTGCGGGCTTGACTAGACATGCTGCTCACGGCGTCACCCTGGTCGCTCTCATATGCCCTGTTGGCGCTACTGCTAGCGTCGTCCATGCCGTCGTCGACCGCACCATCTTCGTCCACCGCGACCACCACTGCGTTGTCCTCGGTGGCGAACGCCCTGACCAGGGTGTCCATGTGATTGTCCACCCAGTGTGACAAGTTCCGAATAGCCTCGGGCACTGGGGCTATGGCGATGTCAAAGTCGAAGTCGGGTCGAGGTTCTGAAGATGACTGAAGACGCGTGAGAATGCGCGCCCTAGGAGGCTCCAACTCCTCTCCTTGACAAGCTCGCAGGCCCTCAAGGTCTGCTCCTCCAGGCGCGTCACGACTTCGATGAAGAAGCAAAGGTGGCTGGCGTAGTATTCCACATGAGGATGAGGGACATTCTCTTCGCAGATGACGCCCAGGGCTTGGTTGGCCCTCACCCTGAGGGCCTGGAGCATAGGGGCGTGCTCGCGCTACAGCGTCTGCCGACGGCACGGCTCCACCCTGTTCTGTTGCGCGAGGGATGCGGCATCATCAATCTGCTGCTGAAGCGAGAGCAGATCAACACACGCGGAGACCAGGTCGGCCCGGGCAGAGGTCTGGGCCGCCGTAGCGGTCCTCTAGTGTTGCTTCACTTCGTCCAGCCTTGACCTGAGGATAGTGGTCCTGCCCTCAGCTTCAGCCTCCTGGAACTTCAACTTCAGGTCATACTCGTTGGCAAGATCTGCAAGAGCCTTCGCCACCCTCCGGTCAACCTCCTCCTGGATCTTGGCTTCGCGTGCGGTGACGGCATCTTCGTCCACGACCACATGGCGCTCCCTTGTCTCCAGCCGCTCAAGCTCGAGGCTGCGCTCCGAGGCTGCGCTCCGAGGCCTCCAACATCAGTCCCTCCTCACACTTCTAGATCTCCTTCTCTTCGAGAGGCGCCCCCCTCATTGAGGCCAAGATGGTCTTGTGCACCTCGACCTGCTGCTCAAGGGTAGCATTCAAGGCCCGGAGCTCTTGTTCGTGCTCTTCGGCGACCTCGCGGCGGCGATCAACCACCCTGGCCTCCTCCAAGGCCCGGGCGCTAGCCTCGCGTGAGGTCGCAAGGGACGCCTCAGCCTTCGCATTGGCATGTTCGTGCTGAAGACGCCCGAGGTTGATGGTCACCTTCAACTGATGCCACTCGTCCGCCAGTCGAAGGTCTTTCGCCTTGAGGCGGGTGTCAACGGCGGCGAGCTCTTCTCTAAGCCGGCTCAGTGCACCCATCACCTCCCGAAAGAGCTTGTGGCGGACAATGCCACGCCCACGCGCAAGCTCAAATGCATAGCCGGGTCCGTCCACCACACCGGGAATCATTGGGGAAGCTTGAGGTGGCTGGCCTGCTCCTAGCAGGTGGCTGGAGACCGGCACCTTCCCTACCGCCTCTCGGGCCTCGGCAGAGGCGCTGCAGGAAGGGGCCTTGCTGATTGAAGACAAAGCCAGGGCTGAGGTCGTCCAACTGCAGAAAATGACCAATGGAGGGGCCCTCCGCACACCTTTAGCACCCTTGGTAGGACCGCTAAGGAAGGGCAACAAAAATGCAGGATCAAGACCCCTGGTCGATGCGCCCTCCTCAGGAATGGGCCCCGATCCACATGCAGCGGTCATGCAAGGGAGCTCAGTATCAGTGGCGAGCCAGGGACTGGCAGAGGCCACTCCTCGGGAGATCTCGACGCTCCAACCGAAGGGACCCTGGGGAGCCATGGTCAGAAAAGGATGCATCACTCAGAGAATCATGAAGATGAGCTACTTACTCGTGTATGGCTATGTATTTCCTTTGCTTCAATGGCCAGTAGGCGTTACCACCGCAGCTTGGAGATCCCTTCCTCCTACGGAGCGCTTCGAAGTTCAGGCGGAGCTGACCAAAGCCCATAGCGCGACCGCCTGCACCCAAGGCGGGCCTCAGGGTTGGCGACCTTGGGAGCCTCGGACCGCGGTGGTTCCTCAGACCCTGTCTCGGGACCGCCAGCCTGAGCCTCGGAAGCTTCCGCCTCAGGAGCCTTGGACTGCGTCGGCTCTCCAGCCGCCCCTTCTGGGCGGCTCACCCGAGCCTCGGGAGCGGCCACCTCGGGAGCCTTGTCCAACACCGTTCCTTCAGTAGCCACTTCGTCAGCGTCACACGGCACACGCCTCCCCGCGTCCACCCCCGGGGTGTGCGCCACGGCGGCGGACGGCAGGGGAACCACAAGGACGGGGTTCTCGTGTGACCCTTCAAGGCCGGCTGGGCACAACCCCCATTCATCAAAGAGGGGCATCTGCCTATTAACTCCACCGTGTTCGAGCAGTAGTACAGGAGGCAGCCCTCCTCCGGCAAACTGGCTAGCGCTGGGTCGCCCGTCGGGAGCTCGAGCACTGTTTGCAGTGCCTCGGAAGGAAGTACTGGCGTGTGAAGCCTCATGGGGTCCCTCCGGCCGGAGAAGGTCCACATTGGCTGAGAGTGACACTAGAGTGGAGCAATGCGGCACCAGACGAACTCCTTCACCACCATGGGCGTCGTCACCCTAAGGGGTCCTTCAGCCTGGCCAGCCAGCACCAGACGTGGGCAAGCCGCCGATCGACAAGCTTCGCATGCCCCCAGCCGGAGCTGGGGGTGGCTAGTGCACATGGGAGCAAGAGAAAGGGGCAGAGCACGCCAACATCAACAAACACCCATCGCTTCTGAAACCCGCCTACGACTAGTGAGAGCTCGAAGTCGATCCCCGAGTCGTCCGTTGCCGCTATAGCCTAGAAGGTCACGCACCCCGAGCACTGACGGCCATTGGTTAGGTGAAGAGAATAGAAATGGCTAAACAAGGCCACGGAAGGGGCAATGCCCACCATGGCCTCGCAGACGAAGGTGAAGATAGAGAGGAGAATGATGGATTGGGGATCCAGATGCAGCGCATGGATTTGATAATGCAAGAGCACGGCGTTGAAGAAAGCAAAGAAAGGGGGAATCAGGCCGATCCAGAGGGCATGAAGATGAATGGGGATCTCGGTGGCTGTCATATCAACCATGGCGCGAGAAGCAGGCCATGCCACCCTCGTCCCCCATTCGTTGGAATCGGAGGCGAGTGCTGGTCGAACCTTGTCCAGCCCTTCCCGATTGACAACCACTGACCACTCGACGGCAGGCTCGAAGGCCGATGGCGATTCCGCTGGCGTGATAACCCACAAGTATAGGGGATCGCAACAGTTTTCGAGGGTAGAGTATTCAACCCAAATTTATTGATTCGACACAAGGGGAGCCAAAGAATATTCTCAAGTATTAGCAGCTGGGTGGTCAATTCAACCACACCTAGATAACTTAGTGTCTGTAGCAAAGTATTTAGTGGCAAATTAGTATGGAAGTAACGGTAACGGTGGCAAAAGTAACGGTGATAGTTTTGTAGTGATTGTAACAGTGGCAACAATAAAGTAAATAAACAAAGAACAATATGTGAAAAGCTCGTAGGCATTGGATCGATGATGGAGAATTATGCCAGATGCGATTATTCATGTAACAGTTATAACATAGGTGACACAGAACTAGCTCCAATTCATCAATGTAATGTTGGCATGTATTCCGAATATAGTCTACGTGCTTATGGAAAAGAACTTGCATGACATCTTTTGTCCTATCCTCCCGTGGCAGCGGGCTCCTATTGGAAACTAAGGGATATTAAGGCCTCCTTTAATAGAGTATCAGACCAAAGCATTAACACATAGTGAATGCATGAACTCCTCAAACTACGGTCATCACCGGGAGTGGTCCCGATTATTGTTACTTCGGGGTTGCCGGATCATAACACATAGTAGGTTACTATAGACTTGCAAGATAGGATCAAGAACTCACATATATTCATGAAAACATAATAGGTTCAGATCAGAAATCATGGCACTCGGGCCCTAGTGACAAGCATTAATCATAGCAAAGTCATAACAACATCAATCTCAGAACATAGTGGATACTAGGGATCAAACCCTAACGAAACTAACTCGATTACATGATAAATCTCATCCAACCCATCACCGTCCAGCAAGCCTACGATGGAATTACTCACGCACGGTGGTGAGCATCATGGAATTGGTGATGGAGGAAGGTTGATGATGACAATGACGACGGATTCCCCTCTCCGGAGCCCCGAACAGACTCCAGATCAGCCCTCCCGAGAGAGTTTAGGGCTTGGTGGCGGCTCCGTATCATAAAACGCGATGAACCCTTCTCTCTGATTTTTTACTCCCCGAACATGAATATATAGAGTTGGAGTTGAGGTCGGTGGAGCATCAGGGGGCCCATGAGGCAGGGGGCATGCCCCCACCCTCGTGGATAGGGTGTGGGCCCCTGGCCTTGATTCTTTTGCCAGTATGTTTTATTAATTCCAAAAATAATCTCCGTTGATTTTTAGGTCATTCCGAGAACTTTTATTTCTGCACAAATATAACACCATGGTAATTCTGCTGAAAACAACATGAGTCCGGGTTAGTTCCATTGAAATCATGCAAGTTAGAGTCCAAAACAAGGGCAAAAGTGTTTGGAAAAGTAGATACAACGGAGACGTATCACCCCGCGCGGGTTTTCCCCTTGCCCTTCTTCTTCGGGTGCCGCGCCATGGCGACAAGGAGGACCGGTGCCGAGGTCAGAGCAGGGAAGGAAGCTTCTATCTCTCCGGAAGATGAAGAGGCCAGGCGAACACACATCAAGGCAATGGGAGCGGAGATGTGTTGGCAACGGCGGCCGCCAGGCCTGCGAATTTCAAGGCTGCATGGGGAAGTGGGGGCGCCCACGTCCCATCAATCGCCATGCGTCGACTGAGGCCGCAGGCGGTTGGGGCTCGCGGTGCTCCGCACTTGCCCTTTGGCTTTGCCTTGAAGCCAAGCTCGAGCGCGCCTTGGGCTCCGGGGCTACTGTCGGTGTTCTGGTACCGAGGGCACCCAGACTTACCTGCATGCGGCCCATGGCCTGGCTCCATCAGCGGCCCTGTACGGCCTAGTTCCAGTGACAATGACTCAAGACCCTTGTGACGGGCCAAGCCTCGCGAGGCGGAAGACACCAAGACCTCCCTGGGAGCGGCCTCGCTAGGCTAGCTCCCGAGGAGCGGAGATATCAAGGCAAGGCGCACCTAGCGAGGTTCACATGACGTGAGCCGTGACGACCAAGGCTAGGCGCGCGCCAGCAGATGCAGTATACCAGTTTCCTCTTTGGTGCTAAGGGGGAAAGTGCGGGCGCGGAGTCCCGAGGAAGCAAAGGTTTCCATATCAATGCAACAAGACCAAGACCGCCAGGATAGCAGGACGGAGGTCATTGCAGAGCCCACGACAGCGTCACCACCAGAGCCCTTTGCAGGCAAAGACTACTTTTGTCAGGATAGCTTCTACTAGTTGTCCCCCTTCGAATTTGGCCGTTGTGGGATCCCTTCCCGCCTAACATTTGTGAAGAGGACTAAGGCCACTATAAATAGGACTTAGCCATCACCATAGAGGGGGATCGGATCCATTCCACCCTGACCAGCTCACTGGCTCATCTAACACAAGAACACCTTACCTCCTGACGCTATTCATCCATTGTACTAGTTCATCCTCAGCCCCTCAAGGCAATCCACCACAAAGCTGGAGTAGGGTATTACACTGCAAGGTGGCCCAAACTAGGATAAACTCAGTGTCTCTCGTTCTTTGAGTTCGTTAGCGAGCGTTCTAGGGAGAGAGTGTTCTTCGTGCGCACCCAAGTGTTCGAACCTCTCAATGGTCTGCGGAGCCCTGAATCCGACAAGGGGGAGAGAGCCCCCCTCCTTCTTCCTTGGCCTCCCCCGTAGATGGAGGAGGTTTTCCCCTCTGGTCCATGGCCTCCATGGCGGCGGAGGAACGGGATCCCCTCCGAGATTGGATCTCTCTCTCTCTCTCTCTATGTTTCCTTCTGTTTCTACATTCCTGTTTTCTGGCCTTTCACCATTTTTTAAATTCGCAGAGATTCGTAACTCCCATTGGGCTGAAAATTTAACACAATTTTTATCCGGATATTATCTTTCTTGCGGTGAAAGAAGGGCACCAACCGCCTCATAGGGTCCCCATGCTACTTCCCGAGCTTGCATTGGTTTTTCCCTTGAAGAGGAAAGGGTGATTCAGCAAAGTAGAGATAAGTATTTCCCTCAGTTAGAGAACCAAGGTATCAATCTAGTAGGAGACAACACATAAATCACTAATACCTGCACAAACAATCAAACAACTTGCACCCAACGCGATAAAGGGGTTGTCTGTCCCTTCACGGTCACTTGCAAAAGTGAGATCTAATAAAGATAGTTAAAAATAAACAAAAGATAAAGTAAATATTTTTGGGTTTTTTTGGTTTATAGATCGGAAAGTAAAACATTGCAAAATAGTAGATCAGAAACTAATACGATGGATAATAAAAGATCAGAAACTTATATGATGGAAAATAGACTCAGGGGCCATAGGTTTCACTAGAGGCTTCTCTCAAGATTGCAAATAATACGATGGTGAACAAATTACTAACGAGCAATTGATAGAAAAGCGCAAAGTTATGACGATATCTAAAGCAATGATTATGAAATATAGGCATCATGTCCATGTCAAGTAGACCGAAACGATTCTGCATCTAATACTATTACTCCACACATCGCCCAACTCCTGCCTGCATCTAGAGTATTAAGTTCTTGAAGAACAGAGTAACGCATTAAGTAAGATCACATGATGTAGAGGAATAAACTCAAGCAATATGATGTAAATCCCATCTTTTTATCCTCGATGGCAACAATACAATACTTGCCTTGTTTCCCCTACTATCACTGGGAAAGGACACCACAAGATTGAACCCGAAGCTAAGCACTTCTCCCATTGCAAGAAAAACCAATCTAGTTGGCCAAACTAAACCGATAGTTTGAAGAGAACTACAAAGATATCAAATCATGCATATAAGAATTCAGAGAAGATTCAAATAATATTCATAGATAAGTTGATCATAAATCCACAATTCATCGGATCTCGACAAACACACCGCAAAAGAATATTACATCGGATAGATCTCCAAGAACATCGAGGAGAACATGGTATTGAGAATCAAAGAGAGCGAAGAAGCCATCTAGCTACTAGCTATGGACCTGTAGGTCTGAGGTAAACTACTCACGCTTCATCGGAAGGGCAATAGAGTTGATGTAGAAGCCCTCTGTGATCGAACCCCCCTCTGACAGGGTGCCAGAAAAGGTCCCTAGATGGGATCTCACGAGAACATAAGGTTGCGGCGGTGGAAAAGTGTTTTTGTGGATGCATTTGGAGGTTTGGGAATATATGTGAATATATAGGACGAAGAATCACTACAAAAAATACACTTCCGTGATGATACGTGTTTGTATAGTAGGTCACATTTTATGTCATGCATGTACATCCAGGACGATTTTATGACAGAATCAAGATAGTCATACCTGTGGTATCATAGAAGTGTTCCATGACATTACCAAAATTATCATCACAGAAGTGTCCACTTCCATGCCGATAAATCACGTGTCATGGAAGTGCTTTCGTCAAGGGTAACCGACACGTGGCATCCATCGTAACGGGTCGCTGTTAAGCTATCGGGTTCCGGTTTCGATCCGATAACCCGTTAACAGCCCGGACCAATGGCGATTTTCCATGTGTAAAATTCTCATTTGCCGACGATCCACATGTCGGCTCAGCGTTGGAACAGATGTCAACCGTCCATTTGACAAGAATCACCAATGAAACGTTGACACATGGGATGGCCCAATAGAGGCCCATATAGGTTTAAAATCCGGCCCAGGAACAGGCCCACAAGATTTCGTCAGATCTAATGGGCCGGCCCATTAATAACATAACATTTTCTGGACCAAATTATAGCCCACAGCAGACACGGGCCGCTAAATGACTACAATATTCTGGGACAGTTTACGGCCCATATCAGACCCGGATCGTTAACAACCTACAATAGTTTGGGCCAAATTATGGTCCCTACCTGATCCGACCCGTTAACTGACTTTCATTTCTTCGGCAAAATTACGACCCATAATAGATACGACCCTTTTAACAGATATTGTGCCATTAGGGACCTGCTTTGCTCTTCGGCCTCTTAATGGCCCATTTAACAGTTCGGCCCAATATTAGTTTCGGCCTGTCAATGCCCGTGTCTACATATGGCCCTCTTTTGGCCTGGTTTAACTTTCGGCCATTTAAAGGCCCGAGTTGCACCTGGGCCTAATTATGGTTCGTTGCTACTTTCGACCTCTAAACGGCATGTAGTCTTTGTGGATACATTCTAGCCTAAACTGCCTATCGGCCTGTTAAAGGCCCTTGAGAGTGTTGGGCCTAATTTTGGCCCATTATACATCCGGCCTACTTCCTGACTGTCATGTAATTGGGCCAACCAAGGCCCAAAACCATTTCACCCTGTTAATGGCCCGTCACCTGAATGTGCCAATAATGGACCGATTTATATTACAGCATGCTGTCGGCCCGCGATTTGTTTGCCACAATTAAGGCTGAATCTAGTTTTCAACCTGTTAAAAGCTTATTTAGTTTTTCAGCCCAATTAAGGCAATCGGTTTACTCGGCCTTTTAAAGGCCCGAAACTAATAGTGGGCCAGATTAAGACTAGACCTAACTAATGGCCCAAGATGATTGTAGGCCCGCTGTTCGACCCATACTGGCGATTGGTGACTGATATGTCTCCGTCGTATCTATAATTTTTGATTGTTCCATGCCAATATTCTACAAATTTCATATACTTTTGGCAACTTTTTATACTATTTTTAGGACTAACATATTGATCGAGTTCCCAGTGCCAGTTCCTGTTTGTTGCATGTTTTTTGTTTCGCAGAGAATCCATATCAAACGGAGAACAAACGGGATAAAAATTGACGGAGATTTTTTTTTGAAATATATGTGATTTTTGTGAAGAATAATCAACGCAGAACGATGCCCGAGGGGGCCACGAGGTAGGGGGCGCGCCCCATGGGGTTAGGCGTGCCCTGGGCCCTCGTGGCCACCCCGTAAAGCGGTTGGTGCCCTTCTTTCGCTGCAAAAAAGCTAATACCCGGATAAAAATCGTGTTCAAAAGTCAGCCCAATCGGAGTTACGGATCTCCGGGAATATAAGAAACGGTGAAAGGGCAGAATCTGGAACACAAAAACAGAGAGAGACAGAGAGACAGAGAGACAGATCCAATCTCGGAGGGGCTCTCGCCCCTCCCATGCCATGGAGGCCATAGACCAGAGGGGAAACCCTTCTCCCATCTAGGGAGAAGGTCAAGGAAGAATAAGAAGAAGGGGGCTCTCTCGCCCTCTGTCCCGGTGGCGCCGGAACGCTACCGGGGCCATCATCTGTTGGAAATATGCCCTAGAGGCAATAATAAATTAGCTACTATTATAATTCCTTGTTCATGATAATTGTTTATTATCCATGCTAGAATTGTATTGATAGGAAACTCAGATACATGTGTGGATACATAGACAACACCATGTCCCTAGTAAGCCTCTAGTTGACTAGCTCGTTGATCAATAGATGGTTACGGTTTCCTGACCACGGACATTGGATGTCGTTGATAACGGGATCACATCATTAGGATAATGATGTGATGGACAAGACCCAATCCTAAGCCTAGCACAAGATCATGTAGTTCGTATGCTAAAGCTTTTCTAATGTCAAGTATCATTTCCTTAGACCATGAGATTGTGCAACTCCCGGATACCGTAGGAGTGCTTTGGGTGTGCCAAACGTCACAACGTAACTGGGTGGCTATAAAGGTACACTACAGGTATCTCCGAAAGTGTCTGTTGGGTTGGCATGAATCGAGACTGGGATTTGTCACTCCGTGTAAACGGAGAGGTATCTCTGGGCCCACTCGGTAGGACATCATCATAATGTGCACAATGTGATCAAGGAGTTGATCACGGGATGATGTGTTACGGAACAAGTAAAAGAGACTTGCCAGTAACGAGATTGAACAAGGTATCAGGATACCGACGATAGAATCTCGGGCAAGTATCGTACCGCTAGACAAAGGGAATTGTATACGGGATTGATTAAGTCCTTGACATTGTGGTTCATCCGATGAGATCATCGTGGAACATGTGGGAGCCAACATGGGTATCCAGATCCCGCTGTTGGTTATTGACCGGAGAGTTATCTCGGTCATGTCTGCATGGTTCCCGAACCCGTAGGGTCTACACACTTAAGGTTCGATGACGCTAGGGTTATAGGGAATAGATATACGTGGTTACCGAATGTTGTTCGGAGTCCCAGATGAGATCCCGGATGTCACGAGGAGTTCCAGAATGGTCCGGAGGTAAAGATTTATATATGGGAAGTCCTGTTTTGGTCACCGAAAAAGTTTCGGGTTTTATCGGTAACATACCGGGACCACCAGGAGGGTCCCGGGGGTCCACCAAATGGGGCCACCGGCCCCGGAGGGCTGCATGGGCCAAGTGTGGGAGGGTACCAGCCCCAGGTGGGCTGGTGCGCCCCCCCACAAGGGCCCAAGGCGCCTAGGGTTTGGGGAGGGGGCGCCCCACCTAGCTTGGGGGGCAAGTTTCCCCTCTCCCCCCCTTGGCCGCCCCACCAGATGGGATCTGGGCTGGCCGCCGCCCCTAGGGTGGAACCCTAGGTGGGGGTGCATCCCCCTCCCTCTCCCCTATATATAGTTGAGGTCTTTGGGGCTGCCAACACATGAGTTTTGACCTCTCCCTGGCGCAGCCCTACCTCTCTCCCTCCTCGTCTCTTGCGGTGCTTGGCGAAGCCCTGCTGGAGTACCACGCTCCTCCATCACCACCACGCCGTCATGCTGCTGCTGGATGGAGTCTTCCTCAACCTCTCCTTCTCTCCTTGCTGGATCAAGGCATGGGAGATGTCACCGGACTGTACGTGTGTTGAACGCGGAGGTGCCGTCCGTTCGGCACTAGGATCTCCGGTGATTTGGATCACGACGAGTACGACTCCTTCAACCCCGTTCTCTTGAACGCTTTCGCTTAGCGATCTACAAGGGTATGTAGATGCACTCTCCTTCCCTCGTTGCTAGATTACTCCATAGATTGATCTTGGTGATGCGTAGAAAATTTTGAATTTCTGCTATGTTCCCCAACATCATCATCACCGCAATCTACAACAACAACTTCCCCGCCATCATCAACAACTCTTCCAACCTCTATGCAGAGGTGTAACCCCTCTTTTACCTGTTGTAATCTCTACTTAAACATGGTGCTCAACGCTATATATTATTTCCCAATGATGTATGGTTATCTTATGATGTTTGAGTAGATCTGTTTTGTCCTATGGGTTAATTGATGATCGTGATTGGCTTGAGTTGCATATTTTATTATTGGTGCTATCCTATGTTGCTCTCGGTGTCGCACAAGTGTGAGGGGTCCCCGCTGTGTGGTTTGAAATATGTTCATGATTTGCTTATGGTGGGTGGCGTGAGTGATAGAAACACAGACCTGAGTAAGTAGGTTGTTTGCGTATGGGAATAAAGAGGACTTGATGCCTTATAATGCTATGGTTGGGTTTTACCTTAATGATCTTTAGTAGTTGCGGATGCTTGCTAGAGTTCCAATCATAAGGGCATATGATCCAAGAAGAGAAAGTATGTTAGCTTATGCCTCTCCCTCAAATAAAATTGCAATAGTGATTACCGGTCTAGTTATCGATTTCCTAGGGACAAATAACTTTCTCATGAGAAAAAGCTCTCTAGTAAAACTAGCTTAGTTGTGTCTTTATCTAAACATCCCTAATTTTTACTCGCTCTTTATAATCTTGCAAACCTATCCAACAAGTCCTACAAAGTACTTCTAGTTTTATACTTGTTTTAGGTAAATTGAACGTCAACCATGCGTAGAGTTGTATCGGTGGTCGATAGAACTTGAGGGAATATTTGTTCTACCTTTAGCTCCTCGTTGGGTTCGACACTCTTACTTATCGAAATAGGCTACAATTGATCCCCTATACTTGTGGATTATCAAGACATTTTTCTGGCGCCGTTGCTGGGGAGCAATAGCGTGGGGTGAATATTCTCGTGTGTGCTTGTTTGCTTTATCACTAATTAATTTTTATTTGATGTTCTAAGTTTTTCTCTATCTTTAGTTGTGGGTAGGAAACACAAAATACCAAAAAAAAGTTGTACCTACTACAACAATGGTTGAAGAACCACTCAAAATCTATCACACTCCTAAAGATTTTTACTTGGATCATCTTCGATCCCTATGTGCTCGTGCTGAAACCCAAACAAGCTTAGTTGAGGGCAAATCTTTAGATGAGCATGCTTGTTATGTGCAACACCGCATATCTGAAAACGGGAAACTTTTACTGGATCAAATTCATCGTTTGCAATGCTATGCTTGGAATTTATGTGAAATGTATGATTTTACTTGTTGTTCTGAAGACCCTAAGAAACACCTTCCCTACCAATGTGATTTTAGTGATAATGGAATCATATCTTCATATGCTAAGGGTGTTTTATAATTATTATGATGTTCAACAAATTGAAGATTTTTTTGCTTTTAAGGGTGCTTATGAAATTGCTTCTTTGACTGGAAAGTATGATGCTACTCTTTATAAATCTGAAATTTTTTCCATACTTAAGTATTGTTATGACAATTATGCTTCTAATGCCTATGTTAAACCATATACTGAGGACTCCTCCGCTGTCCAAGAAGAGACTAATATTTTTCAGGGGTCTATGGAAGAAGAAATTGATGAAACTGTGAGCTCATTGGATGAAAAAGATGATGAGGAAAGCAAAGAACAAAAGGAGGAAGACCGGATTAGCTACCCGTGCCCACCTTCTAATGAGAGTAACTCTGCAACTCATACATTATTTAATGTCCCTTCATTCTTACCGAAGTATGAATGCCATGATAATTGCTATGATCCCGTTCATTCATTTGAAATATCCATTTTTGATGAACTTGATGCTTTCTATTCTTGTGGCCAAGATGCCAATATGAATTATGCTTATGGAGATGAACTTTCTATAGTTCCTTATGTTAAACATGAAATTGTTGCTATTGCACCCACGCATGATAGTCCTATTATCTTTTTGAATTCTCCTGGCTACACTATATCGGAGAAGTTTGCCCTTATTAAGGATTATATTGATGGGTTGTGTTTCACTACTACACATGATGATTTTGATAGATATAATATGCATGTGCTTGCTGCTCCTACTTGCAATTATTATGAGAGAGGAACTACATCTCCGCCTCTTACTTGGTGTGCATGAATTGTTCTTTTATGACATGCCGATGCATAGGAAGAGAGTTAGACTTCGTCATTACATGATATATGGTTCTTTGTGCTCACTACTAAATCACAAATCATTGTTAATTAAAATTGGCTTGATATACCTTGGGATCCAGGTGGATTCATTACTTGAGCACCTTATGCCTAGCTTAATGGCTTTAAAGAAAGTGCTGCCAAGGAGACAACCCGGAAGTTTTAGAGAGACATTTATTTCTGTTGAGTGCTTTTATATAGTTTAAAAACAAAAAAAATAAAGAGGGGAACCCAAAACTTTTCAAAAGGAAGGTGAAAGTGAGAGAGACAAGCATTTTTGAAGTGGGGGAGCTCCTTGAACTTTGTTCATGCTCACGGAAACTTTGTGAATCTTGATTACAGAAACTTTTCAACAAAAATAATTATCCCCTTGTACAATTCCATTGTATTATAAAAATAATGTGCCAAGATTTTCCTTTAGGATGTTTACATTGCTTGTTGGTTTGTGCGGTGCAGAACAGAAACTTTGGTTGTAGTGCATGATTTCACATTTTTTACTGGAACGTCAAACTGTTCTGAAACTTTTTTCACTGTCTTTATATACAATTTTTTTATGTTTCCTAATTATTTCAGAATTTTTGGAGTATCATAGGTATGGTGAATGTTCAGATTATTACAGAATGTCCTGTGTAAGACAGATTCTGTTTTTGATGCATAGTTTGCTTGTTTTGATGAAACTATCGATTTCTATCAGTGGATTAAGCCATGGAAAAGTTATACTACAGTAGCTACAATTCAAAAATAAAATATGAATTGGTTTGCAACAGTACTTAGAGTAGTGATTTGCTTTATTATACTAACAGACCTTACTGAGTTTTCTGTTGAGTTTTGTGTGGATGAAGTGTTCGAAGATCGAGGAGGTCTCGATGTGAGTAGAAGGAGGAGGGGCAAGAGCTCAAGCTTGGGGATGCCCAACGCACCCCAAGTAAATATTCAAGGAAACTCAAGCGTCTAAGCTTGGGGACGCCCCGGAAGGAATCCCATCTTTCTTCAACAAGTATCGGTATGTTTTCGGATTTGTTTCGTTCATGTGATATGTGCAAATCTTGGAGCGTATTTTGCATTTAGTTTTCACTTTTCTTTAACGCACCATGCTGGTATGAGATAGTCCTTGGTTGATTTATAGAATGCTCATTTCACTTCACTTATATCTTTTAAGTATGGCTTTATAGAATGCTTTGTGTGCTTCACTTATATCTTTTGAAGTTTGGGTTGCCTGTTTCTCTTCACATAGAAAACCGCCATTTGTAGAATGCTCTTTTGCTTCACTTATATTTGTTAGAGTGTGGGCATATCTTTTGTAGAAATAATTAAACTCTCTTTCTTCACTTATATCTATTTAGAGAGATGACAGGAACTGGTCATTCACATGGTTAGTCATAAAATCCTACATAAAACTTGTAGATCACTGAATATGATATGTTTGATTCCTTGCAATAGTTTTGAGATATAAAGATGGTGATATTAGAGTCATGCTAGTGGGTAGTTGTGGATTGTAGAAATACTTGTGTTGAGGTTTTTGATTCCCATAGCATGCACGTATGGTGAACCGTTATGTAACGAAGTTGGAGCATGAGGTATTTATTGATTGTCTTCCTTATGAGTGGCGGTCGGGGACGAGCGATGGGATTTTCCTACCAATATATCCCCCTAGGAGCATGCGCATAGTACTTTGTTTCGATGACTAATAGATTTTTGCAATAAGTATGTGAGTTCCTTATGACTAATGTTGAGTCCATGGATTATACGCACTCTCACCCTTCCATCATTGCTAGCCTCTTCGGTACCGTGCATTGCCCTTTCTCACCTCGAGAGTTGGTGCAAACTTCGCCGGTGGATCCAAACCCCCCGATACGATATGCTCTGTCACACATAAGCCTCCTTATATCTTTCTCAAAACAGCCAGCATACCTACCTATTATGGCATTTCCATAGCCATTCCGAGATATATTGTCATGCAACTTCCATCATCATCATATACATGACTTGAGCATTTATTGTCATATTGCTTTGCATGATCGTAAGATAGCTAGCATGATGTTTTCATGGCTTGTCCATTTTTTGATGTCATTGCTATGCTAGATCATTGCACATCCCGGTTCACCGCCGGAGGCATTCATATAGAGTCATATTTTGTTCTAGTATCGAGTTGTAATATTGAGTTGTAAGTAAATAAAAGTGTGATGATCATCATTATTAGAACATTGTCCCATGTGAGGTTATCAAAATAAAAGTGGCCAAAGAAGCCCCCAAAAAAAGAGAGAGGCCAAAGAAGCCTACAAAAAACAGAGAAAAAAATATAAAAAAAGAAGAAAAAAGAAGAAAAAAATGAGAGAAAAGAGAGAAGGGACAATGTAACTATCCTTTTACCACACTTGTGCTTTAGAGTAGCACCATGTTCTTCATATAGAGAGTCTCTTGAGTTATCACTTTCATATACTAGTGGAAATTTTCATTATAGAACTTGGCTTGTATATTCCGATGATGGGCTTCCTCAAATGCCCGAGGTCTTCTTGAGCAAGCAAGTTGGATGCACACCCACTTAGTTTTCAGTTTGATCTTTCATACACTTATAGGTCTAGTGCATCCGTTGCATGTCAATCCCTAGTCCTCGCATTGACATCGATTGATGGGCATCTCCATAGACCGTTGATTAGCCGCATTGATGTGAGACTTTCTCCCTTTTTGTCTTCTCCACACAACCTCCACCATCATATTCTATTCCACCTTTAATTCTATGTCCATGGCTCACACTCATGTATTGCATGAAAGTTGAAAAAGTTTGAGAACGTCAAAAGTATGAAACAGTTGCTTGGCTTGTCATCGGGGTTGTACATGATTTGAATATTTTGTGTGGTGAAGATGGAGCATAGCCAGACTATATGATTTTGTAGGGATAACTTTCTTTGGCCATGTTATTTTGAAAAGACATGATTGCTTTATTAGTATGGTTGAAGTATTATTATCTTAATGTCAAATGATAGACTATTGATTTGAATCACTCGTGTCTTAATATTCATGCCATGATTAGATTATGTGATCAAGATTATGCTAGGTAGAATTCCACATCAAAAATTATCTTTTTTATCATTTACCTACTCGAGGACGAGCAGGAATTAAGCTTGGGGATGCTGATATGTCTCCGTCGTATCTATAATTTTTGATTGTTCAATTCCAATATTCTATAACTTTCATATACTTTTGGCAACTTTTTATACTATTTTTGGGACTAACATATTGATCGAGTGCCCAGTGCCAGTTCCTGTTTGTTGCATGATTTTTGTTTCGCAGAAAATCCATATCAAACAGAGTCCAAATGGGATAAAAACTGACGGAGATTTTTTTTGGAATATATGTGATTTTTGGGAAGAAGAATCAACGCGAGACGATGCCCGAGGAGGCCACGAGGCAGGGGGCGCACCCTGGGCCCTCGTGGCCACCCCGTAAGGCGGTTGGTGCCCTTCTTTCTCCGCAAGAAAGCTAATTTCCGGATAATTTTTTTCCAAAATTCAGCCCAATCGGAGTTACGGATCTCCGGGAATATAAGAAATGGTGAAAGGGCAGAATCTGGAACGAAGAAACAGAGAGAGACAGAGAGACAGATCCAATCTCATAGGGGCTCTCGCCCCTCCCATGCCATGGAGGCCATGGACCAGAGGGGAAACCCTTCTCCCATCTATGGAGAAGGTCAAGGAAGAAGCAGAAGGGGGGCTCTCTCCCCCTCTGTCCCAGTGGCGCCGGAACGCCGCTGGGGCCATCATAATCACCGCAATCTACACCAACAACTTCACCGTCATCATCACGAACTCTTCCACCCTCTATGCAGGGGTGTAACCCCTCTTTTACCCGTTGTCGGTGTCAAAACCGGCGGATCTCGGTAGGGGGTCCCGAACTGTGCGTCTAAGGTGGATGGTAACAGGAGGCAGGGAACACGATGTTTTACCCAAGTTCGGGCCCTCTTGATGGAGGTAAAACCCTACGTCCTACTTGATTAATATCGATGATATGGGCAGTACAAGAGTAGATCTACCACGAGATCAGAGAGGCTAAACCCTAGAAGCTAGCCTATGGTATGATTGTATGTTATTGTGTCCTACGGACTAAAACCCTCCGGTTTATATAGACACCGGAGAGGGCTAGGGTTACACAAGGTCGGTTACAAAGGAGGAGATATACATATCCGTATTGCCTAGCTTGCCTTCCACGCCAAGTAGAGTCCCATCCGGACACGAGACGAAGTCTTCAATCAGTCCGGCCAAAGGATATAGTCTGGCCGTCCGGAGACCCCCTAATCCAGGACTCCCTCAGTAGCCCCTGAACCAGGCTTCAATGACGATGAGTCCTGCGTGCAGTGTTGCTTTCGGCATTGCAAGGCGGGTTCCTCCTTCGAACACATCACAGAAGAATTTGAATACAAGGATAGTGTCCGACCCTGCAAAATAAGTTCCACATACCACCATAGAGAGAATAATATTTCCACAAATCTTAATCTGCCGACACGTTTTGGCAACATGACATCATGCCATGGCTCGGTGATTATTCGAACCGTTTTTCTTCAACCAGCCCCACACATAACGTGAGGCGGTTTCTTGACACGTCTTGTCAAAGCAGAGATTGTGTTCCCCTAATTGCGGGATTCTCATCAATACGGTCGTGGGTAACCCAACCGTGTCTAGGACTCCTAGATTATAGGCAAGTCCCAAACGGCTACGGAGAGGACGCTTGATATTCACCCTCTTTATAAAGGGAGAAGGCTTTTACTTTTCCCCCTCCCGTGCTCAATCGAATCCTTCCCCTGCCTCGAGTTCTAACACCCAAAGCCCAGGTCAGGTGCTTCGGACCTTCAATCATGTCCGGATCTAGCCTTCAAGGCCGATGGATGCCCTCCTCCGTTACGGAAGAGGATATCAAGAAGTTGAGGGAGGCCAGATACCTGACCGCCGAAATTTCGCATAGGCTGCCCACCCGAGGGCAGGTCATCCCTACTCCCGAACCCGACGAGAGCGTCGTGTTCGTCTCCCACTTCCTCCGATGTCTAGGCCTCACGCTGGATCCCTTCGTTAGGGGTTTGATGTTCTATTACGGGCTAGATTTCTACGATCTAGCCCCGGACTCCTTTCTCCACATCTCAGCATTCATTGTCGTGTGTGAGGCCTTCCTCCGCATTACCCCTCACTTCGGCATGTGGCTCAAGACCTTTGACGTGAAGCCGAAGATGGTCGAGGGACAGTATGCAGCATGCGGAGGCGCATTAATAAGCAAGATAGCAGGAGCTCCATGGCCAAAAGGTTCCTTTCCGGAGGTGTCCGGATTATGGCAACGGGAGTGGTTTTACATCACAGCTCCCAGAAGTGCCAAGTGGGTGGCTGCCCTTGCTTTCCGCTCGGGCCCTCCACCACAACTGATGTCATGGATTAGCAGAGGACTGAGCTGGGGTCCAGCCAAGGACGTGCCTATACTGCAGAGCCGCATTCAAGATCTCTTCGAAGGAGATTTCAGTTTGGTTACGGTGGTGCAAGTCATGCTGGTTCATCGAGTCCAACCTTGCAAACACCAGCCCCTCCGCATGTGGGAGTTCAACCTAGAAGGGCCGCGTACTATTCAGAATTTCCTCGGCCTGACGCACAAGGAGATGTACAAATCATTCTTCGGACCCCAGATAGAGTGTCCGGATACTACCGAGGACATGGGCCTGAGCAGCAACCGTACTGCCGACCAAGTAAGTAATCCTTTAGCCAAACACACCGTCTTTCATTTACCATGACGTCATTCTGAGAAATCGCTCTTTAACTAGGACTGGCTAACAAGGGCGAAGATGATTCGGTGTTCGGCCCCCCTTCCTGAGGGTTTGGAGAATCCGGTACTGGAAAAGATGCTCGAGCTAGCACCTTGCCCGGAGCCCTCAAAGGAAGATAAAGGGGGGAATAATGAGGTCGAAAGCTGGGCCCCATCGCTACCAATTCCAACCGAGGGAATGAGCACCTCCGTGAAGGAGGATAACCAAGGGGAAGAATCTGAGCTTTTCTCGCTTCGAGGAAGGAAGAGGACTGCCTCTGAAGATCCGGAAACCGAGGCTTCGAAACGGGAGAAGAAGTCTCCACTAGAGGGTCCTGCCTTGGAGGGTGATTTTGCCGCACAAAGTCCGCGCGAGGATCATCCCTCCAACGAGTTGTAAGTAATCAAAAAGTACTTTAATAGTGGAGATATACTACCTTACCTCTGAGGAAAATAACCGAAGCGTTTATCTTGCAGTTCGGATCTTAGCCCTTCTCAGCAGAGCTCGTCTTTGGGGGATCTTCTTCCGGAGATGATGGAGAGCGAAACGCCTCCCCCGGACTCCCCCGCTCAAGAAGTGGGCGACCTTGAAGTGGCATCGCGGAGGGCCTCTCCGGATCCGGTGAGGCCAGAAGATAATCCTATAGTCACCCGAAGTCCCCAGCGTCCGGCTCTTGAAGAGAGCAAACAAAAGAGTCCGGCACCGTCTGGTATGTGGTCAGACGTACTGAGGGAGCTGTTGGAGCGAACGGCCATCTCAGAAGAACACCGTACGTTGATGGGTACAGTGATGGAAAGAATTTCTTCCGCCGAAAGCGGATTGCATGGAGCCTTTATGAGTCTACTGACGGGCTTTGAGGTACGTGAAATGATATACTTTTTGATAGTACCGCACATTTTTAAGTGTGCCCTGTGTAGATAGTAGCCCCTGAGACTCTGGTCGTCGTCAAGAACAGCGGCGAACAGAGGATCGTAGTCCCTGGTGATAATCATACCGCTTTATGTGCAGGTGATGGGAGCTCCGGTGGCTGGCCAGACTAATGAGTTTGATGAACTAAAGCAGCAACTGGATGCGGTAGATGCCGACATCGGGCTTTTAACAAGCGGCTTGACGAGGCACAAGGTAAGTAATGTTTTTCCGGTCAATGTCACATAGTAAGAGCAGCATGATGCCAGTATCTTTAATATGTTGTGACTGCAAATGGAGCTGCCGCCGTGGAGACCCTTCGGGCGGAACTTGCCCGAGCCAGCGAACAAACAAGGATTAGTAATGCGGCTGCTTTAAAGGCGGCCGAAGAGTTAAGAGCTGAGAAGGCCGCGCATTGCGAGAGCAAAGAAAAGATGGCCAAGATGGCTGTAAAGTTAAAAGACACTGCCGACCGTTGTCGGTTCCTTGAAGAAGAAAACCAAGCGAAGGCGACGGACCTCGAAAAGGCCACGATGGCGGCCAAAGAGATCCGCTCTGCCATGAGGGCAAAGAAGGAAGAGCTGCGCGAAGCTGGTGATATTGTGGCGGGGAAGCCCTTTTTGCTGCGGAGGAAGTTCGGAGATCCGCGGTATGCCCCTCTGGATCGGCTGTGGAGTTCAGCAGACGCATATCTGAATTTGACGGCGAGTGTTGTCGATGCAGCCGAATGCTTCCGAGATCAGACAGATCGTGAAGTGGACAAGCTATTCTGGTCGCAATTTAACGTTCCAGAGCGTCCGCTTCCCTTGACTGATCGGCTAGCCGAATGGGCCGAACTCAATAGATTGTCCGGACTCGCCATGAGGTCCGTCGTAGATCATCTGTGGCCAGAAAAACCGAAGCCGAACAGCTATTTCAGCTTAGTGCAACAGTTCCTTGGAGCGGGGCTGCGCATCAATGCGATGAAGAGGTCGGCGTGTATAGAAGGCTCGCGGATGGCCCTTGCCCATGTCAAACCATACTGGGCGGAGATGGATGCTACCACTGTTGCGGCACAGGGTTCGGCCATAGGCCGAGTGGCTGCCGAGCACTATTTTGAACAAGTTCTTGAGGGTGCTTGTTTGATAGAGGCCCAGTGCTCGAAGAATATTATGTTTGAGTGACATGTATTCCCATTGTAAAAACAATGTTTTTATGAAATTTATCAAGGCTGTATTTATATTTTAGCCCGAAAGTAATATGATGCCTCCTGTGTGGCCGTTTATGTATACATGCGTATAACCTGAAAGATTGCAGTCGTTGGCTTCAGCCCCCACGCATATAATGCGGGGGTGTTCACAGAAGACGCATATTCACACTTAATCCAACGTCTTGGTCCTAATAAGGAGGTGATGGCGCAACGAACTAGACAACCGGACTATAATGCTTTAACACTTTCACTTAGCCATAGGAGTTTGACAGTGGGGCTACTATATAGCCCCTAGTGGCTCCACACTCATCCGAATTCGGGGTGTGTATATGCCTGGCCGGGAAATGGCCCTTCGTTAAGGCGGAGGAATTCTAACATTTCGATAGGTCATCGAGTGGTTTACCAGTCTCACTCTATATCATGACTGTCAGTTTTCAGCTTTCTGTACTGAGGTGCTCGTCCGGGTGAACCAGTGCACAATCGCAGCAGTTCTCCTGGTGCCGCCTTAGCCGATAGAGCGAAACGTAAGGCAGCAAAACACAGGAGCCGGGCAAACCCAACATTTGACCAAAGACATGATTCAGAGCTGATGCATATAAGGCCAAACTCGCGACGCCGAACACTCCCTAAGGTATTCGGTCTTTATGGTGTAAACCGGGCCTAAACAGTGCCCTTTGTAAGAAGCCCCTGTTATCCAGGAACATGCATTATTTTGACGTGGCCACATGCCTAGACGCCAGCATCCTTCTCAATTGTACTGAGAATCCGAGGGATGTGTATCAACAAGAGACAGTAAAAAAGGTTTGTGCAGGGTCTTAATCTAAAAAGAATCCTTGGAACGGGTCCCTGCTGCACGTCTGCGCCTGTGTCTCCGTTGTGCCGTATCCTGGACGGGTGTAGCACGATGGTCATCTGTAAAAGAGAGAAACTTAGGTGAAAAGTTGTCATGCAAAAAGGTAGGTTTAAAGAAACCATGTATAATTCAAGATGAGTAAAGTTTGCCACTTGTCTGCGCGCGTTGAGCCCCTTGTATTTGTAATAGGGGTGTGGCCTATCAAACCTGTGTGATTTACATATAGCTGCGCCGGACTCGTCTAACCGTGTCCGTGGTCTTGACGACCTATCAAATGCTTTAGTTGGTGCGGCCGTTTTTAGTGTGCGGCTGCCAAGGCAGTCGCACTCTCTTCGACGCGCAAGGATCGCTCAATATTTCCATTCACTGTAATGATGCCACGTGGACCGGGCATCTTAAGCGTGAGGGAAGCGTAATGCGGTATTGCATTAAAGCGAGCGAAAGCTTCGCGTCCAAGTAGTGCTTGATAGCCACTTTGGACAGAGCAATGTGGAATGTTAAATTCTCGCTACGGAAGTTATCGGGGAAACCGAATATAACCTCTAGTAGCAGGGCCTGGCGTTACTCCTTTAAAGGTAGTATTGTTGTGGCAAATTTTCATTGGGTCTATCCTCATTTTGCGGATTGTGTCCTGATATATCAGGTTTAGACTGCTGCCACTGTCCATCAGGACTCGTGTGAAGTGGTATCCGTCAATTATTGGGTTTAATACCAAGGCAGCCCATCCTGCACGCCGGATACTTGCTGGGTAATCCCGATGGTCGAAAGTGATTGGTTGAGACGACCAGTGGCAGGACTCCGCGGTGATAGGCCCTTGGGCATATTTCTCTGGGAGTGCCGCTTTGTTTCTCCCTTTGATCACGTGTAACACGTTCACTGTTTTGACTTCTGGTGGAAATTTCTTTTGTTCCCCAGTGTCTTGCTTGAGAGGCTCATCCTTGTCTTCGCTTGGTGTATCCTCCCCCTTGTGTATGGCGTTGAGCTTGCCGGACTGCTTGAAGACCCAACATTCTCTGTGGGTATGATTAGCAGGTTTACCAGGGGTGCTATGGATCTGACATATTTGGTCCAGAATTTTGTTTAAGCTGGACAGTTCGTCTCTGCTGCCTTTAGAGGGCGGCTTTTGCTGACTTGGCAGAGAGCTTCTGAATCCGGCATTTACTGCCGTGCTCTTCGGGTTGTCTTCTTTATTCCGGCGCGTATTATTTTTGCTGCGTCGTGATTTCCCATTTCCATCTCTAACTTCGGATGTACTTGGGTCGCTGGTGCTACATCTGGCTAGCCAGCTATCCTCACCCACGCAAAAGCAGGTCATGAGGCTTGTTAATGCTGCCATTGTTCTCGGCTTTTCTTGGCCGAGGTGTCTGGCCAGCCATTCGTCGCGGACGCTATGCTTAAAAGCTGCCAAGGCTTCGGCGTCCGGACAGTCGACTATTTGGTTGTTTTTAGTAAGAAACATGTTCCAAAGCTTTCGGGCTGACTCTCCGGGCTGTTGAGTTATATGACTCAAATCGTTCGCGTCCGGAGGTCGGACATAAGTCCCTTGAAAATTTGCCCGAAAAGCATCTTCGAGCTCTTCCCAGCTTCTGATGGAGCTTTCGGGGAGGCTTTTAAGCCAGTGCCGAGCTGGCCCTTTGAGTTTGAGGGGTAAATACTTAATGGCGTGGGGATCATCTCCTCGAGCCATATGGATATCGAGGATATAGTCCTCAATCCAGACCCCAGACCCTTGGGTCTGTTGTTCCGTCGTATGCCTCTATGTTTACGGGTTCGAATCCCTCCGGAAATTCATGGTCCAGCACCTCGTCGGTGAAACATAGGGGGTGTGTGGCACCCCTGTATCTGGGTGTACCGCGTTGTTCGGATGTTTTTTGTGTTGCATCGTATGCTGGAGCGTGCTTGCGTGGTCCATAGATGGATCTGGTTGCGCCGTCCTTTTGATGCGAGCCCTCGCATGGATCGCGTATTGGCTTACGTGTGGCATTGTTTGCCACTCTATGTTGGTCGTGAGGTCGTCTATCCGGCCAGATGGACATTTTAATTTTTGGTTGCGGGGGATCTAAGGCCTCCTCATCGAATTCGGGTAGCAACTTCCGCTTCGGGTAGCTCTTGGTGGGGTGATTACCGCCGAACTTCGCTCTTGTGTTGAGCACTTCACCCCATCTAATTCTGAGTGTGTCTTGCGCAGCCTTGAGCCTTTGCTTCTGCTTTTTTAGACTCCTCGCGGTGGCAACGAGCCTTTGATGGGCATTCTGTTGCTCCGGGTGTCTGTCCGGTGTGATGTCGTCCGAACAATTATCTTTGATAGAGTCGGGTTGTTCGGTTTGATTCTCCGTGTTGCCGTGGTCCGACGATGGTTCACCCTGCTCTAACGCTGGGTCTATATGATCGTTGTTTCTGCTGAGGCGGAATTTGGAGCGGCGCTTACGTCGCCACTTTGACTGCTTCTCGAGGGGAAAACCCTTCATTGCGTCCTTCCGTTCCTCGTCGTTGTCTTCTTTTGGTGTGTCCACCATGTATGCATCATGTGATGAAGTGCCGTCTAGTGCCCTGTGGCCAGTGGTTCCTGTTCGTCTCCTGCATCGTCGTCCATACCGTGGATGTCTTCAGAGTCGTAGTCGAGCATGTCGGTTAAGTCATCGACAGTGGCTACTAAGTGGGTGGTGGGTGGGCGGCGAATTTCTTCGTCATCCGCATCCCAATCCTGCCGGACATATTTCGGCTAGGACTCTCCTGATAAGGAGAGAGACTTTAATGAATTCAGTATGTCGCCGAAGGGCGAGTGCTGAAAGATATCCACGGAGGTAAACTCCATGATCGGCGCCCAACCGGATTCGATAGGAACGGGCGCAGGCGGTTCGGAGTCCGTGGCCAGAGAAGTATCCGACAGTTTAACAACACGGCTCTCGTGAAGGGTAAGATCGATATTCAGCTCGATCGTCGTTGGGGATGCGGCCTCTGTGGCGGGTCTATCCACCCGTCCATGGGAGGTGCAACTGGATCCAAATTAAGGGTCGGAGCGGCTGCCGGTGTGATTTCTTGAACACTGTCCGATGGCAGAGCTAAATCGTACTCATCGTGACCGCGTGACGCACAAGGCAGGGGCTCGAATCTGTCGAAGATCAAGTCTCCGCGGATATCGGCCATGTAGTTTAAGCTTCCAAACCTGATCTGGTGGCCAGGGGCGTAACTTTCGATCTGCTCCAGATGGCCAAGCGAGTTGGTCCGCAGTGCGAAGCCGCCGAACACAAAGATCTGTCCAGGGAGAAAAGTCTTACCCTGGACTGCATCGCTATTGATGAAAGTAGGAGCCATCAAGCCTAACGGCGATGACACAGAGGAACTCTCAATGAAAGCACCAATGTCGGTGTCAAAACTGGCGGATCTCAGGTAGGCGGTCCCGAACTGTGCATCTAAGGCGGATGGTAACAGGCGGCATGGAACACGATGTTTTACCCAGGTTCGGGCCCTCTTGATGGAGGTAAAACCCTATGTCCTGCTTGATTAATATTGATGATATGGGTAGTACAACAGTAGATCTACCACGAGATCAGAGAGGCTAAACCCTAGAAGCTAGCCTATGGTATGATTGTATGTTATTGTGCCCTACGGACTAAACCCCCCCGGTTTATATAGACACCGGAGAGGGCTAGGGTTACACAAGGTCGGTTACAAAGGAGGAGATACACATATCCGTATTGCCTAGCTTGCCTTCCACGCCAAGTAGAGTCCCATCCGGACACGATACGAAGTCTTCAATCAGTCCAGCCAAAGGATATAGTCCGGCTATCCGAAGACCCCCTAATCCAGGACTCCCTCACCCGCTTCAATATCTACTTAAACATGGTACTCAATGCTATATATTATTTCCCAATGATGTATGGCTATCCTATGATGTTTGAGTAGATCCGTTTTGTCCTATGCGTTAATTGATGATCGTGATTGGTTTGAGTTGCATATTTTATTATTGGTGCTATCCTATGGTGCTCTCCATGTCGCGCAAGCGTGAGGGATCCCTGCTGTAGGGTTTGCAGTATGTTCATGATTTGCTTATGGTGGGTGGCGTGAGTGATAGAGACACAGACCCGAGTAAGTAGGTTGTTTGCGTATGGGAATAAAGAGGACTTGATGCCTTATAATGCTATGGTTGGGTTTTACCTTAATGATCTTTAGTAGTTGCGGATGCTTGCTAGAGTTCCAATCATAAGGGCATATGATCCAAGAAGAGAAAGTATGTTAGCTTATGCCTCTTCCTCAAATAAAATTGCAATAGTGATTACCGGTCTAGTTATCGATTGCGTAGGGACAAATAACTTTCTTGTGACAAAAAGCTCTCTACTAAAACTAACTTAGTTGTGTCTTTATCTAAACAACCCTACTTTTTACTCGCTCTTTATTATCTTGCAAACCTATCCAACAACTCCTACAAAGTACTTCTAGTTTTATACTTGTTCTAGGTAAAGCGAACGTCAAGCGTGCGTAGAGTTGTATCGGTGGTCGATAGAACTTGATGGAATATTTGTTCTACCTTTAGCTCCTCGTTGGGTTCGACACTCTTACTTATCGAAAGAGGCTACAATTGATCCCCTATACTTGTGGGTTATCAGCGACCTACCAGTTTTAGTAGAAAAAATATTATTTTATAAACCTAACCTATTGGAGCATTGCACACCTATCGAAGATTACGACCTTTTCTCAGAGCGATGACAGCAGAAACAACAAATATATTACAGCATCGTGACAAAGAATAAACCTAGACTATACAACAAAGAAATTACAGCATAATACATCCCCTGGGAATCAAAGTTCGCCGCCAATGATAATAAAGGGCAACCAAACAACAGATTCCATAAAATGGGCAGGTCGCCACCAGTGGAAGTTAACAGGCAGACAAAATAATAGACAGAACCGACAGCACTTCAACACAATTCAAGAAAGGTTAGCCCGGACCAGGAGCTGCAGCACAAGCAGCTTAGCAACCTGATGAAAGTGCGCTTCTTTGATGCTTATATCCACCAACTTAAGTTGCATAGCATTGTTGGGGAACGTAGTAACTTCAAAAAAAATCCTACGCACACACAGGATCATGGTGATGCATAGCAACGAGAGGGGAGAGTGTGTCCACATACCCTAGTAGACCGAAAGCGGAAGCATTAGCACAACGCGGTTGATGTAGTCGTACGTATTCACGATCCGACCGATCCAAGTACCGAATGCACGGCACCTCCGAGTTCAGCACATGTTCAGCTCGATGACGTCCCACGAACTCCGATCCAGCAGAGCTTCACGGGAGAGTTCCGTCAGCATGACGGCATGATGACGGTGATGATGTTGCTACCGACTCAGGGCTTCGCCTAAGCACCGCTACGATATGATCGAGGTGGATTATGGTGGAGGGATGCACCGCACACGGCTAAGGGATCAATGATCAACTTGTATGACTAGAGGTGCCCCCTGCCCCCGTATATAAAGGAGCAAGGGGGGAGGCCGGCCGGCCCTCTATGGCGCGCCAGGAGGAGGAGTCCTCCTCCTAGTAGGAGTAGGACTCCCCTCTTTCCTACTCCTACTAGGAGGGGGAGAGGAAGGGGGAGAGGGAGAAGGAAAGGAGGGCGCCACCCCCCCCTCTCCTAGTCCAATTCGGACCAGAGGGGGAGGGGCGTGCGGCCTGCCCTAGGCCAGCCCTCTCTCTCTCTCCACTAAGGCCCATAAGGCCCATTATTTCTCTCGGGGGGGGGGGGTCCGGTAACCCTTCGGCACTCCCGTTTTCTCTGAAATCACCCGGAACACTTCCGGTGTCCGAATATAATCATCCAATATATCGATATTTATGTCTCAACCATTTCGAGACTCCTCGTCATGTCCGTGATCATATCTGGGACTCCGAACTACCTTCGGTACATCAAAACACAAAAACTCATAATACCGATCGTCACCGAACTTTAAGCATGCGGACCCTACATGTTCGAGAACTATGTAGACATGACCGAGACACATCTCCGGTCAATAACGAATAGCGGAACCTGGATGTTCATATTGGCTCCCACATATTCTACGAAGATCTTTATCGGTCAAACCGCATAACAGCATACGTTGTTCCCTTTGTCATCGGTATGTTACTTGCCCGAGATTCGATCGTTGGTATGTCAATACCTAGTTCAATATCATTACCGGCAAGTCTCTTTACTCGTTCTGTAATACATCATCCCGCAACTAACTCATTATTTGCATTGCTTGCAAGGCTTATAGTGATGTGCATTACCGAGAGGGCCTAGAGACACCTCTCCGACAATCGGAGTGACAAATCCTAATCTCGATCTATGCCAACTCAACAAGTACCTTCGGAGACACCTGTAGAGCACCTTTATAATCACCCAGTTACGTTGTGACGTTTGGTAGCACACTAAGTGTTCCTCTGGTATTCGGGAGTTGCATAATCTCATAGTCATAGGAACATGTATATGTCATGAAGAAAGCAATAGCAACATACTAAACGATCAAGTGCTAAGCTAACAGAATGAGTCAAGTCAATCACATCATTCTCCTAATGATGTGATTCCGTTTATCAAATGACAACCCATGTCTATCGTTAGGAAACTTAACCATCTTTGATCAACGAGCTAGTCAAGTAGAGGCATACTAGTGACACTTTGTTTGTCTATGTATTCACACATGTATTATGTTTCCGGTTAATACAATTCTAGCATGAATAATAAACATTTATCATGAAATAAGGAAATAAATAATAACTTTATTATTGCCTCTAGGGCATATTTCCTTCAGTCTCCCACTTGCACTAGAGTCAATAATCTACTTCACATTGCCATGTGATTTAACACTAATAGTTCACATCACCATGTGATTAACACCCATAGTTCACATCGCCATGTGACCAACACTCAAAGGGTTTACTAGAGTCAGTAATCTAGTTCACATCGCCATGTGATTAACACCCAAAGAGTACTAAGGTGTGATCATGTTTTGCTTGTGAGAGAAGTTTTGTCAACGGGTCTGCCACATTCAGAGCCATATGTATTTTTCAAATTTTCTATGTCTACAATGCTTTGCACTGAGCTACTCTAGCTAATTGCTCCCACTTTCAATATGTATCTAGATCGAGACGTAGAGTCATCTAGATCAGTGTCAAAGCTTGCATCGACGTAACTCTTTACGACGAACTCTTTGTCACCTCCATAACCGAGAAACATTTCCTTATTCCACTAAGGATATTTTTTACCACTGTCCAGTGATCCACTCCTGGATCACTATTGTACCCTCTTGCCAAACTTATGGTGAGGTACACAATAGGTCTGGTACACAACATAGCATCCTTTGTAGAACCTATGATTGAGGCATAGGGAATGACTTTTCATTCTCTTTCTATTTTCTGCCGTGGTTGGGTTTTGAGTCTTTACTCAACTTCACACCATGCAACACAGGTAAGAACTCCTTCTTTGGCTGTTCCATTTTGAACTACTTCTAAATCTTGTCAAGGTATGTACTCATTGAAAATATATCAAGCATCTTGATCTATCTCTATAGATCTTGATGCTCAATATGTAAGTAGCTTCACCGATGTCTTTCTTTGAAAAACTCTTTTCAGACATTCCTTTATGCTTTCCAGAAAATTCTACATTATTTCCGATCAACAATATGTCATTCACATATACTTATCAGAAATGTTGTATTGCTCCCACTGACTTTCTTTTAAATATAGGCTTCATCGCAAGTCTGTATAAAACCATATGCTTTGATCACTTTATCAAAGCATATATTCCAACTCCGAGATGCTTGCACCAGTCCATAGATGGATCGCTGGAGCTTGATCACTTTGTTAGCACCTTTAGGATCGACAAAACCATCTGGTTGCATCATATACAACTCTTCTTTAAGAAATCCATTAAGGAATGCAGTTTTGACATCCATTTGCCAGATTTCATAAAATGTGGCAACTGCTAACATGATTCGGACAGACTTTTAAGCATCGCTATGAGTGAGAAAATCTCATCATAGTCAACATCTTGAACTTGTCGAAAACCTTTTGCGACAATTCGAGCTTTGTAGATAGTAACACTACTATCAGTGTACGTCTTCCTCTTGAAAATCCATTTATTCTCAGTGACTTACCGATCATCGGGCAAGTCAATCAAAGTCCATACTTTGTTCTCATACATGGATTTCATCTGAAATTTCATGGCCTCAAGCCATTTAGCAGAATCTGGGCTCATCATTGCTTCCTCATAGTTCGTAGGTTCGTCATGGTCTAGTAACAGGACTTCCAGAGGGATTACCGTACCACTCTGGTGCGGACCATACTCTGGTTGACCTACGAGGTTCAGTAGTAACTTGATCTGAAGTTTCATGATCATCATCATTAGCTTCCTCACTAATTGGTGTAGAGATCACTAGAACTGATTTCTGTAATGAACTACTTTCCAATTCGGGAGAAGGTACAGTTACCTCATCAAGTTCTACATTCCTCCCACTCACTTCTTTCGAGAAAAACTTCTTCTCTAGAAAGGATCCACTCTTTAGCAACAAAAGATCTTGCCTTTCAGATCTGTGATAGAAGGTGTACCCAACAGTTTCTTTTGGGTATCCTATGAAGACGCATTTCTCCGATTTGGGATTGAGCTTATCAGACTGAACCTTTTTCACATAAGTATCACAACCCCAAACTTTAAGAAACGACAGCTTAGGTCAGCCAAACCATAGTTCATACGGTGTCGTCTCAACGAATTAGACAGTGCCTTATTTAACGTGAATGTAGTTGTCTCTAATGCATAACCCCAAAACGATAGCGGTAAATCAGTAAGAGACATCATATGTCACACCATATCTAGTAAAGTATGAGTACGACGTTCGGACACACCATTACGCTATGGTATTCCGGGTGGTGTGAGTTGCGAAACTATTCCGCATTGTTTCAAATGAGGACCAAACTCGTAACTCAAATATTCTCCTCCACGATCAGATTGTAGAAATTCTATTTCTCTTGTTAGGATGATTTTCCACTTCACTCTGAAATTATTTGAACTTTTCAAATGCTTTGTGTTTCATCAATAAGATATACCCATATCTTCTCAAATCATGTGTGAAGGTCAGAAAATAACGATACCTGCCGCGAGCCTCAACACTCATCGGACTGCATACATCAGTATGTATTATTTCCAACAAGTTTGTTGCTCACTCCATTGTTCCGGAGAATAGAGTCATAGTCATCTTGCCCATGAGGATGGTTCACAAGCATCAACTGATTCATAATCAAGTGATTCCAAAAGCCCACCAGCATGGAATTTCTTCATGCGCTTTACACCAATATGACCTAAACGGCGGTGCCACAAATAAGTTGCACTATCATTATTAACTTTGCATCTTTTGGCTTCAATATTATGAATATGTGTATCACTACGATCAAGATTCAATAAACCATTCAACTTGGGTGTATGACCATTGAAGGTTTTATTCATGTAAACAGAACAACAATTATTCTCTGACTTTAAATGAATAACTGTATTGCAATAAACATGATCAAATCATATTCATGCTTAACGCAAACACCAAATAACATTTATTTAGGTTCAACACTAATCCCGAAAGTATAGGGAGTGTGCGATGATGATCATATCAATCTTGGAACCACTTCCAACACACATCCTCACTTCACCCTTAACTAGTCTTTGTTCATTATGCAACTCCCGTTTTGAGTTACTAATCTTAGCAACTGAACTAGTATCAAATACTAAGGGGTTGCTATAAACACTAGTAAAGTACACATCAATAACATGTATATCAAATATACCTTTGTTCACTTTGCCATCCTTCTTATCCACGAAAAAAACTTGGGGCAGTTCTGCTTCCAGTGACCAGTCCCTTTGCTGTAAAAGCACTTAGTCTTAGGCTTAGGTCCAGACTTGGGCTTCTTCACTTGAGCAGCAACTTGCTTGCCATTCTTCTTGAAGTGCCCCTTCTTCCCTTTGCCCTTTTCTTGAAACTAGGGGTCTTGTCAACCATCAACACTTGATGCTTTTCTTGATTTCTACCTTCGTCAATTTCAGCATCACGAAGAACTTGGGAATTGTTTTCGTTATCCCTTGCATATTATTGTTCATCATGAAGTTCTATTAAATTGGTGATAGTGACTAGAGAACTCTGTTAATCACTATCTTATCTGGAAGATTAACTCCCACTTGATTCAAGTGATTGTAGTACTCAGACATTCTGAGCACATGCTCATTAGCTGAGCTATTCTCCTCCATCTTGTAGGCAAAGTGCTTGTCAAAGGTCTCATACCTTTCGACATGGGCATGAGTCTGAAATACTAATTTCAACTCTTGGAACATATCATATGCTCTATGGCATCCAAAATGTCTTTGAAGCCCCGATTCTAAGCCGTAAAGCATGGTGCACTAAACTATCAAGTAGTCATCATGTCGAGCTTGCCAAACGTTCATAACATCTGCATCTGCTCCTGTAATCGGTCTATCACCTAGCGGTGCATCAAGGACATAATTCTTTCTGTGCAGCAATGAGGATAATCCTCAGATCACGGACCTAGTCCGCATCATTGATACTCTCATCTTTCAACATAATTTTCTCTAGGAACATATCTTAAAAAAAACGGGGAGCAACATCGCAAGCTATTGATCTATAACATAGTTATGCAAATACTATCAGGACTCAGTTCATGATAAATTAAAGTTCAATTAATCATATTACTTAAGAACTCCCACTTAGATAGACATCCCTCTAACCATCTAAGTGATCACGTGATCCAAATCAACTAAACCATGTCCGATCATCACGTGAGATGGAGTAGTTTTCAATGGTGAACATCACTATGTTGATCATATCTAATATATGATTCACGCTCGACCTTTCGGTCTCCAGTGTTACGTGGCCATATCTGCATATGCTAGGCTCGTCAAGTTTAACTCGAGTATTCTTCTTGTGCAAAACTGGCTTGCACCCGTTGTATGTGAACGTAGAGCTTATCACACCCGATCATCACGTGGTGTCTCAACACGAAGAACTGTCGCAACGGTGCATACTCAGGGGGAACACTTATACCTTGAAATTCAATGAGGGATCATCTTATAATGCTACCGCCGAACTAAGAAAAATAAGATGCATAAAGGATAAACATCATATGCAATCAAAATATGTGACATGATATGGCCATGATCATCTTGAGCCTTTGATCTCCATCTCCTAAGTACCGTCATGATCTCTATCGTCACCGACATGACACCATGATCTCCATCATCTTGATCTCTATCAATGTGTCATCACATGGTTGTCTCGCCAACTATTGCTTTTGCAACTATTGCTATCGCATAGAGATAAAGTAAAGCAATTACATGGCACTTGCATCTTATGCAATAAAGAGACAACTATAAGGCTTCTGCTAGTTGCCGATAACTTTAACAAAACATGATCATCTCATACAACAATTTATATTTCATCACGTCTTTACCATATCACATCACAACATGCCCTTCAAAAACAAGTTAGACATCCTCTACTTTGTTGTTGCAAGTTTTACGTGGCAGCTACGGGCTGAGCAAGAACTGTTCTTACCTACGCATAAAAAACCACAACGCGGTATAGTGATTGCTTTTTGATCTTCAAAAAGAACCATGTTCGTTGAATCCAATTCAACTAAAGCTGGAGAAACAGACACCCACTAGCCACCTCTGTGTGAAGCACGTCGATAGAACTAGTCTCGCGTAAGCGTACGCGTAATATCGGTCTGGGCCGCTTCATCCAATAATGCCACTGAATCAAGAATCAACTAGTGACAACAAGCAATATGTATATACCCACACCCACAACTCCTTTGTGTCCTACTCGTGCATATAACATCTACGCATAAACTTGGCTCTGATACCACTGTTGGGGAACATAGTAATTTCAAAAAAATTCCTACGCACACACAGGATCATGGTGATGCATAGCAACGAGAGGGGAGAGTGTGTCCATGTACCCTCGTAGACCAAAAGCGGAAGCGTTAGCACAACGCGGTTGATGTAGTCGTAGGTCTTCACGATCCGATCGATCCAAGTACCGAACGCACGGCACCTCCGAGTTCAGCACACGTTCAGCTCGATGATGTCCCACGAACTCCGATCCAGCAGAGCTTCACGTGAGAGTTTCGTCAGCACGATAGCGTGATGACAGTGATGATGTTGCTACCGACGCAGGGCTTCGCCTAAGCACCACTACAATATGATCGAGGTGGATTATGGTGGAGGGGGGCACCGCACATGGCTAAGGGATCAATGATCAACTTGTGTGTCTAGAGGTGCCCCCCTGCCCCCGTATATAAAGGAGCAAGGGGGAGGACGGCCCTCTATGGCGCGCCAGGAGGAGGAGTCCTCCTCCTAGTAGGAGTAGGACTCCCCTCTTTCATACTCCTACTAGGAGGGGGAAAGGAAGGGAGAGAGGGAGAAGGAAAGGCCCCCCCCCTCTCCTAGTCCAATTCGGACCAGAGGGGGAGGGCGCGCGGCCTGCCCTAGGACAGCCCTCTCTCTCTCTACTAAGGCCCATTATTTCTCTCGGGGGGTTCCGGTAACCCCTCGGCACTCCGGTTTTCACTGAAATCACCCGGAACACTTCCGGTGTCCGAATATAGTCATCCAATATATTGATCTTTATGTCTCGACCATTTCAAGACTCCTCGTCATGTCCGTGAGCATACCTGGGACTCCGAACTACCTTCGGTACATCAAAACACAAAAACTCATAATACCGATCGTCACCGAACTTTAAGCGTGCGGACCCTACGGGTTCGAGAACTATGTAGACATGACCGAGACACGTCTCCGGTCAATAACCAATAGCGTAACCTGGATGTTCATATTGTCTCCCACATACTCTACGAAGATCTTTATCGGTCAAACCGCATAACAGCATACGTTGTTCCCTTTGTCATCGGTATGTTACTTGCTCGAGATTCGATCGTCGGTATCATAATACCTAGTTCAATCTCGTTACCGACAAGTCTCTTTACTCGTTTTGTAATACATCATCCCGTAACTAACTCATTAGTTGCATTGCTTGCAAGGCTTATAGTGATGTGCATTACCGAGAGGGCCCACAGACACCTCTCCGACAATCAGAGTGACAAATCCTAATCTCGATCTATGCCAACTCAACAAGTACCTTCGGAGACACCTGTAGAGCACCTTTATAATCACCCAGTTACGTTGTGACGTTTGGTAGCACACTAAGTGTTCCTCTGGTATTCGGGAGTTGCATAATCTCATAGTCATAGGAACATGTATATGTCATGAAGAAAGCAATAGCAACATACTAAACGATCAAGTGCTAAGCTAACGGAATGGGTCAAGTCAATCACATCATTCTCCTAATGATGTGATTCCGTTTATCAAATGACAACCCATGTCTATGGTTAGGAAACTTAACCATTTTTGATCAACGAGCTAGTCAAGTAGAGGCATACTAGTGACACTCTGTTTGTCTATGTATTCACACATGTATTATGTTTCCGGTTAATACAATTCTAGCATGAATAATAAACATTTATCATGAAATAAGGAAATAAATAATAACTTTATTATTGCCTCTAGGGCATATTTCCTTCAAGCATCAATAGACATCCTGTACTTATGGTTTATCTTGCATAGAGATTGGAGTTCCAGTCGGTTTTGAGCAAAAGCATGTCTTTCTGCTTGAATTTCACACTGAAGAAGTCGAACAGATTCAGGCGGCGACTTCATCGAGCTTGTGTCACTAGTAAGTTCGACACTACATCAATATATGACTTTGTGGTTGTATCCCTACCCTCAAGATGTGTTGCCTACTTCTCTGGAATATATGTTAGAGGGACAAATAATGGGTTCACCTCACTATCATTGTGGCAGTTCTTCCTAACAGCGGTGTTGTCACCCTGAAAGAGAAACAAGTAGGTAGATAACGGGTTTTGCACGTATAAGCACCAGCGCTGTCAATTCATCTCATTTCTTTGTCAGAAATAAAGAGACACAATTTAAAATAGCATTAATATATCAGGCCTTGTCCATAGTTAAGACGGCAGGAAATGGCATTGTGCAGGAGCGGCCAGCTTCACCAGACCACTGGATTATAGATCAAGAAGACAAGCATACATGTAGTTCTGAACAACGTATAAGCATGAATGGTGAGTGTACTGTCAATTTATACCATTTCAGATTGGTAAATAAAGAGACACGATTTGAATAACCTCAATATGATATGGCATTGTTTATTGTTGAGACATAGCAGGATATGACAATGTGTTGTTGTTGGTAGTTTCACCACACCAATGGATTACAGATCAAGAACACAAGCATACACATAGTGCTAAAGAAGATAACTTGCTATGTTCAGTTTAATTTACATGGTACGAATAAGGAACTAGGTTGTACAACTAAAGACTGAAATTGAAAGTGCGTTATATCGACTACAGGGGGGGTGAATAGGCAATTTTTATGAAAGTCTTCAAAACGAGGAAGTTTCGAAGACAAACGATAGAAATAAACCTATTACCATGCAGCGGAAGGTAGACTACACTAGGCAAACCATAGTCAAGTATTCAATGAAGTGAAAGCGCAATGACTAATAGCAGCTAGGTAGTAAGGATCAGGTAGGAAGATATTATGAAACCAGTCAGAACAAGCAGTCACTCAGTGAAGACAAAAGATAGTGCAATCATACAATGACTTCACAAGGACCAACAGTAAGTAAAGGGAAGGGAAGGATGAAACCAGTGACTCGTTGAAGACAATGATTTGTTGGACCAGTTCTAGTTGCTGTGACAACTGTACGTCTGGTTAGGGCGGCTAGGTATTTATACCTGAGGACACACAGTCCCGGACACCCAGTCCTGAACACGCAGCTCAGGACACCCAGTCCTCACCGTATTCCCCTTGAGCTAAGGTCACACAGACCTCGCCCAATCACTCTGGTAAGTCTTCAAGGTAGACTCCCAAACCTTCACAGACTTCGTTCACCGGCGATCCACAATGACTCTTGGATGCTCAGAACGCGACGCCTAACCGACTGGAGGATTCATAGTTCTCAAGTGTAATAAGTCTTCAGATCACACAGACAGGAAGACTTAAGTGATGCCTAACACTCTTTGGCTCTGGGTGGTTAGGGCTTTATCCTCGCAAGGAATTCTCTCTCAAAGGCTTCGAGGTGGGTTGCTCTCAAACGACAAAAGCCGTACTTTAACTCGGAGCAGCCAACCATTTATGGTTGTAGGGGTGGGCTATTTATAGCCACTAGGCAACCCGACCTGATTTTTTCGAAATGACCCTGGGTCACTAAGGAACTGACACGTGTTCCAACGGTCAGATTTCAAACACACACGGCAACTTTACTTGGGCTACAAGCAAAGCTGACTTGTCCGACTCTGGACAATATTTGCTCTCATAGTCTTCACTCGAAGACATAGATTTTGGTTAAGCATCACTTCAGTCATTCTGACTGTTTCTCTTGGACCCCACTTAACAGTACGGTGGTTCCTATGACTCAATAAAGAAGAAAAGAACTACACAAGATCTGATTCTTCGAGCTCCATAGGCTTCATGCAATGTCTTCTCTTGTCATAGTCTTCAAATGTGAATATCTTCACATACCACCTTTGACTTCTATGTCTTCATACATTTTTAGGGGTTATCTCTGGTAGGAAAACCGAATCAATGAGGGACTTCTACCTATGTTATCCTGCAATTCTCACAAACACATTAGTCCCTCAACTAGGTTTGTCGTCAATACTCCAAAACCAACTAGGGGTGGCACTAGATGCACTTACAATCTCCCCCTTTTTGGTGATTGATGAAAAACTAGTTGAAGTTTTCAATGGGGAATATAATATGTGAAATTGTAAAGGATAAGGAATTTTCTTCATAAGTTGCAAGGGCTCCCCCTAAAGATGTGCATATAAGTAATTTGCTTTTGGAATGCAAATGCACATGGCAGGTTGTACTCGTGGAGATCCTCTTCAACTTATGATGACAATTCATTATGAATGTGAATGTATGTGAAGATAATGACATGCATAATGGAAAATGGACGTCTGCAAAATGATCTAAGTGCGGACTTTATCGTCGCACATGCGGAATTTATCATCGCATCACAAAGTAGCAAATAAGTAGCAGACGACCATCGAGATTAGGTGTTTCAACTCAAAGAACCAAATGTATCAAAATGAGAGTTGTAAACACTAGGCAAAATATAAAGCAACCGCCCATGAGGACCCGCTTGAAGACTATCAAACTCATATGCTCTATCAAACTCATATGATTCTCCCCCTTTTGTCAGTAAGGACCAAAAAGGTTGAAGACATAGAGCATCTACTCGTTCCCTTGAAGAGTAGGTGAAGCAGCAGGGTCGTCGGTGGTGTTCGGCGGTGCAGAAGAACTGGGAGCAGTGTCGAAGCGTGCTGAAGGAGGGGGCGGTGAAGTAGCATCGTCTTCGTCCTCGATCACTCTGGCATTCACAGTTGCCGCAGAGGAAGAGAACTCAGAGTCTTCAAGAGATGGAGTTCGTCGCAGCACTACCCTTCGAGGAGGTGTGGAGTCAAATTTGAAGCGTTCAGAGAAGCCATCCTCTTGAAGATCATCTTCAGAGCACATAAGCATCAGCCCTTTCCATGTGCGTCGAGAGGTTTCATGGGCAACAAAGGCATTCTTGGTGGCAAGATTGCGAATGCGGTTAACATCCACCAAGAGGCTTTGCATTTGGCGCTTCAGCTAGTCATGATGCCTATCCTGTTTCTGATGAAGAGCCACCAGAAGCTCTCGGTCATTGAGAACGCGTGATCGCTTCTTGGGTCGTTGGGCAATAGTGCTTTCGGTGGCTTCAGTGAGGGCATGATGAGGTGCACGTGTAGTTCCAGCCAGAGGATAAACACGAGTGACTGCTTCAACTCCTTCAATGTTCTGAGAGAAACTTTGATGCTCCGCATTCTGAAGAGTAAGAGGCTCCTTGGCAAGCTCAGGATAAATGGCTTCAATGGACATATCCACATCAGGCAGAAAGATCCGATGATTGCGAGCAGATGGCTGATATGAGATAGCGGAGTGGAGTTTAATCAGCCGCATTATCCAAGGAGCATAGAACTTCAAGCCAAAGAGATCAGAGCCTGATGCAGCAAGTTGGCGGGTGAAGAAGTCTTGTGCATTGAAGCATTTGCCATGAATAATATAGAAGACCAAAGTCTTCATTGCACCTTCCAGCTTGGCATGTGGAGAATGTCCTTTGATGGGCCAGAGAGTTCGCCTTATGATGTGATAGATAGTCCTTGGCAGATACTCAAGGTCTTCAACAAAGAACTCCTTAGGATATGCAGCATCTTGTGGCAAGGGCTTCATCATACTGAGCATCTGACTCATGTTTGGTTCAGGCTTCTGAAAGATGCTCTCCATAGCTTCACTGTGAAGCTGACAGCCAGGTTCGTAGAGATCGCCAGGAGTGGGCAGACCAGTGAGCTCAATGATATCAAAGGCTTTGGCTTCGCAATGAACATTTCCTGTCATCCACTCCAGGACCCAAGTCTTCGAATCTCTGTTGTACCCACGGATGTGAAGTGTGGCATAGAATTGGAGCAGCAACTCTTCATTCCAGTGCTCTTGGTCAGTGACAAACGGCAACAATCCAACCTCTTTGAAGCAATCCAGAGCTTCTTCCAGACAGGGCAGACCAGCTATTGCTTCGGTGTCAAGACGCTTATGTGGGAAGATGCGACCTTGATTGTACAGAATGCAGGAGTAATAGCTTCGCTACGGATAGCTCCAGAACCGATCAGAAGATATTCTTTCCCTTGAGTAGGGGTTCTTGGAGCTATTGAAGAAAGTGTTGTCTGCTTTGAAGCCGTTGACATTGAAGGATCCATGTGCTGATGCAGGACCTAGAAACCTGGGTAACCTTGGAATTGGCTTCTGTACCTGAGGCCTATGCTCAACATGATAGTCAAACTGAGGACAAGCAGCAGGCGCAGGAACAGAAGCAGTAGCATCATTGGCTTCGCTGACTTCTGGTTCTTGGGTTGGTGTAGGATCCACATTTGCTTCAGCCATGACTGCGTCAGTGGCTTCATTGGTGTTGGTGGTGGCAGCCTCAAGATTTTCTACCTCCACTTGATGAGCTAGAGGGTCGGGCACAGACACGTTCTCCGTGAGAACAGCTTCGTCAGTAGTTTGGGGAGTGGGGACATGTTCTTCTTCTTGGGTGTCATCGGCTAATGCAGCCGGAATGTCTTCAGCGGCTTTAGCTTCAGACTCGGAGACTGGAGGCCTTGGTCCTTTGCGAAGCCTGCGTAACACTGGCGACGCCTGTGTAGATGGAGTTGGCTGGGCCTCAAAGTCATCTTCTTCTTGTGCTTGTGGGTGATCAGCCCATGTTGTATCCTGAGGAATTGGCGTCAAGGGACGACCAATGCTGATGAGTTCGTTGTGCGTAAGCACAGGCGATGATACCTGTTGGTGCTCGATCTGAGGAAGGACTACATGACCAATGTCTTCAGCAGTGCTAGGATCAGCTGCTGGAAAGTCTTCAATTGCGTGAGCCTCTGTGAAAGCAGGCTCATGGACAGTCAGTTGGCGCTCTTGAAGTTCAGTGGCAGGGCAAACCATGGAGATGGGTTCAACAATTAAGGGCTCTATCGGAACAGCCCGTTCCTTCTTGGTCTTCCACTTCTTCTTGGAGGGAGCAGCATCAGAGGCTTCAGAATGTTTTCTCTTTCTGGCTTCAGCCTCAGCAGTCCTCGTCTTCTTCAGTTCTGAAGCGGTTGACCGGGCCTTTGCTTCAAGCCAGTCATGCTAGTTGGGAAGACAATGGGATGTGCTTCCTGGCTTGGTGCGTTGGGTTCGGCCATAGCGGGCTTCTTCTTCTGCTTTGCAGCCATCCTGGGGTCAATGCCAGGGCGCCCAAGGGCCTTGCATTTCTCAGCCTCATTGTAGGCTTGCACACACTTGTCAGCCAGGCTCTTCATGTGCTCACGAGAACCCTGAGCTTCTGCACGTTTCTTGAGAAAGGCTTCTTTGAGCTCGTGCAGCATAATCTTGAAGTTTTTCACCTCTTGCATGCTGAGCTTGGCCATATGCTTCTTGAACTGAGCTTTCTCAAAGTCAATCTTTTGCTTCAGTTCGACGATGCGCTGAGCGAGAGTTAGCTCTGAAGCAATGGCGCCATGGAAGGCGACACTGAGGCCAATTGGAAGTTGCAGATCTTCGAAGCTGAGGTTGGGCGTGTCAAACCACTCATCAATGAAGTTGTGGATGATTGCCACGTCAAAGAGAGGCAGATCATTGAAGATTTCTGCTTCTTCTTTGCTCTTGATCAGTTGCTCAAGAGCGTCATCTGCAAGATCTTCATCACTGGACAGATCAATGGCATCGTTGCGCAGAATAGCAGCAACAGTCAGTTCTTTGCCGGTGTGTGGCAGAGGCATGTTGACTTTCTGGGGCTTGAAGATGCGTGACAAATCTTCAGACTGTACACTGTCTTCAGGAGGTGCAGTAGCCAGTGGCTTCGCCCGTGATATTTTTGGTGCAGAGGCAGGCTTTGAAGCTTTAGGCCGCTTCAACTTCTTTGGCTTCGGCGCTGCAGGCGCTTCATCTGATTCAGCATCATCTACAGGCTCATTCATGGCTATCCCTTGAACCACGATATGAGTGATGAGACCTTCCAAGCTGTAGAAGGGCCCAAGAAGATTGGGTTTAGCTTCGCGAGTTCCATCGGCACGGGGAGCAGAGGGACCAGGGTTGAAGTCTAATCCCAAATACTTCTTGTTCTGCTTCCTTGAATTCTTGGCAAACTAGAAGTTGCGCTTGAACAGATTGTCGTCACGACACCATAGTAGTGACGATGGGTGTGCATCTGCAGGCTGTGGCCCACGGACCATGCAGGGATAGAAGCCTTGTTCAATGGCTTCTTCTCTGGACCTGGGTTGAAGATTCCTGTATAGGATGTCTCCCCATGGTCGCTTGATGGCATTTTTCTCAGCATATTCCTGGGTCACAAACCGGTATTTGAACCATTGTTCTGCCCAATATCTTCGAATCCATTGGATTCGGGTCTTGCACTGATTGTAATCCTCTTCAGGATCTGTCTTGTAAAGCTCTGAGAGGTCATCAGGCAAATCTCTTGATGTTCCCCCATGACGCTGTCTGCCACCCTTCCTTACTGATTTCTGTGCATCCATGAACTTCAAACTGAATGGCTTCAACATGTTCAAAGGCTTCAAAGGCTTTCGCTTGCTGGACAAACAGGAACTGGCTTCGGGAGAATTTATATGACACTGTAAGAATTCTGCAAATGAATGCAGACTATGAGAACCAAGGGATTCTCCCACGGACATGTACCTATGACAGCATTAAGGTGCGAGGGAAGGGGAAGAGGTCATATGCATTCTGAGAAGATTTTGAAGATAAATCAGTTTAGAAGACATTGACCTCATCGTGTGAAGACATTCACTCATAGATAAGGAGTTGGTTCCAGATTTGTACGAATCCACGGATCAGTACAAGTGAGGTATCTAACTACTTTGTGAAGCATAAGTGAATATACTAGGCATATTATGAGATGCAGTATGAAGTGGATCCAACATGTGTGAACAAAAACCACTTGTGGTAGAAAGTGACGAATCTGTAGGATCAAAGGGGCCGTAAAAAGGAGGTTTTTATTTACCACACAAGGAACTGCTAGACGGAGTGGAAGAGGAGGCCGAGCAGTTCAATCGTCCATGCCCTAACTTGGCGACGGAGGACACCTACGGCGACGGCAGAGAAGACAATGTCCGCGGTCGGTGTGAAGACGACGTCGGAGAGGTTGAGGCAGCTAAGCGCTTCGTCGCCGGCGTCGTCGAGGGCTAGCGGTGGCACTAGGGTTCGTGCGAGAGTGGAAGAAGAGATAATGACTGTGGTGTGGCGTGTATTTATAGGGACAGGGGCGGCTCAGTGTTATTACACAGGTGCCCCTGGCGATTCACATCTGAGGAACACGTGGCCATCATGCAGCATATCGGAGGTTGTTCCACGTCCCACGCACGCCTGGATTGTCGGGTGGTCGTTCCCACTTCTCCGGTTTCAGGTGAAGGAATTAGCATTGAAGGCGGACTTAATGTTTGTCTCTGTATCTTCTGCTGACAAGGACGTAGAGAAGACATTGACAGTTTCAAGAGAATGCATATGATTTGGAGAGATAGAGTTTGAGATAGAAATCATAGAGAGGTTAGGGTCCGATCACATTCACTTAGTTCAAAAGATTCAACAAGAAGACATAGCTATAAGTGAATGCTGTAGAGGACAGAACACTAGTACATATATATAATCAACATAGTGAAGATAATCATGAAGACATGTTGAGATTGAAGCCAGACCAAATGTTAAGACATAGCAAATGTAACGCCATGAGTGAAACACTTCAAACAGAACATTTGGTGGTGGCGTTACCCACCGTATAGGAAGTATTAGACCCAGACACGGCGCACAATTATCGTGGCGTTCCGAAGTCAAATTCCTCATTAATGTATTCACACTTAGAATGCATGTCTTCATTGATTGAAGATATACTTTACTTCGTGTGTTGCACATCTAAGTCATCAATATGCATAAGTGTTAGGATGTGTGCCTGATCACAGGACATTTGAGGATTCCAAGATATTTAGCTCACATCGTAACTTGCAAAATCTCTTCTCATCCAAGGGCTTGGTGAAGATATCTGCCAATTGCTCTTCAGTGTTGACGTGTATGATATCAATATCTTCCTTCACAATATGATCTCTGAGAAAGTGATGACGAATCTCAATGTGCTTTGTCTTCGAGTGCTGAACTGGGTTGTTGGCAATCTTGATGGTGCTTTCGTTGTCGTAGTAGAGTGGCACTTGCTTCAGATGAATGCCATAGTCTTTGAGTGTTTGCTTCATCCACAGAAGCTGAGCGCAGCAAGATCCAGCAGCAATGTATTCAGATTCAGCAGTGGAGAGAGATACACAGTTCTGCTTCTTTGAAGACCAACATACAAGTGATCGTCCCAGAAAATGACATGTGCCTGATGTAGACTTGCGATCCACCTTGTCACCAGCATAATCAGCATCTGAGAATCCAACTAGATCAAACTCTGAGCCCTTTGGATACCATAATCCTAGAGTTGGGGTGTAAGCCAAATATCGAAGAATTCGCTTCACAGCTAAGTGATGCGATTCCTTTGGTGCTGCTTGGAATCGAGCACACATGCAAACACTAAGCATAATATCTGGCCTAGATGCACATAGATAAAGTAAAGAACCAATCATGGAGCAGTATACCTTTTGATCGAACTCTTTACCATTGTCGTCGGGACCCAGATGATGTTTGGCTGGCATTGGCGTCGTGAAGCCTTTGCACTCTTGCATACCGAACTTCTTCAGGCAATCTTTGAGATACTTTTCTTGAGATATAAAGATGCCGTTGCGTTGCTATCGTATTTGAAGACCAAGGAAGAACTTCTGCTCTCCCATCATGGACATCTGGTATTGCTCTTGCATCATATATCCAAATTCTTCACTGTATTTCTGATTGGTGCAGCCGAAGATAATGTCATCCACATATATTTGGCACACAAACAGTTCACCATCATATGTCTTCGTGAAGAGAGTGGGGTCGAGGGAACCAGGTGTGAAGCCTTTGCTCTTCTGGAAGTGTTTGAGTGTGTCATACCAAGCACGAGGGGCTTGTGTGAGGACATACAGTGCCTTGTTGAGCTTGTATACCATGTCAGGATGTTTTGGATCTTCAAAGCCAGGCGGTTGTGCAACATACACTTCTTCAATCTTGCCATTGAGAAATGCGCTCTTCACATCCATTTGATATAGAAGTATGTTATGATGATTTGCATAGGCCAGCAGTATGCGTATGGCTTCAAGTCGAGCCACGGGAGCAAATGTTTCATCGAAGTCAATCCCTTCCACTTGAGTATATCCTTGAGCAACAAGACGAGCTTTGTTTCTGACAACTTGACCATGCTCATCTTGCTTGTTGCGGTATATCCATTTGGTGCCTATTATATTGTGCTTCCGAGGATCAGGACGCTTAACCAGTTCCCATACATTATTCAGCTCAAACTGTTGAAGCTCTTCTTGCATAGCTTGAATCCATTCAGGTTCCATGAAGGCTTCTTCAACTTTCTTGGGTTCTGTTATTGAGACGAATGCGAAGTGCCCACAGAAATTTGCTAGCTGTGTTGCCCTTGAATGAGTGAGCGGACCGGGTGCATTGATGCTATCAATTATTCTCTCAATCTGCACTTCAGTCTTGTAGAGGATTATGTGCACCCAAGTATATCTAGAATAATCATCAACAATGACAAAGCCATAGAGACAAGCAGTAGTAGTAAGAGTTGAGTAATGAGTGGGACCGAAAAGATCCATGTGGAGCAGTTCGAAGGGTCGAGTTGTTGTCATGATTTTCTTCGAGGGATGCTTTGCCCTCGTCATCTTTCCTGCTTTACAGGCACCGCATAAGTGATCTTTCTTGAACTTGACGCCCTCTATGCCTATGACATGCTTCTTCTTTGCAAGGGTGTGGAGGTTCCTCATGCCAGCATTCCCTAGCCTCCGATGCCAGAGCCAGCATTTTGAAGCTTTTGCCAGAAGACATACAGCAAGTTGTGGTCCTGCTGAGAAATCTACCACATACAAATCATCTTTCCTATACCCTTCAAACACTAGAGACTTGTCAGTTTCCATTAGAACAAGGCAACGATATTTTCCAAACATCACGATCATGTTTAAATCGCAAAGCATTGAGACAGACATTAAGTTGAAACCAAGGGATTCAACAAGCATGACTTTATCCATGTGTTGATCCTTTGAGATTGCAACTCTACCTAAACCCAATACCTTACTTTTACCAGTGTCAGCAAATGTGATCTGACTCTTGTCGGATGAACGTAAGGTTGAGTCCATAAGAAGGCTTCTCTTGCCAGTCATGTGATTGGTACACCCACTATCAATAATCCATTCTGAAGCTGCTGGTGTCGTACCCTAGAGTGCAGTTAGGGGGATAGGCTTCACGAAGAGAATTGTGAAGCAAAAACATTTGACGAACCAGTGGGTTATGAAAGCTTAGATCGAGATTTGGACTGATAGGGCGAGTAGCAAGCGATTCAGGAACGAAGTACATAATAAGACCATTTGGGCATTTGATCTTGTGCCCTACAAGATGTTTAAGGTCCCCAGCAATAGCGTAAGACGATTTTGGTTTTCTGCTGGAGACCCTTCCCTGCAAAAGAGAGTTAAGCTTTCTTAGCCACCCACATATTCAAGGGTGGCTTCGAAGCAATGAGTCTAAGTGCAGCATCTGAGAACTTTGGCTTTGCAGCCCTAGCGAAAAGTCTTGCAGGAGGACAATAGTATTCATAAGAATAAGCAGAATAGTTCTTGGTCTTATGAACATGGCGGTTTGATGAACCACGCTCATATTCATAGGCTTGAGTATGGCTTCCCTGCAAAACATTTGCGTTAGTTTGACTCCGGTGAGTCCTTTGTCTGTATGAAGCCTTTGGACCGTATGAAGCCTGTGGTCTGGGGTTTGTCTTCACCTGTGGTGTCATGATGACATTCACCGGAAGATTCTCCAAACACTTTTTGGGCACCCAGATCTTCTTCATAGACGGTCCATTCCTGCATTTAGTACCAATATACCTGGCAAACACTTTACCATTCTGATTCTTAAACAGTTTATAGTTTGCATCAAAGGATTCATCAATGACAATGGGGTTAGGACAAGTGAAGCCAGATAGAGTGGATGGATCTGCTGGAGGTTCCTTTGCAGCAACCCATGTGGTTTTGGGGTACTGCTCAGGTTTCCAGTAAGGGCCATCAGCATTCATTTTCCTTACGAACCCAACACCCTCTTTCCTAGGGTTTTGGTTCAGGATCTGCCTTTTGAGGACATCACATAGTGTCTGATGCCCTTTGAGACTTTTGTACATCCCTGTTTCAAGCAATGTATTCAACCTAGCATTCTCATCAGCAATAGCAGTGGTATCCTCAGCAGAGGGGTTAGTTCCCACATCAACAGTTGAAGATATTGCAACAGTAGCAGAAGTAGAACATTCAGCAACAGAAGTAGCATTATCACGCTCAATGCATTTAAGACATGGTGGTTCAAATCCTTCCTGAGCTGAACTGATCTGTTCGGCGCGAAGCGACTCGTTTTCTTTTTGAAGATCTTCATGAGCCGCTCTCAATTTCTCAAGATATTTCTTCCTTTGAAGATAATCATAGGAAAGCCTTTCATGAGCTGTTGAGAGCGTTTCATGACGACTTTCAAGTTCCTCATACTTAACGTGAAGACTTTTTATGTCTTCAATTAAGGACTGAGATCGAGTCATTTCAGCGTCTAATAGATCATCGCTTTTTTCTAACAGTTTTTGAATGTGTTCCATGGTTTTCTGTTGTTCAGTTGCAATTTTAGCGAGTGTTTTGTAGCTGGGTTTGGAACCACAATCAGAGTCATCGTCACTAGATGTTTGATAGTGAGTAGTGCGTGTGTTTACCTTGGCACCGCGTGCCATGAAGCAGTAGGTAGGAGCGGAGTAGTCCTTGTCATTTGCATCGGTGTCGGTGATGGAGTCATTGTCTTCAGTGTTGAAGATGGACTTGGCAACGTATGCTGTAGCCAGACTCGCAACGCCAGAATCGGACTCCTCCTCGGACTCCACCTCCACCTCCTCAGAAGCGGACTCCTCCTCTGAATCCATTTCCTTGCCAACAAACGCACGTGCCTTGCCAGATGAGCTCTTCTTGTGTGATGAAGACTTTGAGGAGGACTTGGAAGAAGACTTTGAGTATTTCTTCTTTTTCTTGTCATCAGAATCATACTCCTTGCTCTTCTTTTTCTTCCTGTTCTCAATGTCCCACTGCGGACACTCAGATATGTAGTGGCCAGGTTTCTTGCACTTGTGGCATGTTTTCTTCTTGTAGTCATGAGCAGAAGCTTGATCATTCCTTGAGCTTGATCGTGAAGACTTTCTGAAGCCTTTCTTCTTGGTGAATTTTTGGAACTTCTTCACAAGCATAGCAAGCTCCTTTCCAATGTCTTCAGGATCATCAGAATTGCTGTCAGATTCTTCTTCAGATGTGGAGACAGCTTTTGCCTTCAAGGCACGAGTTCGCCCATAGTTGGGACCGTAGATATCTCTTTTCTCAGAAAGCTGAAACTCATGTGTGTTGAGCCTCTCAAGTATGTCAGATGGATCGAGTGTCTTAAAATCAGGACGTTCTTGAATCATCAGGGCTAGGGTGTCAAACGAACTGTCAAGTGATCTCAGGAGTGTCTTGACGACTTCATGCTTGGTGATCTCAGTAGCGCCGAGGGCTTGAAGCTCATTTGTGATGTCAGTGAGTTGATCAAACGTGAGCTGGACATTCTCATTGTCATTTCCCTTGAAGCGGTTGAAGAGGTTGTGAAGGACACTGATTCTCTGATCTCTCTGGGTTGAGACGCCTTCGTTGACCTTGGAGAGCCAGTCCCAGACCAGCTTAGATGTTTCCAAGGCACTCACACGGCCATACTGTCCTTTGGTCAGATGACCACAGATGTTATTCTTGGCAGTAGAGTCCAGTTGAACGAACTTCTTGACGTCAGCAGCAGTGACACCTTCTCCAGCCTTGGGAACGCCGTTCTTGACGACATACCATAGGTCGACGTCAATGGCTTCAAGATGCATGCGCATCTTATTCTTCCAGTAGGGATATTCAGTTCCATCAAAGACGGGGCATGTAGCAGAGACTTTAATTATCCCTGTAGTCGACATAGCTAAAACTCCAGGTGGTTAAACCGAATCACACAGAACAAGGGATCACCTTGCTCTGATACCAATTGAAAGTGCATTATATCGACTAGAGGGGGGGTGAATAGGCGATTTTTATGAAAGTCTTCAAAACATGGAAGTTTCAAAGACAAATGATAGAAATAAACCTATTACCATGCAGCGGAAGGTAGACTACACTAGGCAAACCATAGTCAAGTATTCAATGAAGTGAAAGCACAATGACTAATAGCAGCTAGGTAGTAAGGATCAGGTAGGAAGATATTATGAAACCAATCAGAACAAGCAGTCACTCAGTGAAGACAAAAGATAGTGCAATCATACAATGACTTCACAAGGACCAACAGTAAGTAAAGGGAAGGGAAGGATGAAACCAGTGACTCATTGAAGACAATGATTTGTTGGACTAGTTCCAGTTGTTGTGACAACTGTACGTCTTGTTAGGGCGGCTAGGTATTTAAACCTGAGGACACACAGTACCGGACACCCAGTCCTGAACACGCAGCTCAGGACACCCAGTCCTCACCGTATTCCCCTTGAGCTAAGGTCACACAGACCTTGCCCAATCACTCTAGTAAGTCTTCAAGGTAGACTCCCAAACCTTCACAGACTTCGTTCACCGGCGATCCACAATGACTCTTGGATGCTCAGAACGCGACGCCTAACCGGCTGGAGGATTCACAGTCCTCAAGTGTAATAAGTCTTCAGATCACACAGAAAGGAAGACTTAAGTGATGCCTAACACTCTTTGGCTCTGGGTGGTTAGGGCTTTATCCTCGCAAGGAATTCTCTCTCAAAGGCTTCGAGGTGGGTTGCTCTCAAACGACAAAAGCTGTACTTTAACTCAGAGCAGCCAACCGTTTATGGTTGTAGGGGTGGGCTATTTATAGCCACTAGGGAACCCGACCTGATTTGTCTGAAATGACCCTGGGTCACTAAGGAACTGACACGTTTTCCAATGGTCAGATTTCAAACACACACGGCAACTTTACTTGGGCTACAAGCAAAGCTGACTTGTCCGACTCTGGACAATATTTGCTCTCATAGTCTTCACTTGAAGACATAGGTTTTGGTTAAGCATCACTTCAGTCATTCTGACTGTTTCTCTTGGACCCCACTTAACAGTACGGTGGTTCCTATGACTCAATAAAGAAGAAAAAGAACTACGCAAGATCTGAGTCTTCGAGCTCCATAGGCTTCATGCGATGTCTTCTCTTGTCATAGTCTTCAAATGTGAATATCTTCACATACCACCTTTGACTTCAATGTCTTCATTTATTTTTAGGGGTCATCTCTGGTAGGAAAACCGAATCAATGAGGGACTTCTACCTGTGTTATCCTGCAATTCTCACAAACACATTAGTCCCTCAACTAGGTTTGTCGTCAATACTCCAAAACCAACTAGGGGTGGCACTAGATGCACTTACAGAAATTGAGAAGGACAAATTTATGTTTATGTACTTCTTCTTTATAAACTTTGAATAAGCAATTTGATGCAGACGACAAAAATAAATAGCGTTTGCACTCATAGCTATCCAAATATACACAACAAAATTTGAAGGCTTGAGGAGGACAAACTTACATTAGTAGTGAAGACAGAATCTATAAAGCCCTTGTCCATATTGATGGGGGGGGCAATTTAAGAAGTTTACCGCACACTCTTCTTCAAGAGCATTGACTTTATTCTACATTTTTTAAGAGTAAATATAGATGTCAAAATATAGGAACAAATGGCGATTATTTAACTGAAGATGCAGAGTACAAATGTAAATACAGCATACAGGCAAAAGGCACTGACAAGAGCAATGTGGAGCTAAACTTCTTCAGTAACATTGGTTTTATTCATAATACTGGCAAGAGTAAATGTAGACCTGATGTGTAGAAAATGGAGGACAAGGGAAAATAAGTTACAAAGTGTACATGAAGAACTAGCTGACCAATATAAGTACAGTGATGAAGGACAGCAAATACTTACAGGAACAATGCAGAACTAAATTTCTTCATAAGCATTGGGTTTATTCTACATTAATTTAAGCATTAATATAGATCTGATAATTTGGAGCAAACAGTGGATAAGCAAGCTATAATGCACAATGATGTCACATAATCCACCAGGTATGAATGTAAGGACAACGATAGGACAATAGGTACTCACAAGAGCAAAGCAGCGACCAGCATAGTTGCGATATCCTAGGTTTTGCGGCGCTGGTTCTATTGCCAATATACGTCGGGAGCTATGTGATTTCTCCGGTAACACCACCTTTTTCAAGGACTTTGCTTGTACCCCTTCAGGTTCTGCAATCACCCTCTTCCTTTTGGATGTCTAAAACACAAGAACAACAATTGAATGGAAAAACATGGTATGATGACAAATGGAATAGGTATTGATAATGGATGGGCATGGCATCTTCACATTTATCATGAGTAAACTAAGCAGATGGTGGTGCAACGAAGGAAAAGAAATGCAAGACACCTTATGCAAGATATGTGCAACCAATAAAACCTTGCCAAATTAGAACCGGCACCTTATTGGATGAACATGATAGGCCATGTGCCTTTGACTCCTTGAGCTCAGAATAGTCATTAGGATCATATTCTGAATACGAATCTATAGGTCCGGAGCATGTGGGTTTCACTGCGTCCACAATGGACCTCAATCCCTTCATGCCAAGTTTGTTACCCATTGAACTGCTCTGCAATATTCTTCTAATGTGCGCATTCTCATATTCATTGTGATTATGTATAATATCTGAAAAGAATGAAAACATAAACAGTAGTGATATTATCTTTGTAATGCAGAGGATATTGAGGTTACCTTTGTAATGGGGCTCCTTGTAAACCCTTGCGTGCTATCACTGGGTTCTGATGAGAGAGCCCATGTGTGCCCTCGATATGTGGCACATGTATTTTTCGAAAGTAAAGTAGGAACATTAACTGACCAATTAAACATTCTCTGTTTTAGTACATGTTAGCATCATATCAGATTCATATTTGAGCAACTAAATTTGGAATTATGAGTGGCATGTTGTTTAGCTTGATGGGTTGAGGAGCACTGCTTGCACTTACGTCTCAAAGCACCTATGATAATAGTACTGAATATATGGAAATGTCTACATGCAAGTCGCCTGACTTTCGTCATTTGGGCCAGTCGACCATTTCAGGCGGTTGGATGAAGATCCTACGTCTCCTAACCCTTCGTCTTCCTCGCCTCTTATTCTTCCCCTAAAGACCACCGCGCGGGTCGCCGACCGAACAACCCCCCCTCCCCCCGCCCTCCCCTGAACTGCCCACCACCGCTGATCTTCCGCCGCCCCAGGCCATGCCTCAAGCTAACCCCACCCCCTCACCCGCGTTGAGTTTTGCCTCTGACGAGGCCCCACCATAGCCCGACGACAGCCCCCCACAACCATTGTCCCCACACGAAATCCTAAGATAGATAATGGGGCAGCCCTCCGGCGAGCCCGTTCCTTCCCTCCGGCTAACTCCGGCAAGCTCTCAAAAATCAACTGACCCAATTTTGGAATTTAGTCTACTATCATTTAAATAGTGTGGAATATAAAAGGGGGAAACCATAAGCATTGCGAGTATAGTGTTGAGCGTGCCATGGCGGATCTGAAGGTGCAAACTGGACAAAGGCAACTTCGCAACCAATGTTTGCTTTCAACTAACAAGTAGGATCCTAAGTGATGGACAAGAAATCATAGTAAAGTAGTGGCGATCTATTTTATTGCCATGATAAATAAGTTGAGCAGATATGAAAGAGTACTGCCTCTAGTGCGGTGCTGTGTATGCATCTGCTTAGAATTTGACGATGATGCGGTAGCGATGGCTATCAGCGGTGTGGAAGCAGATCTAGGAGGGTAGACGGTGGCGGCGGGGGAAATATCCCAGTGCGGTGCACGAGACGGTCGTAGGAGCGGCGCCGACAAGGTGGACGACGGCAGGGATGAAGCGAGAGGACGGGATGCAAGGATCCTGGTCTGAAGCCGTTGATGAGACAGGTCGATCTCTTGTAACGGACGACGGCGTCGAGGTATTAGCTCCGGCATGGTGGAGGAGGACGGCGGTGGATAGGGTGGCGGACGGAGGAGGTTGGGGTGGAGAGGGTGTTTTGGCGCCCACAAAGTATGAATGGGGAAATGGAGGGAGAGAGGAAGGGGGAACCATGTCTTCAGGGCGAGCTTGTCTCAAATGCGAGAAAATTTACAAACTTAGCCCCCATTTAAAATTTCCTACATCACAACAATATTAGTCGGTTGGGGATAGGACGGTAATCTCGCATACACCGAATATTTGCCGACGGAGATTTCGGCCGACAAGAGTTTGTTTTGGCACCCACCGTGTATGAATCGGGGACGGAGGCGATTTTGTTGGAGGAGAAACTGTGTTTTGGCGCCCACCGTGTATGAATCCGGGGAGGTGAGAGGTGGAGGCGGTTATGTCACGTTTGAGTGAAATTACAAGCCTACCCTTATCAAAACCTATAGAAATCGAGCCGATAGGCTTTGCGTGTTAGGGATAGGCAGTAATTTCCATCTCGCAAATTTTGGTTTCAGGCGGTTACTGCAAATTTCCCCGCTTCGTTCAAATATTTGTAGAGAAAGAGTGCACTTTACCATGCCAACTCAATTCGAATCCAATTTGTATTTTTTTCAAACAGGATCCATTTTTTATTCGAATACAAATCTATATACATCATTTTTATATACTTTCAAAAGCACAATACCCTTTATACATAAATATGGTTTACAAATGGCATGATCTCAGAATCGTAAGGCTGGATCCATCTTAATTTGGGTTTTCAAATATTTGAAACCACTTTATGTTGAAATCCAATGTATGCATTCCTCGCTATCTGTCTCCAATTAATGTGTGTTTCATGCGGGTTTTTTTACTTCTCAAACATGTATAATGTGTTTCACACATTTAACATATAGTGTAACCCCGTTTAGACATTAATTGCGTATAAACCATGCATTGTCTCTATTTAAGGAATCTATGGATCACTAATATTGATAAACTATATAACATTACACGTGTCCCCAAATTCAAATGAATATGCATGTTTGATACACCAATTTTCGTTATGATATTATCGATGTTGTGATCTCTAGTTTAAATATTTGAATCCCCTTTAATACAGATATTCGTATCATATAGCTATCGCCCATTTTGTGTGCGGTCGTGGGCGGCGAGGAACTCCGCGCGGCAAGATGCCATCGCTTCTTTACTAGTTAGTGTGCGGCACGGTGGCATGAACGACACTTGGTGAGAGCTCTGGGGTGGAGTGGCCGGACAACCGTATAGTGGATTGGTTTGTCAAGAGCTCAAGGATAGAAGACGAAGGAAATTTGGATTCCCCTTCAATTTTGGTCATTTATTACCGAGTAAAATGCATTGACGGTCATCGAACTTGTCTTGATAGCTCACTTTGATCATTGTGTACGAGATATGGAGATTATACGATCACTGGCTCAGCGTATAGCTCCGTATTTGTCTGGTTGACCCGACAAACAGTCCGCATGCACCTCATCAGCTAGTGTTCTGTATCTACTCGTTAGCTACCTGTCAGTGGAGAAAGAAATAAAAACCAGAATTATGCGTATGTGAGGAATCCAACCACGGACTCGTCACTGCAACGCACACTCGTCAGCCAAATGAAAATGAAATACTTTGCGTTAAATGCACAAACCGATTTTTTTATATTATACGTGATGCACACATTAGCGCACACCGTCCATAGACGCAAGTAGCATGTACACGTGCAGACACTCGCGCTCACGCTGTCAAACCATGCTAATGCATGCACGTCGCCCTGCAATCAAAGTCCTGCTCATGGTGCAACGCAAAAGGCGAGCCCTTCACCTGCGCGCCCCGGCGGTGCCTGACATTACTGTTTAGACGTTTCCTGGTGGCCTTCGCTAACACCGAGCATGTATTCACCTGGCTCAACACCAATGTCATACTCGTGCTTGGGCACCGAGCTTCTCGACATTAGCCATGGCTCTGCACACGACACGATGATGTGACTCGGCGCCTTGCTCATGTATATCATCCATCACAACGACAATCTATAAAAACAGCCTAGCTAGAGAGGGTACTATGGTACCTATATATGTATCGTGAGCGACCGATCATAGTGCCACTACACATGAGTGTGTTTGATCGATTTGTCCATTATTCGTAAGTTATGCATGGTTGTGTGGTGTTTAATGGTGGTCGTCGAAGGCTAGCTGACGACAAGAGCGGTTGCATGGACGCCTAGTTGTCTATATGTGCCGCATACGCTTCAAAGGCTCGTCATCCATGAGTTCACATTTTACCACCACCCCAGCGTCTGACCGCCCTGGCCTACCGAAACCCCTTCCATCGCTAGCGCGTGCTTCCCGCCTGAAACGATATAACGCCCTCGATGCGTCTATATCTCCCACGTGTCGAAGCACGACTTAGAGGCATAACCGCATTGAAAGCAATGTCGCAAGTGAGGTAATCTTCACACAACCCATGTAATACATAAGGGAAAGGGGTACATAGTTGGCTTACAATCGCCACTTCACACAATTACATGAATAAAGCATTACAACATCCAAATACAATCAAGGTCCGACTACGGAACCAAAACAAAAGAAGAACCCCAAATGCGACAAAGGTCCCCGATCGACCCCAACTGGGCTCCACTACTGAACAACTAGAACGAAGCAACGCAAAGGACAAGATCTTCATCGAGCTCCTCCTGAGCTGGGTTGCGTCATCTTCATGGACTCATCGGCACCTGCAAACTGGTTTTGGAAGTATCTGTGAGCCACAGGGACTCAGCAATCTCGCACCCTCGCGATCAAGACTATTTAAGCTTATGGGTAAGGTAAAGGTATGAGGTGGAGCTGCAGCAAGCGACTAGCATATATGGTGGCTAACATACGCAAATGAGAGCGAGAAGAGGAAGCAAAGCACAGTCGATAAAAGTACGATCAAGAAGTGATCCTATAGCAACCTACATCAAGCATAACTCCAACACCGTGTTCACTTCCCGGACTCCGCCAGAAAGAGACCATCACGGTAACACACGTTGTTGATTCATTTTAATTAAGTTAAGGTTCAAGTTATCTACATCCAGACATTAACAAATTCCCATCTGCCCATAACTGCGGGCACTGCTTTCGAAAGTTCAAATCCCTACAGGGGTGTCCCAACTTAGCCCATGACAAGCTCTCACGGTCAACGAAGGAATAGACCTCCTCCCGAGACATTCCGATCAGACTCGGTATCCCGGTTCTACAAGAGATCCTCGACAATGGTAAAACAAGTCCAACAAGACCACCCGATGCGCCGACATCCCGATAGGAGCTGCACATATCTCGTTCTCAGGGCAACACCGGATAAGCAATCCGTACAACTAAAACCAGCCCTCGAGTTTCCCCGAGGTGGCGCTGCAAGGGGCTCTAGTTTGGACCAACACTTAGACAAGCACTGGCCCGGGGGGGGTTAAAATAAGATGACCCTCGGGATGCGCGACTCCCAAGGGAAAAAGGCTAGGTGGCAAATGGTAAAACTAAGTTTGGGCCTTGCTGGAGGAGTTTTATTCAAAGCAAACTGTCAAGGGGTTCCCATTATAACCCAACCGCGTAAGGAACGCAAAATCCGGGAACATAACACCGATATGACGGAAACTAGGGTGGCAAGAGTGGAACAAAACACCAGGCATAAGGCCGAGCCTTCCACCCTTTACCAAGTATATAGATGCATTAATGAAATAAGATATATAGTGATATCCCAACAAGTAAACATGTTCCAAGAACGAACAATATATCCATGTTCCAACAAGGAACAAACTTCAATCTTCACCTGCAACTAACAACGCTATACGAGGGGCTGAGCAAAGCGGTAACATAGCCAAACAACGGTTTGCTAGGACAAGGTGGGTTACAGGCTTGGTTCAACAATATAGGAGGCATGATAAGCAAGTGGTAGGTATTGCAGCATAGGCATAGCAAAAGAGCGAGCATCTAGCAAGCAAAGATAGAAGTGATTTCGAGGGTATGATCATCTTGCCTAAAATCCCGCAAGGAAGAAGAACAAGTCCATGAAGAGGACAAATGGACATAGACGAACGGGTCCTCACAAACGCGACGTTACCGGAACCAACCCGAAGAAGCAAACACCGGAAAGAAGTACACAACATAGTAAACAACCAACACATGAACATGGTATGATATGTGGAATGCGGTATGCGATGCATATGCATGATTTGACAAGGGATGCATGAACCTTGCCTCAACTTGAAAATCCAAGTGTGGCACTGGAAATATGAGATGAAATCCCTTGAAAATGATATAAAGATCACCGGAAACGGAGTTACGGTTTGGAAATGGCAAACAATACAAAATGACCACGTTCTGCGATTTACAACAAGTAGCCATCTAAATGCAATGAGATGAACAAGCTACAGCACTCAAACATGACAAAAAAAATACATGGCAGGGATGCATTCATGATTCTTAACAAAAGTCTAGCACTGAGCTACGGCCAATTCATCCCTTAACAGGTTCAAACAAGCATGGCAAAAATGCATTGGGTAAACAGATTTCAGACTAAGTGAAATTAACACTTGTCTGGAATTTCAGATCAGATAGCACTCTTTGGAGCATCAAAACTATATGCTACAGGACCTGAACATGGCAAAGTAAAGCATGGCATGGAGCTACTCAAATAGCTTAACAGAAGTCCCTTAATGACCTTGAGCCAAAAGGGATCAGAAAATACATTTGCAAGCATGTGAACATGGCAAAAACATAATCAGTTCTCAGACTTCGTGAAAACTGGAGCATGCTGAAACAAATATCAAGTAGGCATGTTTACGAGCTCGATGCACTCACTACAGAGCATGGCATGACAAACTAAGCATACAACCATCAAGAATACACAAAATACAAGCTAGACATGGCAAGAACAATAACATAGCATGCACGGATCAACTACAACATCCTCGGCAAAATTGCTAACGAGTAGACAATCTGCCCAGATTCACGAAACGACAAAAGTAGAGCTCGATTGACTCAAGCTAGGGTGCTCCATAATTGCAAACAAAGACATGGATGGATAGAGCACTATAAGATTAACAAATCATCCTTACTAAACATCCTCAAAAGAGGCACGGATCACTAGGAAACAACATGAACATATGGCCATATGAGATTAACAGGTCAAGGACTTAGTGGAAATGCTAAGTCCCTGAAATCAGCATTACTAAGTGCCTCACTTGGCAAGCTTGTGCTAGACACCACACACATCACAAAAATACATGGGTTGCACCTCTGGAAAGATGGCAAAACCCTTAACAAAACATAAGTAGAGCTCATGGGCATATCATGCACACAATAATCATGGCAAAAATGACAAATATCTAAATGGAGCAGCAGATCTGACAAATATCTCAAGTAGCACTCTTCTAACAGCATTTCGGGCATCAAGATGAGCTCAAATGAAAATGATGCAGTGGAATGAAATGATGTACTCTCTGAGACAAACATTTTGATATGCTATATGCCCAAAACGAATCTACGGATGCAAAGTTATGACATGATGAACATTGCCAAAAAGTTAGGGATTCGGGAGGGAAAAGTCAACCGACTTTGAACTGGATCTGGATCTAGCCGGGCACGCGTTTCGAGGATGGACGGATTCTCTCGCCGGAGTTTGGGGAGGAGCTGCGGCCGGGCAGAGGTGGTCCGACGGAGTGGAAGGCGCGGGACGGGGCGGAGGAGGTCGCCGGCACTGGAGCTCGCGGTGGTTTCGGCGGGCGACGGGCGGAGCGCGCCGGCGTCGGGCGTGGCTTGCGGCGGTTGGCGGCCGTGGCGGAGAGGCAGCGGCGGCGGCTCGTCGGTGCGGTGGCGGGCA
>NC_041382.1:443249031-443344493 GCF_002162155.2 Triticum dicoccoides
CGGGCAGGAGAAGCTCAGGCGAAGGCGGCGGCGTCTCCCGGGTGGCGGAGTGAGATGGGCCTGCGCGGGCCGGCCTCGGGCCCCGCGGGCCGCGGCGGAGAGAGAGGGCTGGCCGTGTGAGGTGGCGCTTGGCGATTGGGCGCGAGAGGCTGCAGTGATGACGTGTCGACCTCTTATTGGCCGGAACACGTGGCGGCTGGCGGCGGACATGTCCGGCCGGTGGTGGGGAGTTTTGTCCGGCGGCGCGAGGAGCGGGGCTAGGGTTTGATCTGCGCGAGAATTTCAGAGGGAGACACATATTTATAGGTAGAGGGATCTAGGAGAGTCCAAATGAGGTGCGGTTTTCGTCCACGCGATCGTGATCGAACGACCGAGATGATGGAGCAGGTTTAGGTGGGTTTTGGGCCACTTTCGAAGGGTGTTGGGCTGCAACACATACGAGGCATTCTCGGTCCCTCGGTTAACCATTGGAGCATCAAACGAAGTCCAAATGGTACGAAACTTGACAGGCGGTCTACCGGTAGTAAACCAAGGCCGCTTGGCAAGTCTCGGTCCAATCCGGAAATGTTTAATCCCAACACGAAAGAAAGGTAGAAATGACCACCGGAGGAGAACGGAGCGCCGGATTGCAAAACGGACAACGGGGAAAATGCTCGAATGCATGAGATGAACATGTATGCAAATGAAATGCACATGATGACATGATATGCAATGCATGACACGCAAGCAATGACAAGGCAACAATAGCGAATAACTAGACGACACCTGGAACATCGGTCTCGGGGCGTTACAAACGATCACCGTCCCTCCAGAACGTCAATGCCGCATTCATGGGACTGAGCTTAAGTGACTTAACTGCAGGTGCAGTTGGGTCACTGACGTGTGGGCCAGATGCCCGTTGGGACCACATGTCAGTGACCCAAATGCACCTGTAGTTAAGTCACTTAAGTAGCATTTGCTTTCATGCCCGACGTGAGACCTCACTGGCACCGACATTGTAGCAGCGGGATGGTCGAGAGAGCGCCACCCGCGCGCCATCCCGGTGCAAGCAACTGCTCTGCATTAACGATACCACGGCCATCCGTCCGCCCATCCGCCCACATTAATGACACGTGGCTGCCAACGAACCTAGTCCGGCGCTAGCCGTCCATCCGTCTGCCGCGGCTCATTGCCATTCGCACGCTATATTAACTTCAGCCCTAGCTCCCAGCCATAGCCAAAGACCCACAGTCATTCTCCTCCAGTCCCTTCCTTCTATCGGCACCACTCCAACAATGGCCTCCTAGCGCTCCAAAGCTCTCTTGGACGTAGGAGCAGACGAAGGACATCGGCGGCTCCACTCCGAGTGCACTCCAAAGCTTTCTTGGATGTACTGTCGCAGGAGCAGACGAAGGACATCGCCGGCTCCCACCATCTGCCGCCACGACCACGAAGTCGGCGCACATGCGTGGATGCAGCCGGAAGCGAGGAAGAGTAGTTCATGGTAGGTCGCCGCCGCTCTTGTCCCAGGAAGGCCACCGCTCCTCCACTCAGTCGACGCCAAGCTTGGTGGGGTAAATATCGGCAGCCGATTAGCCGCTTGACGACGACGTGGAGGCGAAAATCTTCAGAACCTTGTGCTTCGGAGGAGGAGGTTATCAAGGCGGAGCTGGACAAAGCCGAGAGGGATCAGGAGGAGGCAAAGGCAATAGCCGGAGCGTCAGTTCTCAGGGCTCATGGTCGGACATGGTGGTCGGGTGCCGGCGATCGTTTAGATTATGTTTACAGTAGGTTTTAGTATGGTTTGTGCGAAATATGTAATGAATTTCATCTAGTTTATAGGAAAAAATTCGAAATGTAATGAATTTCATCCGGTTAATTTGAAATTTGCTTTGTTTGCACGAATTTCGACCTGTTAGTTCATATAGTTGTCAAAAGGTATGCGGGAGATGCCGGTGTAAATTTGTGGGTCAGCGCTGGAGATGCCCTAACTATATGCTATAATCGCTAATCGTGCTCCATTATTTCACAGGGAACAGTTACCCCTCGAACAAAATCATATCCGCTCTGTTTCGCACTCCTCCCACATAAGAGTGTAGGCTCTTGCTTACATAAAAAGGGAGCAAGTGTACGACACTATAGCATTTCATATCACTCAAACTAGCCCGCCTAACTTGCGGGAAAGCCCCACCCTTGTCATTTTGTTCTAGATTTCTATCGATCGATCACACGAAAATGTTACGCTTTGCAAGTTCAAAAGGAAAAGGTGGCACACTTAAAGCACGCCTGTCGCGTTCGCGTCACACCCCCGACAGTCCGTCTCGCACGCCGCTCACTAGAGGGGACATGCATTGTCTTGCATTTTCACAGACATGTGGGACTGTAATTGAATAAACCGTCGATAGCCAAAATCTAATCGCTCGACAAACGTCGGCTGAGAAGAAAGAGACGAGGGAGGGAGAAGAGATCCCCCGCCCGCCGCGCATGGACTCCAAGAAATATGGTGATAATGTGAGGTGGGCCATGTGGGAGTCCGGACCGCTTCCAAGCTAGGTTCTGACCGCCCTGGCCCACCAGAAAACCCCTCCCCCTCCCGCGTGTGCTCCCCCCTCAGATGCCAGGTGCATGCATTCATACCAAGTAGTACTAGTACAATATTGGGCTATAAGCTCGCTTATGTGGAGGAGAGAGAGGCATTGACAAAGTTAAGGAGTGGGCTCTGCAAAAGCCTATCTCTACACGTGCTCCTAGGTATAAAAAACTAATTCTAAAAAAGAGGTATAAAAAACAATTGTGTCCAAAAAATAGAAGGTAAAAAATATTTGAGAGGAAATAGATAGAGAGAAAGTGAGAAAAGGTGAAAATAGCTTTCATCAAAAATAAACAATGAATACTCGTTGCTCGTCCTCGATATCGAAAAGAATACTTTCATTCACCGACATGTGGGACGTTGACCATCCTGGTCCACCTGCCATGCTCAAAATTATCCTGGTCCACCCCGGTCGTAGTGCAGGCCCAACCTTTCCCACTGTAAGTTGGTCGGGTGAAGGAACCATCATGACTTCATTGAATTCCGCTTCTTCAAGAATACTTACTGTACCCGCAATACTACTACCACACGCGAAGACTAGGCGACACTGTAGCACGTCATATCACTAAAACCCACTAGGCCAAACTAGCCCGCCTAGGATTTGTACTCCCTCTATTTCAAAGTTAGTACAAAGTTGAGTCATATATTTTGGAATGGAGGGAGTATGTCTCTGTACTGCTATGATTTTGTGTTCTCAAAAAATACCCTTTGTCAATCTAATGATTAGGAGTAGAAAGAGGGTCTTTCTCTCTCTCTAGATCTCTATCCACCCCACAACCCCTCTAGCACATGTACACATTCTTTGTAGCCACTCCGAAAGTATGACATCACTACACATTCACGCTTCCAACAACAAAATTACACATTCACGCATGTTACAATTACGTGCCGATTTTGCTGGCTATTAATGTGAGGCCTCCTTTGGTTTAGAGGAATCTTGTAGGAATTTCATAGGATAGGATTTCTATAGGAAAAAATTCTTTAGAGCCCTTTGGTTTATAGGAATGGAATCATATTCCTATGGAGGAATTCTTCTTATCCTCCACATTTCATAGGAAAATAAACATTAGACTAGACTCAATGGAAAAAATGCTATGATGTGAATCAAAGGGCATCTCCTTTCCTATTCCTACTCATAGGATTTAAGATACATGCCATCTCATTTCCTATGACTTTCTGATTGCTACGATATTCCTACCCTATGAACCAAATGAGGCCTGAATGTATCCTTGAACCAACTCTTTGAGTTTGATGTGAATTAATTTATAATTGTGGACTATTGTTTGATCGATCGCTAAGCCTACAATTTTAGGAGCTTGGGATACTGGCCGATCAATGGCGGATCCGACCTATAAGCATAGCACGAGCTCATCAGCCCCAACGTTTCTCTTCGGTGAGTGTTTTGCAAGTACAATAGCTCGCATTATAGCTAGCCTACTAACACCAAGAATCATCAAACAAGCCCTGGTGATATGATAAATAGTTCAAACTTACATCTAAGCATTCCATATCTTACATCAAAAGCTGGTGAGGATACATCTGTTTCCATAACTCGGAGAGGGTTCGCATGATTCACTATCAAACAAAAGTAGCAAGTACCACCCACACAAGACAATGCACTAGCCCTAAGATGGTTTCATAACACACATCGTTCTAGTAATTAAACACAATGCAAACTACCTTGAAGGATTAGCGCGACCAACTATTTCTTGTCATCGATCTCTCGGGGAATGACCACAGCATGGACAACAACATGGGAATCGATCTCTGGGGCGATGTCCATAGGATGGACCGCGACATCGGAATCGATCTTTGGGATGATGTCCACAGGACGGACAATGGCATCGGAATCAATCTCCGGGAAGATGTCCACAGGACGGACCGCGGCATCGAAAACGATCTCTGGGGCGTTGTCCACAGGACGGACCACGACATCGGAATCATCAAGGACGTCCACTGGCACCTGCACAACACTAACATATTAGCAAGAACAATGCAAATAATCAGAAACCACAACTATTGTAAGACATTTTTTACCTTGTGCATCTCACCGGGGGATCCCATCCCTCCGGGGGCCATCGCCTAGCCAGGGAAATACTGCTTCTCAACGGCGACTATCTCCTCAAACTCGGCCTTGAGCCTCTCATAGGTGGCCATTAGAGTTTCTATGGTAGGCACGGTGGGTCCCTTGCTATTCTTCCAGCTTTCTTTGAGGAGTTCGTCCGCCAACATCGTCAACTCTTTGGCCAGTGCTTGTTTCTTGGAGTTATTCGTCTCCATGGGTTGGCCCACCAACATGGCCAACTCGTTGGTCAGTGCTTGCTTCCTGGAGATCTCTGTCTCGAGTGGGTTGTCTGCCGGCAACTCCTTGCCTAGTGCTCCAGGGTCCATCAACAAACTGACAAATAAAAATCAATTGAAAGGAAACCACAATCGCAATGAAAACGAGAAAAGAATAGGCTATGAGAATCAGTTGGTGCTTCACAAAAAGAAGATTCTTGGAATGAAAATATAGTAGCATCACTGATTCTCCCACCTTTCCTTCGTCGGTATAGAAGAAAAATGGCAAAAGTGAGTAGAAATGGCAGAAATGGCTTCAACGAGCGTTCTAGTGAAATGATGGTTGCTTCGTCCAGTCCAACTTCGAGGCCACTTTACCACTGCTGGTAAAGGTGTGGGTTTTGTGATATGATGGGTCATGACGACCACACCTGAGGTGACCGGTGAGTCTTGACTGTAGCACCTCGCTGTGATTTGGTGGATGGCACGCGGCTCCAGATGCTTTGATGTCCCGCATGTAGATAGAGCGGCTAGTCATATACAGTAGTAGTTTGGACGACAGACGAGGAGCTCCGTCCTGGTTTATTGGTCCCTATGATAATCTTTGCCAAATTTTGACTATAAATTTAACTAACCAAATGTTCATGCATGTCACAAAAAATTACATCATTTAAAATTATGTTCAAATACGAATCAAAGGATATAATTTTTGTTAACATGCACTAACATTTTGTCAGTTAAATCTTTGGTCAAAATTTAGCACAAATTACAAAGGGGCCCAATAAAGATTGTAGTCTCACATTTTGTTTTGAGGATACTCCCACATAGTAAATATAAATAATAATGCATGTTGGGGCAGCCCACATTTCCGATAATTTTAGTTGTGGGCTTGTTCACAAATTTTATGAGGTGGTGGTTGTTCACTTAATGTAGGGTCTAGTACCAGACTTGAATGATACAAAGTGCGACCTGGCACACCGTAACACCACTTGGAATAAGCGGGTAGCTATCTCAAAAAACAATCAAAAACTCAATAAAACTGGCGACCTGGCACGTACATAATGTTAAACGATTGTTTGGATGGAGTGAAAAAAGAAAACTACCCCACTATACGTATATATATAGGTCGGAGCCTCTGCGCTTGCCTTCTACGGTTGCTCTCTTCACACACTCTCATCCTCTCCAGATCTAAACAAGATAGTGGTGGTAACACTGTCTTTCTATCCTCACCGCTGGTTACAGATCTGGACCTATCCCCCTCCGACGGTGAAGGGGAGGAGGGGCAGCATTTAGGTCATCGTCGACAGCGAGGGAGGAGACCCACTGCCGGCCGCAACGTTATCTCTGGTCAAGCGCCAACGCGGGAGGACCTCCGATCCCTTCGTTGCTTCCCTAGTGTGGGCGGATCCGGCCTCCCGCCGCCCACCTATCCACATCCCGATGATCTTCAGCTATATCTTCCTTTAAAACCGGCCTAGCTCTACTTCCCCAGCTCGCTACGTCGCTGCATGTGCATCATTTTCTATCTCTCAGCCCCTCTCGATCGGATGGTCCAACATCGCCTAATTTTTTTCTATTGTGAGAGGTAAAGCTACTTCATGGAGTCGAACCTTGCACTTGGTTCAAACAAGAAATAAAGGGGGGAAATTTAGTGTGTACATCGGACTTGGTACAAACAGGAAGGAAAGGGGGTAAAAGTAGTACAGACTGGTCATCCAACCAGTCTCTTGGTCGAAAAGGGAAATATAGGGGAAACGATGTACAGAGTGGTATGACCAGGACTAGATTTGCTATGCACACATAGGAGTAGGTGGCTAGAGTGAACAAAAATGGGACCAACCCAGATACGTTTCTTGGATGTTTGTTTCTCGGGGCAACAAACTCTGAATCACCACTTTATGCCCCAGTTTAGGTGCATGGTGCTAGACTGCCGGTGCACCCACTGTCCCATGCCCTTATAGCAAATATTTAGCTGTTCTTAATCTAATGCCCCTGGTAAAATGAAGCCATGCCACTGTTATAAGCCATGCCACTGTTATAAGCCATGACAAGTTTATCCAATTGTTTTTGCCATTAATTGTTTGAGACTCTGACTGTTTCCTCTGTAGCTTTTTGTGCATACAGGGATATCCTTTTCACCTCATTGCTATTGTGACCTTTTGGTGCACTGCACAAAACACTTCTTAAAAGAAGTGACTTTTGTGTTGTTTAACTGGAATGTCAGAATGGAACCATTGGTTCATTTCAGTGGAACTGCACAATGGGAGATCTGTGTTGCAATCTTCTTCATCCATATTCACACCATAACCTTCCTTTAGGTAAGAATAATATTTAATGCAGGTGTTCGTCTCTATTTTGCGACTGCCATGATAAAATAATGCTATTGTTTACTAGTACACTTGTACTCCCTCACTGACAAAACCAATTCTGAAATGGAAGGTCAATCATGTACTTGGTTTCACCAAGTAGTGAGGAGAAAGAGAAACAAAGCATGAATAGGAAGACAAAGAAGAATAATAAGGAGGAAATGAAGAAGATCACACGATGGTACCGTCCTATGTTATCCTGACATCTTGCTAGTGGTATTGTATTGCTATGTTGCTACTAGTCTTAATTTACTTGGAAGACTAGCAAGATGCCCGTGCGTTGCACGTAACATCAAGATGCATTTGTATGAGTAGTTTATCTTCTGAGAGAAAATGGTGAATGAGGGAAGGCCTTATTTGCAAATATGGAGAGGGGTGTGGGTATCTTTTTGCAAAATTGCCATAGTTTCCTTCCTATCCGTCAGATATAAATCGGACGCCCTATATTGCAGGATGGCAGGCACACCATCATCACCAACTCTGTCTTTTATAAGAGTAGAGTAGAGATAGATAGAGAAATGCAGCAGAGTAGTACTTGGGTTGACGACACATCATACTAATTAACTGGCTTGCGGATGTGGGTTGACGACACATCATACTAATTAACTGGATTCTGGATGCATGTGTGACCCAGCTCTACACGATCAACAGTGCCAAGGTGATATTGCTGAAGCCGAGGCCTCAGTCGAGGCCATTCAAGGGCTCCAGCAATGTCTCCCTTACATGTGAGACGATCCACCAGGGAGCCCTTCCACTTATGTTGTCTCTCCTGCAAGGTCACTAAATTAATTAGGAGTACTTAAGTAGCACTAATTTATTGCTGCCTAATTTTCCTTTCGGAGTTAAACAAATCTTTAGTAGCACCCTATGCTGAATCATGTACGTGTGTATGTGTGTCTGTGGAGGTGAATCATGTGGTGGAGCAGGGAGGGAATCTTGGTAGTGTCATGACATAATAATGCTATTGTTTTTCATGTCAATTTATTGCCATTGGTTCAATGAGGCAATGTTTTTCATATTGTCCATCATGAATTTGATGCTACTGTTAAAGTAATATGCTAATGTCCTTCTATCCTTTCTCACTAAGCTAATGAAGGTTTCACCTTGTTCCTACTTGTGCAAACTGGGATCATGTTGTGCCAATCATACATTTTAGTGGAACTGCACAAGAGAATACAATGAACTATATCCCTACCAGTGCTTTAACTCTGCTGGAAGTTCTTGATAATCTTTCGATATAATCTCACCACTGGTAAACAAGAGTGATTTCAACCATACATTTGAAGTGCACAAAAATATATACTATTGAGTGATTCCAGTGAGTGCTTTATCATCTCTTCTGGGACTACTTGAATAAGCTTTTTTGCTCAGGTTGGTACCAGCCTAAGGCCTTCATCCATATTAGTTTGTTGTCGTCTCTATTTGTATCGTGCTACTGTGTTGCTACAGTCATGAGAAGCTCCTTTATATTTGCACGTTAAAGTTACATGGCAATGCTTTTGAGTGTTGAGCTAATTGGCACTGATTAAATATACTAATACCTCTCTTTAAGAAAGACTACTATGTTGCTAACTTTACCCATTAAGATAATGAGGGTGCTTCTATTTGTTAGTGTATGTTTCATCAACTAGTCCCACTATTATAGTAATCTCACTCTCTCAATATATGTGCCAACGGGGATGCTCGATTTCGGTGGAACTACACAAAAACTTTTGGTGCTTCATTGCCTCGACTGCTTCCTTCTTTTCTTGTCAGTTTCTTATCTCGGCTTCCAGTCAAAGGAAATAGTGATTGATATGTTATCTCACACATGTTGGTACCGGTCTTTATCCTGATTATTGTGCTTGTCATATGTACTGGTAATTTGGTATTGTGCTACTGTTTGCCGATTTCATAAAGGAGTAACTTGGAGCCTGAACTCGCAGGCAAATCATTACATTGGGCGATTTTAGTAGAACTGCACAAAAAGATCAGATGGACAGATACTTACGGTGCTGCTATATACTCCAAAGTTCACTCAGATAAGCATCGATGTTGACAAGAAGAAGTGCATATATTCATTCAAGTGTCAACCGGCATCAAACAGTTGTCAAACTGCAAGTATTAGGAGAGTGAACGCCAAAAATATTGCTTGACGCATTCCAGTCTTTGGCCCCATCTTGTGCATTTTGGTTATCGGCACATATGGTAGCGAACTATATGGCATGGAGTCTAAAGATTCCAGAAAATTTTGTTGATGTGTATATTCATCTGGCACTTAATCAGTCTGCACCCCAGGTGTCGTGGAATTGTCACGTCAGATGTCCTTAGTGTCAGGACTTAGTCGCGAGGCCAACGCACCTATGTGGTAGCTTGAGAGGGGTTGAGCGGAATCGAGAGACGCAACACACAAGACGAGGATTTAGACAGCTTCGGGCCCCGGGAAACATCATCCGGTAAAAACCCTACATGCTGTTTGAGTCTAGGTCTCATTATCATCACGAGGGAGTCGCCGTAAACCGGCTCTCCTCTTTGTGTCTAGCCCTAGAGATTGTTTCTTGCTTGTAGCTTGTCGCTTCTAACTTGTCCCCCTTTGGGAAGCCCTGCCCCTCCTTATATATGTTGAAGGGGCGGGTTACATGTAGAGTCCTATTAGGATTAGGACTAGTCTATCTCTAATACAAACCGGATATAAGTCCTGGTCTTAACTCCTTGTAAGGTAAATATTCCTTTCCTCTTAAACCAGCCCACCATAGTTGAACCGGCCTTCATGAACCGCCCGTCGGGCCACCGGGTCTTGTTGCTCCTCTGGCCCGCCTGCCGGATTACTAATGAGCTGTAAACCGTCTGGTCTGTGCAGGTCGCCGGTGAATCGCCAAGTCCGGCCGGTTTATCCTTCCAGCCGGTTTACGCCACGGGGTATATCCCCGACATTAGCCCCCAGTTTAATTTGGATTCATCCATGTTAAACTGATCTGCAACAAGAACAAATTTGTCGGGTTGTGCTCCGGTTTAAGAATTCTTTTGAACCGGTATCTGATCATTCTGAAGTCCTTGTCATTTCCTTCTTCTAGAAAATCCGGGTCAATAAACAGCTTCATACTCAATTTGCTGACATTAGTTTCTCACAGAGAAATATTGTGAAGAATAATCCACTTGAATCGGCTTCCAAAGCGTCAGTTTAAGAAATTTTGGTCTTGAAATACTCATCTGAAATTCATCTGGTTTGAAGATGTAGAACTTGCCGGTTTATGATTACCACCATTGTCGGGTTATAAAAACTGATAATTCTGGGTCATGATTGTTCCCAACACCGGTTTAATCTGGTTTACTCCAAACTAAAAATTTGGAAGATACTTCTCCCTTATATCCATATTACCTGTAGCCCCCAAGTCTTGAACAAAACAAAGTTATGGTTTAAGACTTGCTTCAATATCAATACTGCCACTTTTGAAGAAATCCATGTTGTTCATCCCAGTCACTAGTAAAAACTGAATACTCCATACTATGTAGCCCCCAAGTGCCGGGTTGTCATGCTTGCAGCAACCTGGGACTTCTAATTGTCTTATACTCATAAAAACTTCAACCAGTGTAGCCCCCAAGGGCCGGGTCATTATGCAATAATGAGCAGGGACTTTGTAGGTATAATCATGTAGATTTGAGCAATGATGTGTAGCCCCAAGGGCTGGCTTAGTAAGATAATATTGAGCTGGGACTTGATATATATTTCAATGAAAATAACATCATATGATGTAACCCCCATCATGGGACTTGAATCCACGTCCACAAGGTTAAGAGCCTTGTGCTTTTACCAACTGAGCAGTGGACCCTTCAATATAATAAATAAAAAGCTTTGTACCTTCAATTGTTGACAGGAGCAATTGGTAGCCCCCAAGGGTCGACTCATTATAATGTGATGAGTCGGGTCTTCAATAATATGAGAAAAAAAATGACTTTGCATTAGCCCCCAAGTGTCATGGTGCATGCTTGCAGCGACATGAGACTTGCATAATTGATGCAATCTCAACTTAAATAATGTAGCCCCCAAGTGCCGGGTTGTAAGCTTGCAGCAACTCAGGACTATTCCTTCAATTGTAGAATAAAAATCATATCCATTGATAATATGATAGCCATTGCGCTAAAGCGACTTTAAAAACCTTAATCATAATACTGGTTATTGATAACCATAATAAAAATCCAGCCATGTTGGCTATTTGAATAATATACCCAATGATTTATAAGCGCATAATTCCAATGGCGCAGTCCAAATATATGTTGGCGACTTATAGTCCAAAGCCAGGCCGGTTTAATAAACACTGGATAATTTATCATCATGCTTTATTCAACCTGTTTCTGCATACAACAAGTTTAAAGTGTCCTGGTGGTTTACCGCCGGACGGGTCATAATGCCCAACATATAACCTGGGTTTATAACCAAGGTTGCACTTAAGAATAATCAAATATGAAATATATCATACCTGTGATATTGAATCACATTGCTGGTTTTACCAACTTTTTGTAGTAAGAGTGATAACCCCAATCTTGAGTAATGATAACTCCTTTCATACTGTGCCGGTTGATGATAAACCGTACCGGGTTGTGATAAACACCGGTTTAACCATATATAATACTGGCGACTCATAGTCAAACCAGACCGGGCTGATAGTCTCCGGATTATAACTTGATCATGTATTGACAACTTGCAATTGAAAGTCAAGCCGGGTTAATGAACGCCGGTTTACTCCATAATAGGATGGTAATAGAAAATATGCTATACTGAGCTGTTCAGATGGTATTACCATGGTCGGACAGGATCAAGGCCCCCAATAGGAGTGACAATGATTCAAGTCAGCCAGGTCCCCAAATGACTCGTGGCATATATGCCAGATCAAGAGGCGTGACAATGGTTCGGGTTCGACCATGCCCCCAAGTGATTTTGTGGCCTTAGGCCGACCAAGAGGCGTGACTGGTTCAGACTTGACCATGTCCCCAAATGATCTCGTGGCTGTCGCCTATCAAAGGGTGTTCGTTGGTTCGGACACGACCAAGGCCCCCAGTGATATATAAAAAACAAATGTCAAGGGGTAAACCGAAGGCCGCTTTAAACAGAGCCACTCCGTGTAACCTCGCATGATGAGAAAGACAGAGACCCCGCTTTATGAAGCAGAAGCCCCCATGTGATCAATAATATGTTAGGCCAATAAGGCAGGATACCCATGTTTGAACCACGCATCATGGCAGCAGGTTCTCTTCGGTAATTTTTAACTTTTTTGCAAGAGATAAATTCTTCTTGAACCGGGATCTTGAACCGGATAGTGAGAGCTTCAAAGCTTTGTAGGAGAACAGACGTCCCTTAAACAGGATTGCAAACCGGAATCTTCATTTTCAGCCGGAAATTTTCTGACGGCCTTTCAACTCGAACTTGCGAGAAATTAATTCCTTTTTGAACCGGACATTGTTAAACCGGATTTGAGAGCTTCACAGCTTCGTGCGAGACAAATTCCCCTTGAACCGGATTGTAAACCGGATATTTGAGAGCTTTAGTGAGACTGACTTCCCTTGAACCGGATTGTAAACCGGAATCCTTTCTGATGATCCGGAACTTCTTCATTGAGCCGGGATTTTGTAACTGTTATATACTTTCTAAGACGGGAATTTTCCGACAGCCTTTAAATTTTCATAACAGTAGCCTCCGGGACCGGTTTATCTTTCCCTCCATCGTCCTGGGTTTTTTTAAATTTGCTGAAACTGGCAATATTCGCTGAATTATGTCATCGTAGCCCCCGAGTCTCAAAGGTGACTCGAGGAGTTGGCTTGAGGCTCTCCATATTTAACCGTGATATAAACCGGCATAACTTGTATATCATTGGCGTTGATAGCACGATGTGAATCCATAGAAGGTTGAGGTGACTGCAGCGGGTTGTAAATGATCCCATATGAGCCGTGTCAGCAACTCGGCCAATGGTTCCTTCCAACTGGCGATTTGAAGTTAATCAAAACTGTAGTGGCGGCGACTTGTGTGCCTGCCTATTGAGCCAACCAGTGCAGACGATGGTTGATAGTATATGATAATTTGCCTCCATTTTGTTGAAAGAAAAACCGGGCTACCCAAGCTGTGACTTGCTCATACTCAATAAACAACTCATGCAGACAGGTGCGGCCCGGTATGTTGATGTAGACCAGGCCGCGAGAGGCGGACGGAAAATATGACCACAATATTAGAGGTGGCTCAAACAGATGAACCGGCCGCGGTGTTGTAAACCGGCGCGGATGGGCGAGTTAACCATGTTGTTTTGATGTAGTGAACTATTGTCCTGCCTCAAAAGTATCACAAACCAAAGAAATTGTTCCTTGATAAAAATAATATGCGCTAATAAAATAGACCTTAGATGGATATGACCTGATATGCTAGGCCAGAAATTATCCACCGCGGAGTTGATAACCACCATGGTGACGCTGAAATCAATCACGGCGGAGTAGACAGATGAGTCGGCCGAGGCGTTGTAAGCCGGTGAAGGCGAGAAAGTTGTCCTCCGCATTGTAAGCCGCTGCGGACGCATGAATCGGTCGTGAGGGCGGATGGGCAAGTCGCCCGTGGCATTGTAAAGCGGTGCGGACGAGTGAGCCGGCCACGGTGTTTGTAAGCTGGTGCGGACGGGCAAGTTGTCCTCCTCATTGTAAACCGGCGTAGTCGCGCGAGATGGCCATGACCTTGTAAACCGGTGCGGTCGCGAGGGACGACGACGGTGTTGTAAGCCGGTGCCGGAGTCCGTTGAGTAAGGACGACCACCCGTGCCAAATGATGTTGGCACGCCTCCATCTCCCACGGTATAATGCCACTTCATAATGAATAATTCTCCTACATATAAAACACAACAGGACAAAGTAGCTTTGCTCGGATGAACTAATATGTACTTAGAAATAAAATAGGGTAAATAGCACCTGGTATTTTTCAGATGTTGATAGCGGCTCATCTGAACATCTCCAGCAGCTACCCTTCCCTGATAATAACCATACACGTGACCATACCATCAAGTACTGCCAACGCACATGGTACAATAAGCCGTGCAGACAGCGAGTCAATCGCGATGTTTACAAGCCGGTGCGGACGCACGCTCCATATCAGGGGTATAAATATACCGCGGTCATGAATAATTATCCTGACATTTGTTATCGGGTGAACACAGATACTGGTGCCGTATAATGCTGGATGTAGTTAGACAGTTTGTTGTCTGAGTACTGGTACTCCCGTACCATGGCCTTCACAAGGATAAAAATAAGTGCATTACTTTAATCCCTGTGCAATTTTTGTTCTGGCGGACAAAGGGCATGCAGCACCCTGCCGTGCACGCGGGAAGGCACTGCTGCGCTCCTCTCTTCGAGGTTTGACCCTGGACGGCATGTACGAACAGAAAAAACGAGCAGCTGGGCCCAGCCATCCCACACAACAATAGATTGATATAAACTGTTTTCTTTATCTGGACTCCGGGTCTTCGAAGAGTACGACATCAGTTCAAATCCCTTATGCCTTCTGTGATGGCACATCAGTCCGATTTTGTATTGTAGTAGTAGTGCAATCCGTACGTAGCCGGCTTTATCTCCTTTTTCTTGATCCACTTGAATATCCTCTCAACTGATGTAGCAGCCATGCACGCACATGATCCATCGGCTGCCGTCAAAATTTTTTTCTCCTGCTACTGCAGCATACGCACGTGCGGTCAGTGACGTGCACGCTTGGGCCTCCGGCCATGCTTTTTGTTTCTTCTTTTGTACAATGACGTCTAGTAGCACTAGCAGCTATGGTTTGGAAGTAGTATAGTCAGCGGTAACAAAACACGCGGATATTGACGCGTTGATTAAACCGGAACGCTGCCTATCCTTTGGTCTACAGAATAGTATTGGGACTACTGCAACCGGATTTTCTTTACTGTCTCAGATTTGCAACTTGCAGCTGTCCACGGAATCGATCTGGCTGGCGGATCACCAGGGCGCCTTCGGCGGCCGTTCGCAGCCTTTAGCTCTTGTCTTGGCCCTGTAGAATTAATCACAACCCTGATCATAAACAATGAACACATCGGCTCTGCCAAAAAAAACTGTCCCACTCCGGGTCATCTTGCACAATTCTTCCGCGCCGGTTCTTCTTCATCCGGCTGATCGCAAAACTTGTCGAAACCCTAGGAACAGATCCCTCCAAGAACTCAACACCACCGTGCGCAGGCCCCACGGTGGGCGCCAACTGTCGTGGAATTGTCACGTCAAATGTCCTTAGTGTCAGGACTTAGTCGCGAGGCCAACGCACCTATGTGGTAGCTTGAGAGGGGTTGAGCGGAATCGAGAGACGCAACACACAAGACGAGGATTTAGACAGCTTCGGGCCCCGGGAAACATCATCCGGTAAAAACCCTACATGCTGTTTGAGTCTAGGTCTCATTATCATCACGAGGGAGTCGCCGTAAACCGGCTCTCCTCTTTGTGTCTAGCCCTAGAGATTGTTTCTTGCTTGTATCTTGTCGCTTCTAACTTGTCCCCCTTTGGGAAGCCCTGCCCCTCCTTATATATGTTGAAGGGGCGGGTTACATGTGGAGTCCTATTAGGATTAGGACTAGTCTATCTCTAATACAAACTGGATACAAGTCATGGTCTTAACTCCTTGTAAGGTAAATATTCCTTTCCTCTTAAACCGGCCCACCATAGTTGAACCGGCCTTCATGAACCGCCCGTCGGGCCACCGGGTCTTGTTGCTCCTCTGGCCCGCCTGTTGGATTACTAATGAGCTGTAAACCGTCTGGTCTGTGCAGGTCAACGGTGAATCGCCAAGTCCGGCCGGTTTATCCTTCCGGCCGGTTTACGCCACGGGGTATATCCCCGACACCAGGGATGCTCCATTTCAGTTGAACTACACAAAAAATTTGGGTCGTTCATTTTATCGCCGCCTCCTTTCTTGTCTGCAATGTAGAATTTTGGCGAGCTATAGGACCAAGATGAGCTAGTAAACTAGTTGGATGAAAGTAGTGGCCAAGTTGCTCAAACCTCCCTCGGCATCGAGGCCACTACCTCGAGGATAAACCTATAAGCAAAGTTCAGATTATCTGTGCTGCCTCTTATGTACTCAAAAGTTTACTCGTACAAGCATTAATTTTAGCAAGAAGTACCTCCGACTGAACATCATTTACCAGTCTGTACCCTAGGTAATTAAAGTTTGTCCATGGATGATATTGGTTATGATCTCAATCATTTGGATGCATAAACATACTGAACATGTGTATATCTGAATCTTTTTGTGAATTATCTATGAATATTGTCTTGTGATCTATCAATCATTTGGATGCATAGACATGCTGAACTTGTGTATATATGAATATTTTGAGTTGTTGATTGTGAATGTTGGCTATGAATATTAATGTGTCCTGTGAACCTGAGTTTGATAAGAATGTTTACCTTTTCTATTGTACTTGTGTGTGAACTTGTTAGTATGTCTACTGTGGCATTTGTGACATGTGGGCATCAACTCTTTTTTATATTTTTGCTTTTTCTTCCCCCCTCCCCCGCTCAACCCCTGCCGTAATGTTTTTGGCCTCAAAAAAAACATAGTGTTGCGTTGTTTTTGGCGCTTGATGAAAAATCGAGTGATGCTTTCTGTAGGTTGGCCCACCCAGCAAATGGGCTGCTGGTCCACCACGGACTTGGAGGCTAAAAATACAAGTTGTATGGTGCAGAGGCAAGTAAAAAATGCCATCGAGAGCTATCCACTGATAAAATCGCGTCTGATGTGCTTCTTCAATCGCGCCGCAAGCCCCCTCTTTAATCCAGTTCGTTCCATTCCCCAACCGGTAGCACAGGACGGAAGTTTATTTCCCCCTCGCACTACCGGGGGATTGAAGAAGCACAACATCGATCCAACACCGGTGATGGCTGCTTGTCCAAGTGATTTTCAAATAAGAAACTGCATGTTTCAGAGGCGGAGCATTTAAATCAACAGGCACTTTTCAAACATGGATAATAGAATGTTGGAAATTTTATTCATGGTAAAAAAAGGAACTAACAACAAGTTAACATCATGCTGATCAACATTCATGTATAGCACATCTTCATATGATGCAAAGTTAAAAATATATGCTATTTTCAAAATGGCAAGACAATGTTGAGTGTGCGAAAAATTGGGTAACCTAGGGACAAAATTTTGGCAAGGGTTACATATTTTTCAACTGCACCAGTTGGAATCGAACCCGGGCAGTACAGCTTTTGGGTGAGAGGGCTGCAGCCACCGAGCTAGTGCGGTATGTTCGAAAGAATGAAGGTGTCTTCCCCGGCTCTGGTTCTTTCTCATTCGTGTGCGCTCGCCATGGTGCCGCCGTATGTTGTTGTCATCATGTTCAACAAACGAGAGGAATCCGGAGAGGACTATACACCGAGAGACTGACAGTGGGGACCCACCAGGTCCAAGCCGTACGCAAGCAAGTGCCTCATTGGAAAAAACTCCTCCTAATTGTATAATGACGCCCCACGTCTTATTAACTTATAAAAGTAAATGTTTAATAGAAGTTGGCAAGGAAAATCCTGGTTGTTTTTGACTCACGGGCAAGGAAAATCCTGGTGATTGCGTACAAAAGCTTGCGAAGATATTAAGGACCAATGTAATAAGAACGCGCTCTTTTTTCTTTTGAGCAATAACTCACTAATTTGTTAATTTAGATATGAAAAATGTGTCACTCCAGTTTATTTTTTTTATATTAATTGCTCCTTCTAACCTAACATTATATATAGAACAAGCCGAGCTAATTCGTGTATTTCAAGAAAGTGCAAATGGGTTGGGATTTCTTAGAAAATATTAAATGGGCCGCATTGACGCGAAATTATTAGTTCACCCAGCCCAGAAAAATGGACTGTAAATTCTAGAAAATATGGGTTAAATATATGCCACATTTTTGCAAGCTGACATGTGGGCCAATAGGTCGAAGCCTATGCAATGCATTGTCAACTTAGTCAACAAATGATTCTGACATCCACAGTCATTGGATTTATATCCAACGGCTGGCATGCACCTTCAATCTCTCGTCTTCTTCCTCCAGCATCGTCGGGACCGCCTGCTCTAGCCTCCAGCGGCTAGTGGCTCTGCTTAGCACGCATCACTGCGAAGCGCTACCCCACCGCCAGCCAGGCTATCCCTCCACCCCTCCACATCTCCTGTTATTCTTGACCGACTGCAGCCCCACGCCACACCAGAACTAGTTATAACCCTTGTACTCATGTCAATCTGTGACTCCACTGCCGCGTCTTCCCATCTCCAGGTCGTTCCCATCCGGGGCCTCGCCGTCGTCCACCGCCTCGCTATGCTCGGCGCGGCATGGTCAACAAACGAGAGTCATCGGAAGAGGATTGTACGTGGAGAGCCTGACGGCTAAGACCCACGAGGTCCATGGTCACACGCAAGGAAAGTTCCTCCTTATTAATCTAAAAAATGTTTCCTCCCCCTGACAACTGGGACCCATCGGCTGTATCTTCGCATGGAAGGAAGTGCCTCCTTGTTATGCGAAAAAACTATTCCTCCGATGACAGCTGGGACCCGGTAGATTTGGTGGCTGACTTGTGGGCCTACTAAGCTGACGTGTACGCCGGGCTTTGTCAACTTAATCAACAAATGATTCTAGCAGCTGGACCGCTGGATGTTAATCCAACAGCCGTGTGCTTCTTCAACCTCTGTTCTTGCTCGTGTCTCCCGTGGGCGGCAGTGCTGCCGCGCACCCGAACCAGTCAAGTTTCCCACTCCTCTCCATTTGCGACTCCACTGCCGTGTCTTCCCCATCTCCGGGTCATTCCAGTCTGGGGCCTCGCCGTCGTCTACCGGCCTTGGTGCACTCGGCATGGTGTGGTCAATGTGGTCAACAAACGAGACTCATCAGAAGATGACTGTATGTGAGAGGCTGACAGTGGGGATGCTCCACGCCCATGGACGCATGCATGCAACTGCATCCTTTTTACCCTAAAAATAATGTTTTCTTCCCTTGAAAGCTGGGACCCACCAGCTACATCTTCGCACACAAGGAAGTGTGTCCTTATTATGGGCCAAAAAAAATATTCCGTCCTGACAGATCAGACCCAGCAACTATATGTTCGCATGCAAGGAAGTGCGTCCTTATCCTCCCTAACAGTTGGGACCCACCCAGTCGAGGTGTATGTAGCGTTGTCTGCCTTGTCACGAATGTCAGCGGTAGTAGCAAAGGAATCGCTCAGGTTCATTAACAGTCAGGGATCGATCGCTAGGGCTTAGTAATGTAGCCAGTGCAATCGATCGGGTTCAGTAAGCGAACGCCTCGCTCGGGTTCAGTTAGAGCCCAACGCCTCGCACACACGCGTGTACGTGTACGAGAGAAACGTGCAAACTCCATGCATCGCTTGGCCTCGACCACCCATCATAACCGGGAACTCCCCGAAATTTTCCTCGCCCTCGCTTCTACCATGATTTTTTTCCATCATGGACAGCCCAAAGAATGTCATGCAGGTGCGTCTCCGGCCCGCCTAGGATGAAAAGCCCATTTTCTGTCATGATTTTTTGTCATAGAAGTAGGAGCCCACCAGATCTATGATGATACCGGGTTTTGTCACAATTATCATGTCTCATTAACTTATAAAAGTAAATGTTTAACAGAAGTTGGTAAGGAAAATCCTGGTTGTTTTTGACTCACAGGCAAGGAAAATCCTGGTTGTTTTTGACTCATAGGCAAGGAAATCCTGGTGATTGCATACAAAAGCTTGCAGAGGTTTTAAGGACCAATGTAATAATAACACGCTCTTTTTTCTTTTGAGCAATAACTCGCTAATTTGTTAATTATATATGAAAAATGTGTCGCTCTGGTTTGTTTTTTATATTAATTGCTCCTTCTAACCTAACATTATATATAGAACAAGCCGAGCTAATTTGTGTATTTCAAGAAAGTGCAAATGGGCTGGGATTTCTTAGAAAATATTAAATGGGCCGCATTGATGCGAAATTATTAGTTCACTCAGCCCAGCAAATGGAATGTAAATTCTAGAAAATATGGGTTAAATATATGCCACATTTTTGTAGGCTGACATGTGGGCCAATAGGTCGAAGCCTATGCAAGGCGTTGTCAACTTAGTCAACAAATGATTCTGACATCCATAGCCATTGGATTTATATCCAATGACTGGCATGCACCTTCAATCTCTCATCTTCTTCCTCCAGCGTCGCCGGGATAGCCTGCTCCGGCCTCCAGCGGCTAGTGGCTCTGCTTAGCACGCATTGCTGCGAAGCGCTACCCCACCGCCAGCCAGGCTATCCCTCCACCCCTCCACTCCTCCTGTTATTCTTGACCGACTGCAGCCCCACGCCACACCAGAACCAGTTATAACCCTTGTACACATGTCAATCCGCGACTCCACTGCTGCGTCTTCCCATCTCCGAGTCGTTCCCGTCCGGGGACTCGCCGTCGTCCATTGCCTCACTATGCTCGGCGCGGCGTGGTCAACAAACGAGAGTCGTCGGAAGAGGACTGTACGTGGAAAGCCTGACGGCTGGGACCCACGAGGTCCATGGTCGCATGCAAGGAAAGTTCCTCCTTATTAAGCTAAAAAACGTTTCATCCCCCTGAAAGCTGGGACCCACCGACTGTATCTTCACACGGAAGGAAGTGCCTCCTTGTTATGCGAAAAAACTATTCCTCCGATGACAACTCGGACCCGGTAGATCTGGTGGCTGACTTGTGGGCCTACTATGCTGACGTGTACGCAGGGCTTTGTCAATTAATCAACAAATGATTCTAGCAGCTGGACCGTTGGATGTTAATCCAAGATCCGTGCTGCTTCTTCAACCTCTGTTCTTACTCCTGTCTCCCGTGGGCGGCAGTGCTGCCGCGCACCCGAACCAGTCAAGTTTCCCACTCCTCTCCATCTGCGACTCCACTGCCGCGTCTTCCCCATCTCCGGGTCATTCCAGTCTGGGGCCTCGCCGTCGTCCACCGGCCTTGGTGCACTCGACATGGTGTGGTCAACATGGTCAACAAACGAGAGTCATCAGAAGATGACTGTACGTGAAAGGCTGACAGTGGGGACGCTCCACGCCCATGGACGCATGCATGCAACTACATCCTTTTTACCCTAAAAATAATGTTTTCTCCCCTTGACAGCTGGGACCCACCAGCTACATCTTCGCACGCAAGGAAGTGTGTCCTTATTATGGGAAAAAAATATTCCGCCCTGACAGCTCGGACCCAGCAGCTATATCTTCGCATGCAAGGAAGTGCGTCCTTATCCTCCCTGACAGCTGGGACCCACCCAGTTGAGGTGTACGTAGCGTTGCATATCTTGTCACGAATGTGTAGGTAAATACTAGACGATCGGTCGCTCTGCAATGATGAACTGTGGCCGAGTAAGTAGTGGCACATGTCATAGTAGAGCCTCCCACGTACAAGTTCAGGCAGTCCCATCTAAACCGTGTACACATACATCCAACCACAGGCCAAAAATACAGCCACATGCGTACATACGAGAAGGGTCTCGAAAAGCATACTCACGCATATGGATGGCTAGGCCTCGTGTACTTGGAGAGGCAACGGATGGCAGTGACGTTGTCCTGTTCATCCTCAGCTAACCGGCTAGGTCGGAATGGAGAAAACTGCATCGTGTTCACCGGGATCCAAGTGACTGGGTCGGAACACATATTGTTCATCAGGAGGCAACAGACTGGGTCGGAATGGGCCGTGTTCAATAGGAGCCAACTGAATTGGACAGAACAGCTGGAACGCGGTCCGGCGTACCGCAAAACGAAGGAAAACGGCATTGTGTTCGACCGTGTATGGTCGAAACTGGGTCCTGTTCATTGGGAAGGGTCTGGCATACTGCAAAACGGAGGAAACGGACTTGTGTTGGAGCGCCTATGGTCGAAATGGGGGTCCTGTTCATCGAGAGGGGTTTGGCGTACCACAAAACAGGACTCCACGGGCTACTGTTCATCCACCATCTACTGCCTCGCTCCAGCCTCCATGGGCTACTGTTCATCCACCATCAACTTCCTCCAGCCTCCACTTGCTACTGTTCATCCACCGTCGACTTCCTCCAGCATCCACCAGCTACTATTCACCATGGGGTCTTGTTCATCCAGCCTCCACTGGCTACTATTCAACCAGCCCTCGCCGAGGGGTCCTGTTCAACCAGCCCTCCACGGGCTACTGTTCATCCAGCCCTCCATCAGCTACTGTTCACCCAGCCCTCCACCAGCTGTTGTTCATCCAGCCCTCCACCGGGTCCTGTTCATCCACCCCCAACCGGCTCGATTAGGGTCCTGCTCATCCAGCGGCAACAATCTCTACTACCACGGGGTCTTGTTCATCCAACCCCCACCAGGAACTATTCATCCAACCCCCAAGAACCCTCACTATTCATCAAGAGGCAGCAGGTTCGATCGGCTTCAGTTAGCGGCAGTAGCAAAGGAATCGCTCAGGTTCATTAATAGCCAGGGATCGATCGCTAGGGCTTAGTAACGTAGCCAGTGCAATTACTCGGGTTCAGTAAGCAAACACCTCGCTGTCGGTGTTCTGGGAATGGGGGTCCCCAGACTTACCTGCCTGCGGCCTACGGTGTGGCTCAAAGGGGGGGCCAGCACGGCCCATCTTCATCAACACAGACCCAAGACCCTCGCGAGGGGCCAAGCCTCGTGGGGCGGATGACACGGAGCTTCCTCAGGCGCGGCCTCATCAGGCTGGCTCGCGAGGAGGCGGAGAGATCAAGGTGGGGTACCTCACGAGGTGCCCGTGACGCAAGCCATGACGACCAAGGGTGCCAGGCGGGCGCCAGCCCACGCAGTGTCCTCCTTTCCTCTTTGGTGCAAAGGGAGCAAGCGCAGGCGAGTGCATCAATTAAAGGCACCCGTTTCGGTGCAACGAGACCAAGACCAGCCCAACGGCAGGGAGGAAGTCATTGTGGAGCCCAAGCCAGCGTCACCGCCAGAGCCTTTGGCAGGCGAAGACCAACTTTAGTCAGGATAAGTGTACCAGATGTTCCCCTTCAAAATGGCCAATTGTTGGCGCCCTTCCCGCTCAATATTTGGGAAGAGGCCCAGGGCCTTTGCCTATAAATAGGACTAGCCACCCCCAGGGTAGGAGGATCGGAATCAAGAAGGGAGAATCTGGAAGCCAAGAGAGAAACTAGCTAGGATCGGATCGAGTGGCATCACACAAAGAGAGAGAGAAGGATGACTGAACTCCTCCTAGCAGTTCATCCCCTCAGCCAAGAACAGACCCTCGCGAGGCTGTTCTTCCTTGTATTGCTCATCATCATCAGCCCAAGAGGCAATCGACCACACCACACACTGGAGTAGGGTATTACACCACAACGGTGGCCCGAACCAGTATAAACCCTGTGTCCCTTGTGTTGTTCTTTCCATAGCTTAGATCTTAGAGAGGCAAAGGGGTGCAGGTAGGTAGAAGGCGAAATCTCCGTGCGCACCCCAGTGTTCGAACCTCAAGGGTCTGCCGGAAGCCGAAATCCGAAATTTGGCGCACCAGGTAGGGGTGCGCCGGAATTCGTCTTCCACCACCCTGTTCTCCTCCGACCATCGCGTCCATGTCTGACCCTCGTCGGGCCCGCACCGAGCGCCGGGCCGCTCTCGCTTCCCGCGTCACCCAGACGGCTCCTGTCGGCGGGCGTCCTCGCTGTTCCCCATCACCTGCCGTCAACGCCGCCACCGGCCCGGCGGGGGACGAGCAGCAAGCGTCGTCTCAGCATCCGTCCGTGCGGCAAGACGGCCGCACCGCTACTCCCTCGCTCACCCCAGCTGGTTCTTCGTCATGCGGGCTTCGCGCACCCATGGAGGCTCGAGCTGCGCTCATCGCGGCAAACGAGCTCCTGCGCTACCGTCCCATCGACGACGTCTACGAAGAATAGCTCGACCGCGTCGCCGAGCTCGTCCGTGCCGCAGGGGGCTCTCCTGCGCTGTCCGTTCTGCTGCACCACACCCCGCCCCGCGTGGGCGATGAAGCTCCGGCGGCGCCCCAGCCGCCTCCTCCTCAAGAAGGCGCCATGGCTCCAAGGCGCGTGGCCCCTGGGCGGAACCCGCTCCGTCAGGTGCCAGCGCGGCAAGAGCAGAGCTGCCAAGAAGTCCCTCGCCCGCAAGAAGCTGCCCGGGCGCTCCCTGCTCCAGCACGTCGCGACCATGCTCCTGCTCCCGCACGTCGAGACCCCGCCCTGCTCCCAGCTACAGCGCGTGGGGACATGCAAGACCAAGCTCTCCGTCACCCAAGGCCTCTCGTGGATACAGCAGGCTGTTGTGCCTTCACCATCGAGCTACGCAGCGTCGCGTGGCCCGGCAAGTTCAAGCCAGACCTGCCTCCTCGTTACGACGGCACGGCCGACCCTGCGGAGTTCCTCTAGCTCTATGAGCTGGGCATCGAAGCTGCCAACAGAGACGAGAAGGTCATGGCGAACTGGTTTCCCATGGCGCTCAAGGACGGGGCCCGCACTGGCTCCTGAACCTGGCTCCAGGCACGATCTCCTCCTGGGACGAGATGCGCACCCACTTCATCGCCAACTTCCAAGGTACTCGCGACCGGCCACCCGCCGTGACCGACATGCGCCGCATCAAGCAACAACCCGGAGAGACCCTGCAGAAGTACATCCAGCGCTTCAACAACGCACGCCTCAAGATTCCCAAGGTGAACGAGGAGGCCATCATCTCAACCTTCTCCGACGGCGTGCGCGATGTCAAGATGAAGGAGGAGCTGGCGATGCATGAAGACCTATGCACTTCCTTGGAGCTGTTCAACTTGGCAACCAAGTGCGCCAGGGCTGAGGAGGGTGTCTCTCCTTCCTCGAGCTACCTGCCGCAGACCCAGAAGAGAAGAAGCCCAAGGCCAAGGATGTGAAGCGCAAGGGGGATGCCGTGCTCGCGGCAGAACCAGACACCAAGCGGGGCAGAGATCAGCCCGAATCTTCCAAGGGCAGTCGGTACTGTGTGTACGACGACCTCCACACCCACAACACCAACGAATGTCAAGAGCTCCGAGCCGTGCGAGAAGGAAGGATCAGCCGTCGCCCCGACCGCGGTGACCGGGGCTACGGTCGAGGAGGAGGAAGGAACGCAGGACGTTGGGAAGACCGCGGCCCGCGCCAAGGGTGGCGCGATCAACCTCGCGAGGATCGCTGGCAAGACCCACCTCGCGAGGGAGACTGGAGGGATCAGCATCGCGAGGATCACCCGCAAGGCAACGCAGGCCTCCCTCCGCTGCCGCTGCAGCCAAGGAGAAACGAGGACCGCCATCAGGACGAGGGGGTTGGGGGCTTCCAGGAGGCGCGCGCGATCGCCTGCATCCTGGGCGGGGCTCAAGCCCCAGCCTCTCAACGCATCTTCAAGCAGTTCGCCCGCGAAGGAATGCAGTCCTCCCCAAGCTTGAAGCCACGCGCACTCTCAGGTGTTCGGCGTGCGCCATCATGTTCAGCTCAGCAGATCAGATCGAGTGTGCGGCTACAGCCGGAGTCCTCCCGATGCTTTGTTCCCCAATCATCAGCAACGTGGTGGTCACCAGGACCCTCATCGATGGCGGGGCAGGGCTCAACGTCCTGTCCGTGGAAACATTCAACAATCTCCAAGTGCCCTACAACCAGCTTCAGCCAACCAAGCCTTTCTCCGGAGTCACCGACGGCTCCACGGTCCCGATTGGGCAGGTCCGCCTCCCTGTCACCTTCGGGGCACGCGACAACTACCGCACCGAGCTCATCGACTTCGACGTCACTCACATTCGCCTGCCGTACAACGCCATCCTTGGGTACCCAGCGCTGGCCAAGTTCATGGCCGTAACTCACCACGGCTACAACGTCCTCAAGATGCCAGGAAGTGGCGGAGTCATCACGGTGCCCTGTGAAGAGAAGGACGCGGTGTGTTCCCTGGAACGAGCCTTTCAGGCCACATCACTAGAAGACCCGGATCGCGGAAGCAGGAGGCTTCCCGAGACCACCCCCAAGAAGAAGAAGACAATGTCCGGCCCGGCCCCTGAGGACGCAGGCCACTCAGGGCCCGCGCCTGCCCAAGGGGAACCTCCTTCCATCGCATAGGAAAGCGTGCCCGGCCCCTCCTCAGGCAGGGCTCGGGGGCTCTCCCCTGGAGGGCCACCGACCTGGCTAAGGTCACGAGGGAGGCGCTTGGGCACCACATGGAGGTGTGTTTCGAAGCATGTTTCCCTCAAGAAGGAGTAAGGCAAGGAGAGCCAGACCCTCAGGAGTTCGTCAGCAAGGCCATTCAGGAGCTACAGGAGTCAAGAGTCATGAAAGGCGGCCGCCGCCTACCAGTTGTGGCTCCCCATCCAGGCGAGGATGGTGGGCTGCACGTCTGCATCGACATGCTAGGGCTCAATCGAGTCGCCTCTCTGGAGCGCCTCTGGCCCTCGCGAGTGGGGCGCTGCGAAGGTCCACCCCATAGCTACGTTCGCATGCCTTATGGCTTGCCGAACGCGGCTGCCACGTACCAGCGCCTCATGAGGGGTATCATGGAGGCTCAAGAGGCCAGGCGTTCCGCAGCCCTGGCGGAGATGGAGATGGTCCGCGAGGAGCCACCAGCGCCTCCGGAGCCTCCCGAGGCCCCTGGGCCTGGGGGCTCGTGAGGATCGGCTTCCACAGCCCACTGAGTCTGCTACACCAACACTCCTTCGTCCTCAACATCATCAGGTGACATCTTTCAAGTTTCATTTCCAGCTGGGAGCGCCTCCCAGGGCTGCATTATTCCCAGGTCGCATGGGTCCGTCCCTGCGGCATGTATCCCTTTTGTTTCATGTTGTTAGCTTGCTTTGTTGGGGGCGCCCCACGGGCTGCATCATCCCCAAGTCGCTCGGGCCAGACCCAGTGACATGTATCCCTTTTGCGTTTATTTCCAGCTATGTGTTCGACCCACCATGCTTGATTATTTGATGCCTATCCACGGCACCTCTTCTTCTCCATGCCGACCACTTGCATGTTAAAGGGGGGTACCTAAGCATCGCGACTCAGGGCTCTTGCTGGCTCTCCAACCCTCACCCTCTGGCCTTGTCCACGGCATCGCGACCTGACATACCAGCGACGGCTGAGACCAGCTCGAGGGCCGGGACCCAAGGACGTAGAGTGCCGGCATGTAACCAAACTTGCAGGGACACATCACAAGATAAGGCCCAGTGCCAGGCGCAACCCACCTAGAGGTAGGGCCCCGTGAGTCCCGCGCTGGCTCACGGGTGCCCAGATACACCTCGCCAGGCCCTACCATGCCAGCCACGTGTCAGGGCGGGGTTGTACACGACCCGGGGGCTCCTCCCGGAGGGGAGCCCCCTCCCACGTACCAGTGGAAGCACCATGCTCCGCGCTGGCTGACGACACTGCCGAGGAGCGGCTATGCCCGTACAAATACGAAAGCGCTATGCTCCGCGCTGGTGATAAACAACTAAGGGCGGCCCCCGGGCCGCATCAACCTCAGGGAGCCCAGAGCTCAGTGTCTAGCCTCATCGTAACGCCTCCCCTCGGGAGTGCCGTGCGAGGGGGCTGGGCACGGGGGCTGTCCCTGGGTCACGCCCAGACGCACGCCACCCAGCCAGCCCCCCCGGGCCTGGTTCGTCGCGCATCTCTCCCCGAGCGGAGCCAAGGTACGAAGGCCGTTTGAGCGTCAAGGGGGACTCCTGAGCATCGCGACTCAGGAGCCTAACTGGTCATGTAGCCCCTCACTCCTTAGTTCCGAAAGGCTAACGGCGGTTGAGGTATGCGCGCGGCTGGGCTCTACAGACGTAGAACGGTAGATCCACCCACATCACACCTCCCTACTTGTTGTTCGTGCGCCAAGGGGGACTCCTGAGCATCGCGACTCGGGAGCCTAACTTGTCACGTAGCCCCTCACTCCTTGGTCCCGTCCTGGTTTCCGGTCAGGGCTAACGGCGGCTGAGGTATGCGCGGGGCCGGACTCTACCGGCGTAGAACATAAGCAAGTAGGAAGGAAAAGCGTAAATTTCAAGGAATTCAAAAGCAAATATTACAGTCCACATTGTTATCTCAATGCCAAACGCAAGTTTAAACGCCTCCCCGAGGCATGATACATGTGCAGGAATTAAAGGCAGGACAGGAGCCACAACGGAGTCACTTGTCGGCGGTGCAGTAGCGCGGAGTGGGTTCGCCTCATGGAGCAGCGGGGTCGGCAGCGCCTTGCTTCGGCTTGGTGCTGAAGGCCCGGAACTTCTCCAGCAGAGCCTTCACGCGACCTTCACGGCCTCGGCAACGGCAGCGACACGCTCGCCGCTTATTGGCTCCAGAAGGCTGTCGAGGTCGACGCCGAGATCGCGAAGGTAGATGCGGGTGAGGACCCGCGTCAGTGCTGCAGAAGACAGGACACGCGCCTCGGCCTCGGCCGTGGGGCCAAGGCCAAGGGCGACATCTTCAAGAGCGCGAACCAGGAAGGGAAGCAGCTTGGCGGGGCCGTCCTCGGTGCTAGCCAGCGGGCTCTCCAGGCCGCTGTCTTAAAGCGTCCTCAGCGAGGAGCGAGCCTTCGCCTCCATCTCCGCGAAGGCCACACGGTCCTCGGCAAGAACCTGGGCCTTGTCGTCCAGCTCGACATTCCTCGCCCCCAACTCCTACTCCAGCGCGCCTAGGCGGTCACGGCGCCTCCTGAGCTTGATCTCCCTCTCCTTGACGGCCGCCTCGCGAGCCTTCACGCCTTCTTCCTGCTCTTGGCGAAGGCGGGCCTCTTTCGCGAGCTGGTCCCGCAGGCCTTGCAGCACGTCCTCCAGCGCCTTGCAGCGACCACGGACGTCGACCACCTCCCCCAGGGCTGCGTCACGAGCAGCCTTCGCCTCAAGGACGGCCTTCCTCTCCTCATCGCAAGCCGTCGAGGCCTGGACCAGCGCCGCCCGAATCAAAGCGTCGGAGCAAACCCATCCTGAAGCCAGCTCCAAGCGCCCGGCCACCAAGCAAGGGTCGGCGCCAAGAAGATCCTGCCGCAGCCGGTCCAGCTCAGCAGCAGCACGATCCAGAACGGCAGGAGGAGTCAGAGAGACAGCGGTCGGTGGAGTAGGAGGAGAAGGCGGCGGCGCAACCACAGCATCCTGAGGCGGAGCCTGCTGCGCCCCAACGGCTGTAGTGGCGGCAGCAGGCAAAGGCACCTCGGGAGTCACTTGGGCCATGGGGGCTGAGCTCGCCCGAGCCGGCTCAGCCAGGCCTCGCGAGGATGACCGGGCAGGAGAAGCCCGTGCGTCGCGGTCACCTTCCTTCGCGGGTAGAGGCGCTGCCATGGATGGAACCTCAGGAGCTCCCTTCGGCTTCTTTGCTGCGGGCGCCAGCCTGTCCAAGAGATGTGGACGTCAAGCCTCAGCAGCAGAATAAGAAATAAAGACAAGAATCAAGCGCTTGCGGGTCGTCGCTAGTGAGATCAGGTAGCCTCCGGCCAAATTTGAAGCCTGAAAGCCGGCTGGAAGGGTCAACCTTGGGAAGCTCGGGAGCGGAAGGCGCGTCTGCGGTCCACCTCGGGGCCGGGGCAGACCCGCGGGAGATCAGCCCGGTCCTGTCCTTCTTCGGGATCGGGGGCAAGCTCCCACCACCCTGCTCGTCATCATCCTCGTCGTCATCGCTCGGAAAGAGGCGGAGAGCGCGGGACCTGCGCCGGGGGAGGGGAGCCCTCGACTCTCCGTCAGTCGCCTCGGAGTCAAGCCCTTTTTCCCGCTCCCCTCCTTCCTCCTCTTCGCTGGAGTCGTCCGAGGACACGTCCACCGATTCCCCGGGAGTTTCCATGGGCACGGGCTCGTCCCCGCTGAAGACGGGCATGGACTCCACTACCTGCTCCCAGTCACCGCGGAGGAACAAGGGCGTAGGAGCGCCCTCCAACCTCGCCACATCGCCCCCGACCAGAGATTGGAGGACCGCAGCCAGATCTTCGCCGGCCAAGGCCGCGGGGCTCGGATGGGGCCTCCACATCGGAAGTGAGTACTGCCGAAGCGGAGCCAGCTGGTGCTCCTGGAATTCCCTCAGCAGCGATGCACCGGTCAGCTTCGCCACCGCCGTGTTGGCCGGCCTCAGATCCGCGTCCATCTTCTCCAACATCAGCTTCGCGCGAGGGTCCGCGAGCTCTGCTCAACCCCAATCGCTAGAGCTCGTGGGTTGCTCCGTGGGAAAGATCTGCCGAGGATGGATGCGCCCAGCATCTGCCAAGACCCACTTGCTCCTGAAGCCCTCAATCCTTTTCCCGGGGTTCGAAATGGCAATGGCGCCACCGTACGCGATGAAGCTCGCGCACGCGGAAGCAGGACCGCGAGAGGTCCGGAGGTAGAAGTAGTGGCGCAGCAAGGCCACTAAGGGCTGTACCCCTACGTGAGCCTCGCAGTAATAGGCGAAGATTGCCAGGAGAATGACGGAGTTGGGGTGGAGATGCAGAGCCTGTAGCTTATAATGGCGGAGGACAGAGAAGAAGAACTCGGAGAAGGGAGGCACCAGGCCAGCAGCAATGGCGCTTACAAAGAACGGATAGAAGGTGCTCCCTTGGCCCTCAGGGGTGGCAGAGCCGGCCTTAAACACCTTCGCCCCGTCGATGCCCTGCGTCGCCTCCATCCGGCGTAACCGGGCGAGGCTCGCCTCCGACACGTTCGGCGAGTCCAGGGCAGACGAGTACCAAGCTCCGGCCGGGGACTAACGAGGCGCCATGGCTTCCTAGGTCACGTGGTCGGAGTAGATCTGGAAATTTTGGAGGAAGGAAGGAGAGGCGCAAGAAAGGGGATCTGAGCAGCAACCGGAGAAAGCAAAAAAGCAAAGCCTAGGCAGATGCCGCTCCCTTATCAACTCGCGCGGTTGCTGAGGCGCCCACGTCCAGTCAACCGCCACGCGACACCCAAGGCCGCAGGCTGTTAGGGCCCGCGACGCTTCGCTCTTGCCCTTCCGCCTCCCTGCACGGCCAAGTCCGGGCGCGCCTTGGGCCCAGGGGCTACTGTCGGTGTTTTGGGAACGGGGGTCCCCAGACTTGCCTGCCTGCGGCCTGCGGCGTGGCTCAAAGGGGGGCCCAGCACGGCCCATCTTCATCGACACAGACCCAAGACCCTCGCGAGGGGCCAAGCCTCGCGGGGCGGACGACACAGAGCTTCCTCAGGCACGGCCTCATCAGGCTGGCTCGCGAGGAGGCAGAGAGATCAAGGCAAGGTACCTCACGAGGTGCCCGTGACGCAAGCCATGACGACCAAGGGTGCCAGGTGGGTGCCAGCCCGCGCAGTGTCCTCCTTTCCTCTTTGGTGCAAAGGGAGCAAGCGCAGGCGAGAGCATCAAGCAAAGGCACCCGTTTCGGTGCAACGAGACCAAGACCAGCCCAACGGCAGGGAGGAAGTCATTGTGGAGCCCAAGCCAGCGTCACCGCCAGAGCCTTTGGCAGGCGAAGACCAACTTTAGTCAGGATAAGTGTACCAGATGTTCCCCTTCAAAATGGCCAATTGTTGGCGCCCTTCCCGCTCAATATTTGGGAAGAGGCCCAGGGCCTTTGCCTATAAATAGGACTAGCCACCCCCAGGGTAGGAGGATCGGAATCAAGAAGGGAGAATCTGGAAGCCAAGAGAGAAACTAGCTAGGATCAGATCGAGTGGCATCACAGAGAGAGAGAGAGAAGGGTGACTGAACTCCTCCTAGCAGTTCATCCCCTCAGCCAAGAACAGACCCTTGCGAGGCTGTTCTTCCTTGTATTGCTCATCATCATCAGCCCAAGAGGCAATCTACCACACTACACACTGGAGTAGGGTATTACACCACAACGGTGGCCCGAACCAGTATAAACCCTGTGTCCCTTGTGATGTTCTTTCCATAGCCTAGATCTTAGTGAGGCGGAGGGGTGCAGGTAGGTAGAAGGCGAAATCTCCATGCGCACCCCAGTGTTCGAACCTCAAGGGTCTGCCGGAATCCGAAATCCGACACTCGGTTGGGTTCAGTTAGAGCCCAACGCCTCGCACACACGCGCATGCGTGTACAAGAGAAACACGCAAACCTCCGTGCATCGCTCGGCCTCGACCACCCACCGTAACCGGGAACTCCCCGAAATTTTCCTGGCCCTCGCTTCTACCATGATTTTTTAACATCATGGACAACCCAAAGAATGTCATGCAGGTGCGTCTCCGGCCCGCCCAGGATGAAAAGCCCATTTGTTGTCATGATTTTCGCTCATAGAAGTAGGAGCCCACCTGATCTATGATGATACCGGGTTTTGTCACAATTATCGTCATAGAAGTGTCATAAGCATGAAAAGAAAAAAATTGTTCGGCCCAAAATGTCACGGATGTGTCTTTTTTGTGAATTAGGTCAGGGGGTGTTGGAGTAGGCCACAAGGCAGGGGCACCCCCCCTATGGCGCGCCCCTATGGCTTGTCGTCTACTCCAAGCTCTTCTGACTTGGAGTCCAAGTCCAACAGGTATCTTCTAGTCCAAGAAAAATCATCGCGAAGGTTTTCTTCCGTTTGGTATTCCTTTTCTGCGAAGCTCAAAAACAAGGAAAAGGTAAGAAACTGGCACTAGGCTCTAGGTTAATAGGTTAGTCCCAAAAATAATATAAAATATCATATAAATGCATATAAAACATCCAAAATAGATAATATAATAGCATGGAACAATCAAAAATTATAGATACGCTCGAGACGTATCAAGCATCCCCAAGCTTAATTCCTGCTCGTCCTCGAGTAGGTAAATGATTAAAACAGAAGTTTTGATGTGGAATGCTACCTAACATATTTATCCATGTAATTTCCTTTATTGTGGCATGAATGTTTAGATCCATAAGATTCAAAACAAAAGTTTAATATTGACATAAAAAGAATATTACTTCAAGCATACTAATAATCAATTATGTCTTCTCAAAATAACATGGCCAAAGAAAGCTTATCCCTATAAAATCATATAGTTTGGCTATGCTCCATCTTCATCACACAAAATATTCAAATCATGCACAACCCTGATGACAAGCCAAGCAATTGTTTCATACTTTTGGTGTTTTAAACCTTTTCAACTTTGACGCAATACATGAGCATGAGCCATGGACGTAGCACTATAGGTGGAATAGAATATGGGCGCTTCAATGGGCTATGGAGATGCCCATAAATATATATATCAATGTGAGTGAGTAGGGATTGCCATGCAACGGATGCACTAGAGCTATAATTTTATGAAAGCTCAAAAAGAAAACTAAGTGGGTGTGCATCCAACTTGCTTGCTCATGAAGACCTAGGGCAATTTGAGGAATACCGTCGTTGGAATATACAAGCCAAGTTCTATAATGAAAAATTCCCACTAGTATATGAAAGTGACAACATAGGAGGCTCTCTATCATGAAGATCATGGTGCTACTTTGAAGCACAAGTGTGGAAAAAGGATAGTAACATTGTCCCTTCTCTATTTTTCTCTTTTTTGGCTTCTTTGGCCTCCCTTTTTATCTCACATGGGACAATGCTCTAATAATGAAGATAATCACACTTTTATTTACTTACAACTCAAGAATTACAACTCGATACTTAGAACAAAATATGACTCTATATGAATGCCTCCGGCAGTGTACCGGGATGTGAAATGACTCAAGAGTGACATGTATGAAAGAATTATGAAAGGTGGCTTTGCCACAAATACGATGTCAACTACATGATCATGCAAAGCAATATGACAATGATGGAATGTGTTATAATAAAATGGAGCGGTGGAAAGTTGCATGGCAATATATCTCGAAATGGCTATGGAAATGCCATAATAGGTAGGTATGGTGGTTGTTTTGAGGAAAGTATATGGTGGGTGTATGGCACCGGCGAAAGTTGTGCGGCACTATAGAGGCTAGCAATGGTGGAAGGATGAGAGTGCGTACAATCCATGGACTCAACATTAGTCATAAAGAACTCATGTACTTATTGCAAAAATCTATTATTCATCTAAACAAAGTACTACATGCATGCTCCTAGGGGGATAGATTGGTAGGAAAAGACCATCGCTCGTCCCCGACCGCCACTCATAAGGAAGACAATCAAAAATATTTCATGCTCCAACTTCGTTACATAATAGTTCACCATACGTGCATGCTATGGGAATCACAAACCTTAACACAAGTATTTTTCAAATTCACAATTACTCACTAGCATGACTCTAATATCACCATCTCTACATCTCAAAACAATCATAAGGAATCAAACTTCTCATAGTATTCAATGCACTTTATATGAAAGTTTTTATTATATCCCTCTTGGATGTCTATCATATTAGGACTAAATTCATAACCAAAGCAAATTACCATGCTATTTAGAGACTCTTAAAATAATATAAGTGAAGCATGAGGGTTCACTAATTTCTACAAAGTAAAGCCACCGCCGAGCTCTAAAAAGATACAAGTGAAGCACTAGAGCAAAATTGCCTAGCTCAAAAGATATAAGTGAATAACATAGAGTATTCTAATAAATCACGATTCATGTGTGTCCCTCTCAAAATGTGTGTACATCAAGGATGATTGTGGTAAACTAAAAAGCAAAGACTCAAATCATACAAGATGCTCCAAGCAAAACACATATTATGTGGTGAATAAAAATATAGCCTCAAGTAAAGTTACCGATAGACAAAGATGAAAGAGGGATGCCTTCCGGGGCATCCCCAAGCTTAGGCTCTAGGTTGTCGGATACGTCCATTTTGCATCATGCTTTTATATCGATATTTCTTACATTATGGGTTGTTATTACACATTATGTCGCAATAGTTATGCATATTCTCTCTTATTTTACAAGGTTTACATAAAGAGGGAGAATGCCGGCAGCTGGAATTCTGAGATGGAAAAGGAGCAAATATTAGAGACCTATTCTGCACAACTCCAAAACTCCTGAAACTTCATGGGAGCATGTTTTGGAATATATAAAAAATACTGGCAAAAGAATTTACCAGAGGGGGCCCACACCGTGGCCACGAGGGTGGGGGCGCGCCCTACCCCCAAGGCGCGCCCCCCTGTCTCGTGGGGCCCCCGGTGCCCATCTTCTGCTATATGAAGCCTTTCGTCCGAGAAAAAATCATAAACAAGCTCACGGGATGAAACTCCACCGCCACGAGGGGGAACCTTGGTGGAACCAATCTAGGGCTCCGGCGGAGCTGTTCTGCCGGGGAAACATCCCTCCGGGAGGGGGAAATCATCACCATCGATCCTCTCATTGGGAGGGGTCAATCTCCATTAACATCTTCACCAGCACCATCTCATCTCAAACCCTAGTTCATCTCTTGTATCCAATCTTTGTCTTAAAACCTCAGATTGGTACCTGTGGGTTGCTAGTAGTATTGATTACTCTTTATAGTTGATGCTAGTTGGTTTACTTGGTGGAAGATCATATGTTCAGATCCTTTATGCATATTAATACCCCCTCTGATTATGAACATGAATATGATTTGTGAGTAGTTACGTTTGTTCCTGAGGACATGGGAGAATTCTTGCTATAAGTAGTCATGTGAATTTGGTATTCGTTCGATATTTTGATGAGATGTATGTTGTCTTTCCTATAGTGGTGTCATGTGAACGTCGACTACATGACACTTTACCATTGTTCGGGCCTAGGGGAAGGCATTGGGAAGTAATAAGTAGATGATAGGTTGCTAGAGTGACAGAAGCTTAAACTCTAGTTTATGAGTTGCTTCGTAAGGGGCTGATTTGGATCCATATGTTTCATGCTATGGTTAGGTTTGCCTTAATACTTCTTTTGTAGTTGTGGATGCTTGCAATAGGGGTTAATCATAAGTGGGATGCTTGCACAAGGAAGGGCAGTACCCAAGCACCGGTCCACCCACATATCAAATTATCAAAGTACCGAACGCGAATCATATGAACATGATGAAAACTAGCTTGACGATAATTCCCATGTGTCCTCGGGAGCGCTTTCCTTTATATAAGAGTTTGTCCAGGCTTGTCCTTTGCTACAAAAAGGATTGGTCCACCTTGCTGCACCTTATTTACTTTTATTACTTGCTACCCGTTACAAATTACCTTATCACAAAACTATTTGTTACCGATAATTTCAGTGCTTGCAGAGAATACCTTACTGAAAACTGCTTATCATTTCCTTCTGCTCCTCGTTGGGTTCGACACTCTTACTTATCGAAAGGACTACGATAGATCCCCTATACTTGTGGGACATCAAGAATCTTTTCTGGTGCCATTGCTGGGGAGTGAAGCGCCTTTGGTAGGTGGAATTTGGTAAGGAAAAATTTATATAGTGTGCTGAAATTTACTGTCACTTGTTACTATGGAACATAATCCTTTGAGGGGCTTGTTCAGGGTATCTTCACCCCGTCCAGTAGAGCAAAGAGTTGATCCTCAACCTATTGAACCTACTAAAAATGTTTACTTTCAAATTCCTTCGGGTATGATAGAGAAACTGCTAGCTAATCCTTTCACAGGTGATGGAACATTACATCCCGATTTGCACCTAATCTATGTGGATGAAATTTGTGGATTATTTAAGCTTGCATGTATGCCCGAGGATGTTATCAAGAAGAAGGTCTTCCCTTTATCTTTGAAGGGAAAGGCATTGACATAGTTTAGGCTATGTGATGATATGGGATCATGGAACTACAACCGATTGAAATTGTAATTTCATCAGAAGTTTTATCCTATGCATCTGGTTCATCGTGATCGTAATTATATATATTATTTTTGGCCTCGTGAAGGAGAAAGTGTCGCTCAAGCTTGGGGGAGGCTTAAGTCAATGCTATATTCATGCCCCAAGCTCTCAAGAGAAATTATTATTCAAAAAAATTTATGCTCGGCTTTCTTTCAATAATCGCTCCATGCTCGATACTTCTTGTACTAGTTCTTTTATGATGAAGACTATTGAATTCAAATAGGATTTATTGGAAAGAATTGAATGCAACTCTGAAGATTGGGATCTCGACGAAGGTAAGGAGTTAGGTATAACACCCAAGTTTGATTGTGTTAAATCTTTTATGGATACCGATGCTTTTCATGAATTTAGCACTAAATATGGACTTGACTCTGAGATAGTAGCCTCCTTCTCTGAATCCTTTGCTACTCATGTTGATCTCCGTAAGGAGAAGTGGTTTAAATATAATCCTCCCACTGAAGTAAAAGTAGTTGCACCTATTAAAGTTGAAGAAAATACTATCACTTATAATGTTGATCCTGTTGTTCCTACTTCTTATATTGAGAAACCACCTTTCCCTGTTAGAATAAATGATCATGCTAAAGCTTCAACTGTGGTTCGTAAAAGTAATACTAGAACACATACACCCCCGGAGCAAATTAAAGTTGATCCTAGTATTGCTATGGTCAAATATCTCTTGGCCGATAATATTGATGGGCATGTTATTTACTTCTGTGATGAAGTTGCTAGAATTGCTAGACCTGATACTAAAAATAAACATAGACCTGTTGTCGGCATGCTTGTTATTTCTGTTAAAATAGGAGATCATTGCTATCATGGCTTATGTGATATGGGTGCTAGCGCAAGTGCAATACCTCATTCCTTATACAAAGAAATTATGCATGATATTGCACCTGCTGAGATAGAGGAAATAGATGTTACAATTAAGCTTGCCAATAGAGATACTATTTCACCAGTTGGGATTGTTAGAGATGTTGAAGTCTTGTGTGGGAAAGTTAAATATCCTGCTGATTTTCTTGTTCTTGGTTCCCCACAAGATGACTTTTGTCCCATTATATTTGGTAGACCCTTGTTGAATACTGTTAATGCTAGGATAGATTGCAAAAAGGATGTTGTTAATATTGGTTTGGGGGATATGTCTCATGGGTTTAATTTTGCTAAATTTCGTAGACAACCCAATGATAAAGAATTGCCTAGTAAAGATGAAATTATTGGTATTGCTTCTATTGTCATGCCTCCTAATGATCCTTTAGAACAATATTTGTTAGACCATGAAAATGATATGTTTATGAATGAAAGAAGGGAAATAGATGAAGTATTCTTTAAATAGGGACCTCTTTTGAAACACAACTTGCCTGTTGAAATTCTAGGGGATCCTCCTCCACCCAAGGGTGATCTCGTGTTTGAGCTTAAACCATTACCTGATACTCTTAAATATACTTATCTCAATGAGAAAAGGATATATCCTGTTATTATTAGTGCTAACCTTTCAGAGCATGAAGAAAAGAAATTATTGAAAACTCTGAAGAAGCACTGTGCTGCTATTGGATATACTCTTGATGATCTTAAGTTCATTAGTCCCACTCTATGCCAGGACAAAATAAAATTGGAGAAAGACATGAAACCAGTTGTTGATCAGCAACGACGGTTAAATCCTAAGATGAAAGAAGTGGTAAGAAAAGAAATACTAAAGCTTCTGGAGGCAGGTATAATTTATCCCGTTGCTGATAGTCAGTGGGTAAGTCATGTCCATTGTGTCCCTAAGAAGGGAGGTATTATTGTTGTTCCTAATGATAAAGATGAATTCATCCCACAAAGAATTGTTACAGGTTATAGAATGGTAATGGATTTCCGCAAATTAAATAAAGCTACTAAAAAGGATCATTACCCTTTACCTTTAATTGATCAAATGCTAGAAAGATTATCCAAACATACACATTTTTGCTTTCTAGATGGTTATTCTGGTTTCTCTCAAATTCCTGTGTCAAAAGAAGATGAAGAAAAGACAACTTTTACTTGCCCTTTTGGTACCTTTGCCTATAGACGTATGCCTTTTGGTTTATGCAATGCACCTGCTACCTTTCAAAGATGTATGACTGCTATATTCTCTGACTTTTGTAAAATATTGTTGAGGTTTTCATGGATGATTTCTCCATATATGGATCTTCTTTTGATGATTGCTTAAGCAACCTTGATCAAGTTTTGCAGAGATGTGAGGAAACTAATCTTGTCTTGAATTGGGAGAAGTGCCACTTTATGGTTAATGAAGGTATTGTCTTGGGGCATAAAATTTCTGAAAGAGGTATTGAAGTTGGTAAAGCTAAAGTTGATGCTATTGAAAAGATGCCATGTCCTAAGGACATTAAAGGTATAAGAAGTTTCCTTGGTCATGCCGGTTTTTATAGGAGGTTCATTAAAGACTTCTCAAAAATTTCCAGGCCTCTGACTAATCTCTTACAAAAAGATGTTCCTTTTATCTATGATGATGATTGTGTAGAAGCATTTAAAATACTTAAGAAAGTCTTGATTTCTGCACCCATTGTTCAACCTCCTGATTGGAATTTACCATTTGAAATTATGTGTGATGCTAGTGATTATGTTGTAGGTGTTGTTCTAGGACAAAGAGTTGATAAGAAATTAAATGTTATCCAATATGCTAGTAAAACTCTAGACAGTGCCCAAAGAAATTATACTACTACTGAAAAATAATTTTTAGCAGTTGTATTTGCTTGTGATAAGTTTAGACCTTATATTGTTGATTCTAAAGTAACTGTTCACACTGATCATGCTGCTATTAAATATCTTATGGAAAAGAAAGATGCTAAACCTAGACTTATTAGATGGGTTCTCTTGTTACAAGAATTTGATTTGCATATTATTGATAGAAAGGGAGCTGAGAACCCCGTTGCAGACAACTTGTCTAGGTTAGAGAATTTTCTTGATGACCCACTACCTATTGATGATAGCTTTCCTGATGAACAATTAGCTGTCATAAATGCTTCTCGTACTGCTCCATGGTACGCTGATTATGCTAATTATATTGTTGCTAAATTTATAGCACCTAGTTTCACATACCAGCAAAAGAAAAAGTTTTTCTATGATTTAAGACATTACTTCTGGGATGACCCACATCTTTATAAAGAAGGAGTAGATGGTGTTATTAGACGTTGTGTACCTGAGCATGAACAGGAACAAATCCTATGCAAGTGTCACTCCGGGGCTTATGGAGGACACCATCCTGGAGATAAAACTGCACATAAGGTATTGCAATCCGGTTTTTATTGGCCTACTCTCTTCAAAGATGCACGTAAGTTTGTCTTGTCTTGTGATGAATGTCAAAGAATTGGTAATATTAGTAGACGTCAAGAAATGCCTATGAATTATTCACTTGTTATTGGACCATTTGATGTTTGGGGCTTTGATTATATGGGACTGTTTCCTTCCTCTAATGGGTATACACATATTTTCGTTCCTGTTGATTACGTTACTAAGTGGATAGAAGCTATTCCAACTAGTAGTGATGATCATAACACCTCTATCAAGATGCTTAAAGAAGTTATTTTTCCGAGGTTTGGAGTCCCTAGATATTTAATGACTGATGGTGGTTCACATTTTATTCATGGTGCTTTTTGTAAAATGCTTGCTAAGTATGATGTTAATCATAGAATTGCATCTCCGTATCATCCACAGTCTATTGGTCAAGTAGAATTGAGTAATAGAGAGCTTAAATTAATTTTGCAAAAGACTGTTAATAGATCTAGAAAGAATTGGTCCAAGAAACTTGATGATGCATTATGGGCTTATAGAACTGGATATAAAAATCCTATGGGTATGTCTCCGTATAAAATGGTCTATGGAGAAGCATGTCACTTACCTCTCGAACTAGAACATAAAGCATATTGGGCCATTACAGATCTCAACTATGACTTCAAACTTGCCGGTGAGAAGAGACTATTTGACATTCGCTCACTTGATGAATGGAGAACCTAGGCCTATGAGAATGCCAAACTGTTTAAAGAAAAGTTTGAAAGATGGCATGACAAAAGGATACAAAAACATGAGTTTAATGTAGGTGATTATGTATTGTTATACAACTCACGTTTAAGATTTTTTGTAGGAAAACTCCTCTCTAAATGGGAAGGTCCTTACGTTATCGAGGAGGTTTATCGTTCCGGCGCCATAAAAATCAATAACTTCGAAGGCACAAATCCGAGGGTGGTGAACGGTCAAAGAATCAAACATTATATCTTAGGTAATCCCATAAATGTTGAAACTAATGTTATTGAAACCGTAACCCCAGAGGAATACATAAGGGACACTTTCCAGAACGTTTGAGACTCCGAAAAGGAAGAGGTATGTGGTACGGTAAGTAAACCGACTCCAAAATAGTTCTAATAGCAATTTTTCTCCGTTTTGGAATATTTAAGAAAATAGGAAAATAAGAAGCAGTCTGGGAAGGACACGAGGCTTCCACGAGGGTCGAGGGTGCGCCCTACCCCCCTGGGCGCGCCCCCTGCCTCGTGGGCACCTCGTGTGCTTTCCTGACTCCGTTTTCTTGCACGATACTTCTTTTGGTCGGTAAAAAATCATTATATAATCTCCCGAAGGTTTTGACCACCATACCACGCAAATATCTCCTGTTTTTGTTTCGAGTTGTTCCTGCTGCAGATTTAGAGCAAGATGTCATCTCAAGACTCTGACGGAGAGAGCTATGTCTCACACCTCATTGCTGACCCAAAAACCTATGGGGACCTATCTCCTTATGGTCGAACTATGGATGATGAGGAGGATGCTCATTTAAGAAGGATCAATGATTCAAGTTCGGAGGAGGAGGTTCCTCTACCTCAACCTGGGGATATGCACATGAAGTTCAAGAAGTCTAGTCTCCCTAAGAGGGCTAAACTGTCTAACAACCTGTGACGCCGGGATAATTAAGCTACAATAATCCCAGGCTAATGGTGCCATGTCATCACTCTTACTGTTACTAATCCCCCTTTGCATTCAAACACAGTTCAAAATCCAAATTCAAATTTAAGTCAAAATTTAAAATTCTCAAACATGCAAACTAAAATGTGCAGAGTGTGGAAAATATTGCATAACTAATTATGGTTGTGAACCAACATCTTTGCAAAGTGGTTTACTGCCCTTAACTAATTAAAACAGGGGCTAAAAGCAATTATTAAGTGCCTTTAATAATAAAACAAGTACAAATCTATTTTATTGTAGTGTTAAACTTTTTGTGGCAGTAGCCTAATTATTACTACTAATTTAGATGCTAAAATTATGTTTTACAAAACTGAAATAAATAAATAAAATGAAACTAAAAAAAAATTAGAAAAGTAAATAAAAACGACAAGAGATCCAAAAGGTTAAATAAATAAGAAAAGCCCCTGGGCCTCGGCCCAGCTCAGCCAGCTAGCCCACCTAGCCCCAACCGGTCGCCTACTCCACCTGTTCCCCTAGCGCGGTCGCAACAGGAACGACGCCCCGCCGAACCACCTTGTCGGCGTCGGCAAGGAGATAAGGCAGGCGCCCTCCTCCCTCTCGGCCTCGTCAGCTCCACTCCCCCTGGGCAGATATTTTTCCCACGCCTCCTCTCTCCCTCGCGTCCAGATCCACCTCGTTGTGCGCCCGCGTCGCCGGCCATCTCATCCTACAGCGGCCACCATGCCCCCCACCGCCTAGGACCGCGTCCGTCCGCTTCATCGTCTTCCTCTGCATCAACTGGTGCCACCCGTTGGAGCACCTCACGCTGCAGCGCCGGATCGAAGCTTCTTCCTCCTCGGGTCGCCGATGAACCACGACGACGTCGGCCACCTCTGCTGCTCCTAAGCCACTCGACGGGCCTCCTTGCGCCTGCACGGTGAGCACCACCCCGTTCCCCCTTTCTCTCGTCGCCATAGTCGCCGTACACCGTTACCCGCGAGCTTCGGCTCCGCAGTCCGCCGTGGCCGGAGCTCTCCTCCCGCACGCGCTTGCACACCGTCCGCCCATGCATCCACGCTGCAGTACGCGCCCTGCAGCGCCTCTTCTGCGGCTCGTCTCTAACGCCCCGCTCATGCCCACTGTTGCCTACTGCCGCTGCAGTCTTCTGCCCACTGTCGTTCCTCAATGCCCGCTGCGACTGTCCACGCACGCGCTCCCCTACAGCCACCCACGTCCCCGCGCCTCGCCCGTCGCCCCATTTGCTGTTATTGCCGCATCCTGCGCCATTTCGCCCAGCCCTGCCTCGTCCAGGCAGTGCGCTGTCGCGCCCTGTGCGACCGCAGACTGCGCCGGCGCCGCCCGCTAACTGCGCACGCGCCACCTGCGCCTGACCGCGCCACCAGGCTGCGCCCCTGTGTCCTGCCAGTAGCAGCTGATGCTGTCTCCCCTTGCCTGCATGCCTCCTTCCCTACGCTCGCCACTCGCGCCGGCCGCAGCGCCGCGCCCCTTGCCCAACTCGTATGCACGCCGCTGCTGCTACGCTGAATTACTACTGCTACTAGCTACTGTAGCTTGCTACTAGTTAGCTTTTCAAATTCTAGGTTGACTAACCCCCTAAACAGTCCCTAATCAACGGTTAAACAGTTGTTAATATGTGTAAAATATATGAGTAGAAAGTATACTTCACAAACTCCATTTTATCCCACTGGACCAAATCCTTTCGATGACTGGATTAAATCCTATCAAAATCGCAAAATGCTTTGTTTTATTAAAAGGGAACAGAAGTAACTCCTAGCTACGTGCTCTGTGTGTGTATTCTGTAGGTGTGTGTGATGTGTGTACAACGTGTGTGTGGCCGGTGTGCCCATGTGTGTAGGGCTGCCCCAAAGCAGCGTGTGTGTGTGCTGTGTAGGAGTGTGTGTGTGTGTGTGTGTGTGTGTGTGTGTGTGTGTGATATTCGTGCGGCGTGTGAGTGTGTGTGGCCTATGTGCCATGTGTGTGGGGCTGCCCCAAAATTAGTTTAGGTCCAATTTAATTAGATGGATTAGTTTCAGGATTATTTTTGCTCCTTAGCTAGTTTTATTAGTGCTAAGTTACTCTAGTAGTAGATGACATGTAGGCCCTCTTTTTAAATAAGTTAGGTTTAGAGTCTATGACATGTGGGCCACACATGTCCTTTTGACTAGTCAAATTGACTTGGTCAATTCGGTTTAAGCTAAATATATTAACTCTAGAATATTGTTAAAACTTTAGAAAATTAATATAAAATAATACGTAACTCAGATGGAAAAACTTTGTACATGAAAGTTGCTCAGAATGATGAGACGAATTCGGTTAGGCAACCCGTTCGTCCGCCACGCATCCCTAGCATAGCGAACACGCAACTTTCCCCCTCAGATTCATCTGTTCGAAAACGCAAAACACCGGGGATATTTTCCCGGATGTTTTCCCCCTTCACCGGTATCACCTCATACCGTGTTAGGGCACCCCTAGCACCGCTACTTGTCTTGTCATGCATTGTTATGCATCTGTTTGCATTATATTCATTGTTTCTTTCCCCTCTTCTCTCCGATAGACTACGAGACCGATGACGCTGCTATCCAGTATGACTACGGTGTTGACGACCCCTCTCTCTTGCCAGAGAAACCAGGCAAGCCCCCCCTGATCACCAGATATCGCCTATTCTTCTCTCTACTGCTTGCATTAGAGTAGTGTAGCATGTTACTTCTTTTCGTTAATCCTATCCTGATGTATAGCCTGTCCTTGCTACTACTGTTGTTACCTTTACCTGCACTGCTACATGCTTAGTATAGGATGCTAGTATTTGATTTGTGGCCCTACATTCTTGCATGTCTGCCATGCTATACTATCGGGTCGTGATCACTCGGGAGATGATCACGAGTATATGCTTATACATAATATATGATATTTGTGGTGACTAAAGTCGGGTCGGCTTGTAGAGTACCCGCGAGTGATTCACGGATTGGGTCTGAAAGGACGTTTGTCCTGACGGCCCTCTGAGTGGATCTTTGTGGCGGAGCGACAGGGTAGGTTGAGACCACCTAGGAGAGAGGTGGGACTGGCCCTGGTCGGCGTCCGCGGTTATTTCAAAATAACACGCTTAACGAGATCTGGGTATTTGATCTGAGTCTGGCCACTAGCCTATACGCACTAACCAACTACACGGGAACAGTTATGGGCACTCGACATCGTGGTATCAGCCGAATGTAGCGACCAGACCTCAAACAGTCTGATCTCTGTGCTCCGGTGTCATCCCTGGACCAGTAATGCTGACACCACACAGTACTCGGAGGATTTATAGCAGAGTAGCAATCACACACTTACTACATCAAGTGTCTCAAAAGAGAACTTATTACAATAAATATGGCTTAAGGCCATCTAATAATGATAACAGCGGAAGGCTTGGAAAATAAGTGGGTCCATCAACTCCAATGGCATCACTGAGTATAGAACCACGACCTAAAACCTTAATCGTCGTCAAAAAAGTCTGCAACACTAACGTTGCAGCCCGAAAACGGGTCAGCACATGGAATATGCTGGCAAGGTAACACATAGAGAGTAATGGAATGAAACAACTATACTATATGCATATTTGGCTGGTGGAAAGCTCTATGGTTACAGTTTTGCGTAAAGCCAATTTTTTCCTACTTCAAAGGAATAATTTATTTAACTATCATGGTGGTTGTTAAACATTGAGAATGGTTGACAGCATTCTCAATCCCAATTAAGCATCATCATTAAACATAACCCAACAAAATTAATTTAGAGTAACATGTTGAGATTCACATGAAAATCCAAGTACTAGATACTCAAGATGTCCATAACTGGGGACACGGCTAATCATGATTAGTTTATTACACTCTGCAGAGGTTTGCGCACTTTTCCCCACAAGACTCGGTCGCCTCCGTTTGGTTTCTCGCACTACATGGTGTTTGAGAAGACGGATGACCGAGACATAGTCTTTCAGAAGCGCTAGCACCTTACGATCGGGTAGACCGTACCACCTACATCCCCTACATCTGCTAGTCTACCACTGTAAGAGTTCGCACAACTTAGTCAACTATGCTAGAGCCCATAATAGCTTGTGGCTGCACACGGAAGTTTCTAGTATGAATAGTCTCATGATCCCTTTGAGCCTGGGTGGCGGTCCAAAAGAAAACAGGCAAGTCCTGAAATACCCAGGTGCCTCAATCCACCCAGATGTGTGTTTAAGTTGCCACCTTAGATAAATCATTAATTAACAATCTCACATCTATCATGGATATCACTCACCCAATCCACGTCTACTAGCATAGCATGGCATAATAAGCAAACGTAGAAGTAACTCCCAAAGGTTTGATAATAAACAGGTAATAGGTACTACCTCATTTACTTCCCATCCCACAATTTAATTAGATCCTAGTCATGCAATGTGTGAGGATTGATCTAATGCAATAAAACTGGGTAGTAGAAAAGTTATGATCAAAGTGTTACTTGCCTTGCTGATGATCCGGGAAACCTAACGATTCAAAGTAACAAGCGGCGCACTCCGGGTACTCTATCGCAGAAAAACAAACAAGCATACAATAAGTACTCCTCTAATGCATAGGTAAAACTCAAATAAGAGATCTAACCAGAAGGTTCAACTTAAGAACTCCGGTTGGCAAAAAGAATCAAATCGAACGAAGCAACGAAAGTCAAACGGCGAAAGAAAACAACTTCGTTCTAGTAATCTGGATCTAAGGCAAATTTTACAGTAGCAAAATCTTGTTTAAGTTCGTTAAATGGATAGAGGGTTTCGAGAAGAAACTCTAGGCGCTTGAATCGCCTGATTCCGATAAACGAGCGAAAAGTTATACTAAAACAAAAATCGGATCAGGAATCGCGATCAGAAAAATCACGGATTTAATCTGAGGAAAAGAAAAACGACGAACGCTCGCTAGAACAAATGAACGGACGAACGCTCACTATTTAAATAAACCATAAAAACCAATCTATTTAAAAAACCGAATCTAAAAAAACGACGAAAACCGATCTTTTAAAAAAAAACGATGGCACGGAAGTCGAGGCGGCGGCGAACCTCGGCGGCGGCGTGGGGCGGCGGCGGCGGCGCGGCGTGGGGCGGGGCTAGGCGGCTAGGGTTTCTCCCCGGAGGGGGCTGGGCCGGCTTTTAAAGCCTGCCGGGCCAGAGTACTATCCGGACACAACCCGGTTAGGTCGGTTCACTTTTTTTTAAATTATTCCGCTCGGAAGAAAAATAAAAAGAAATACTAAACGGACTCCAAAAATTCTGAAATAAATTTTCACGGGCTTCTAAAATCAAGCCGCACAAGGCGAACATTTATTTGGGACCTAAATGCAATTTTGAAAAACACACATTTTTCCTAAATTCAAATAAAACACCGAAAAACTCCGAAATAAAATCTTATTTGATTTTTATTAAACCCTCAATATTTATTTATTTTGGGAAAGTCATTTTATTCCCTCTCTCATATTTTTGTAATATAAATAATTGATGATGAAATGAATAAAATCAAATGATCCTATTCTCAAAATTTGAGAAAACTCAAATATGAAAATAACGAAATCCCCAACTCTCTCCGTGGGTCATTGAGTTGCGTAGAATTTCTAGGATCAACCAAAATGCAAAATGAAATGTGATATGCAATGATTATCTAATGTATAACATTCCAAATTGAAAATTTGGGATGTTACAAACCTACCCCCCTTAAGATGAATCTCGCTCTCGAGATTCGGGTTGGCTAGAAAATAGGTGAGGGTGGTCCTTGAGTAAATCTTCCTCCCGTTCCCAGGTGGCTTCATCCTCTGTGAGGTGGCTCCATTGAACTTTGCAAAACTTCATAACCTTGTTGCGGGTAACTCGGCTGGCAAACTCGAGAATCTTAATTGGTTTCTCCTCGTAGGTCAAATCGTTATCAAACTGAATAGTTTCCAATGGCACTGTGTTTCTCAACGGTATGTCAGCCATCTCCGTGTGACACTTCTTTAACTGAGAAATGTGGAACACATTATGAACTCCTGACAATCCTTCGGGCAATTCCAACTTGTAGGCCACTTCTCCCATACGTTCCAAAACTCGATATGGTCCTACAAATCGTGGTGCTAACTTCCCTTTAACTCCAAAACGCTTTGTTCCCCGAAGTGGTGATACTCGAAGATAAGTTCTATCTCCAACTTCGTAAACTGTCTCCTTACGTTTATAATCTGCATAACTTTTCTGTCTGCACTGGGCTACCTTGAGCCTATCGCGAATCAGCTTCACCTTCTGTTCAGACTCTTTAATCAAGTCAGGTCCAAACAACTGGCGGTCTCCAACTTCGTCCCATGACAACGGTGTCCTGCACCTCCTTCCATACAAGGCTTCAAAAGGGGCCATCTTTAAACTGGTTTGATAATTGTTGTTGTAAGAGAACTCTGCATATGGCAAATTATCGTCCCAACTAGATCCATAATCTAGCGCACAAGCTCTCAGCATATCCTCCAAAATCTGATTGACTCTCTCGGTCTATCCATCTATTTGTGGATGAAAAGCTGTACTGAATTCTAGCCTGGTTCCCAAAGTTTCGTGCAACTGCTTCCAGAACTTTGAGGTAAACTGGGTTCCTCTATCTGATACGATACTCCTTGGAACTCCATGCAGACATACGATCCTGGTCATGTATATCTTTGCCAACTTAGCACTAGTGTAAGTGGTCTTTACTGGGATGAAATGAGCTACTTTCGTCAATCGATCAACTACAACCCAAATCGAGTCATAGCCTGAACGTGTCCTGGGTAATCCCGTGATAAAATCCATGCCTAGCTTATCCCACTTCCATTCGGGTATCGGCAATGGTTGTAGCAGTCCTGCTGGCTTCTGATGCTCTGCCTTTACTCTCTGACATACATCACAAACTGCTACGTACTCCGCAATATCCTTCTTCATCCCGGTCCACCAAAAAATATCCTTCAAATCCAAATACATCTTGGTATTTCCTGGGTGAATCGAATACGGTGAATCGTGTGCCTCTTGCAAAATCAACTTCCTGATCTCCGGGTCATTGGGCACGTAAACACGGTCTTCAAACCATAGGGTGTCGTGCTCGTCCTCACGAAATCCTTTAGCTTTTCCTTTACTAAGTTTCTCCTTTATAGCGGCAATCTCTTTGTAAGTTTTCTGAGCTTCTCTGATTCTATCCATCAAAGTTGACTGAATCTCCAATGCTGCTACATAGCCTCTCAGAACTATTTCCACACATAGTTCACGAAGATTTTCTGCTAACTCCTTGGGTATTTCTCTTGTCATTAACGTATTGACATGGCTCTTACGGCTTAATGCGTCAGCTACTACATTAGCCTTTCCAGGGTGATAATGAAATTTCGTATCATAATCCTTGATAAGCTCCAACCATCTCCTTTATCTGAGATTCAACTGTTTCTGTGTGAAAATGTACTTCAAACTCTTATGATCCGTGTACACCTCACAATGATTTCCAATGAGGAAATGTCTCCATGTTTTCAAAGCATGCACTACGGCTACTAACTCCAAATCGTGCGTGGCATAATTCAACTCATGAGGCTTCAGTTGTCTTGAGGCATATGGAACAACTCTCCCTTCCTGCATAAGCACTGCTCCAAGTCCTCGACGTGAAGCGTCGCAATACACCTCATAATCTTTGGTCTGGTCTGGCAAAATCAACACTGGTGAGGTAACCAAACGTTTCTTCAACTCCTGGAAACTAGCCTCACATTCCTCCGTCCATATGAACTTGGTATCTTTCTTCAGCAACTCTGTCATAGGCTTCGCAATCTTTGAGAAATTCTCAATAAATCTCCGGTAGTATCCTGCGAGTCCAAGAAAACTCCGGATCTATCCAACTGTTGTTGGGGCTTCCCACTTGGTCACGGTATCAACTTTAGTGGGATCAACTGCTATACCTTCTCCAGATATAACATGTCCGAGGAATCCTACTTCCTTCAACCAAAACTCACATTTGATGAACTTGGCATATAATTGATGTTCTCTGAGCTTTCCAAGTACCAAACGCAAATGCTCCTTATGTTCCTCTTCATTCTTCGAATAAACCAGGATACCATCAATGAACACTACGACGAACTTATCCAAAAACTCCATAAACACTTTGTTCATCATGTTCATAAAATAGGCAGGGGCGTTAGTCAGACCAAATGACATAACGGTATACTCATACAACCCATACCTGGTGGTAAAAGCTGTCTTCGGAATATCCTGTTCTTGAATCTTCAACTGGTGGTATCCTGATCGCAGATCAATCTTGGAAAATACCTTAGCTCCTTGCAATCGATCAAACAGATCATTAATTATTGGTAGTGGGTACTTGTTCTTGATTGTTACTTCATTCAATCCTCGATAATCAACAACCATCCTTAAGGATCCATCCTTCTTCTCCACTAATAGTACTGGCGATCCCCAAGGTGAAGAACTTGGGTGAATATATCCCTTATCTAGTAACTCCTTAATCTTCTTCTTAATTTCCACCAAATCCTTTGCTGGCATCCTATATGGTCTCTTTGATATTGGCCCTGTGCCTGGCAATATCTCAATCAAAAACTCAATATCTCTATCCGGTGGCATGCCTGGCAACTCTTCTGGAAATACATCAGGGAAATCCCTTACCACTGGTACTTCCTCCTACACAACTCCTGTTAGGCAATTCACTTGAGTCCTCTTTGGCACATGTCGGGATACATACTTGATCCTTCTCCCTTCTGGGGTGGTAAGCAAAATTGACTTACTAGCACCTTCAATATTCCCTTCATACTTTGATAACCAACCCATGCCTAATATCACATCCAATCCTTGAGATTCCAATACTATTAGGTCTAAGGGAAAACATAGTTACCAATCCTTAATGGCAACCGATCACACCATAGACTAGCCACATACTCTGCTCCAGGCGAGGTTACTAACATGGGTGACCTAAGGGCTTGGGTTGGTAGGTTATACTTATCCACAAATCCCCTTGAGATGTATGAATGCGATGCACCAGTATCAGAAAGAACGAGTGCAGTAAATGACTTAACCAAAAACTTACCTATTACTGCATCGGGCTGAGCTTCAACCTCCTACACACTAACGTGGTTCACCTGTCCCCTATTGAAAGGGTTCGGCTTCTTCCCAGAACTTCCATTGCCATTTTGGCCTTCAGGACATTCATTAGCATAATGTCTGGTCTTCTTACACTTAAAGCAAGTGACTTGGCTCAGGTCCTTCTTGGCTGGGGTTGAGGGGTTGGTGCGGTTCTGGCTGTTTCTTCCTCCATTGTCATTTCCATTCTTGGTGCCATTGTGATTGTGCGAGCTACCTCCTCCATGGGTATGCTGAAAATGTCCTCCCGGTCTAGGGGTAAAACGTGGCTTCTGCTGAGCATCCTGAATTGTACTTTCCTTGTCCATACTTCCTCTTGCGATTCTCAATTTGCTGCTGCTTGCCTTCAATCATAAGAGCACGATCTACCAACTCATGGTAGTTGCTGAAGGTGGCTACCATCAACTGCATGCTCAACTCATCATTCAGTCCTTCTAGAAACTTCTCCTGCTTAGCTGCATCCGTAGCAACGTCATCTGGTGCATAACGTGCTAACTTACTAAATTCCTCCACATACTGGCCAACTGTCCTTCCTCCTTGGTGCAAGTTGCGAAACTCATGCTTCTTCATGGCCATAGCTCCTGCTGAAACATGTGCAGTACGAGAAGCCTGCTGAAACTGGTCCCATGTGACAGTGTCAACTGGGAAAGTGGCTATGAAATTCTCCCACCATGATGCTGCTGGTCCTTCTAACTGATGTGCGGCAAACTTCACCTTCTCTGCATCTGTGCATCCTGCTGTGGTCAACTCCCTAGCTGTCTTGTGGAGCCAATCATCTGCTACTATCAGCTCGGTGCTACTGGAAAACACCGGCGGATTCAGCCTAAGAAAACGGGCTAACTGGTCAACAGGTGGTGGTGGTGGTGGTGGGTTGTTGTTATTGTTCCCCTGATTCTGATTCTGGACTAGCAACTGCATCAATGTGTTCTACTGCTGGATCAACTGGGTGAGCTCCAGTGGAAAGGCAAATCCGGGGTCACGTCTCGGAGGCATCTGAGGGTTTAGAAAAGATGAGATATAAGAATAGATGGGGTCTAAAGAGAAAACACTACCCATATGCACATGAGGCAAAAGCAAACAATTCACTTCAATCAATCAAACAAGGGCATACAATCGATCTAACTATCGCAAAAGTGCTCGGACTACTATATTTACATGGTGGACTACTACTACTGATGAGGTGGTCTACTAGAGATATTCTTCGGTTGCAGACTCCATGATATCTGCCCCAGCTTCATCAACATAGTCATCATCGCTACTATCTGGTTCCGAGTTGGTGCCATCGATGATGTTGTAGTCTTCCGGGCTAATCTCTTGGGGTTCTTCGTCTTCCTCTACTGGCGTAGGGCCTCCCATAAATATTCCAATCTTCTTGATCAGGTCGTCATTCTTCTCCACCAATACTTCAATTTCCTCTTCATAATCCTCATGTGTAGCCTTGAGTTCCTCCTCCAGTTCCTTGATTCTAGTCTTAGCCTTCTTCAGATCTATCATGTCGGCGCACATCTGGTTCTCCTGTCATCGAATGTGCTGGTTTAACTCCTGGATAAAAGTTGCGATTGATCTATCCTTCCTGGTGCTGATCATCTCCCAGTGCTCATCTTGGCGTCCACAAATCTGGTAGATAGTATCCTTGAGATCCTTGCGGTAGACTTCTCCAATGTGTCCCATGGCGATGTGAGCTACCATGCTCTTTCCTAGACTCCAAGTTGGTGCATCAAAAGAAAACTCTATGGGCTCAGTGACTGGCATGAACGTCCTTCCTAGAACTTGAACTTGAATCATCTAGCACTCTTCTTCAGGTAAAGTGGCGTTGTAGGTTCCGGTGAAGCTTGGTACTCCTATGTTCAAGTATCTAGTGACTTCCTTCAAGTGTCGTCCAAAGGGTGTATCTTCATCCGGTTGCGTGAACTTGTTCCTTGCATCCGCCATCCTAAAGAGTAGAAAAGATGAGAGGTCAGAAGAGAAGAGAGTGAAAAGTGATCTAGGTCTTTAGCTTAGTGGTCGTGTCCTACAGTCAGCGTGTGCTCTGATACCATCTCTGTAGCAACCAGACCTCAAACAGTCTGATCTCTGTGCTCCGGTGTCATCCCTGGATCAGTAATGCTGACACCACACAGTACTCAGAGGATTTATAGCAGAGTAGCAATCACACACTTATTACATCGAGTGTCTCAAAAGAGAACTTATTACAATAAATATGGCTTAAGGCCATCTAATAACGATAACAGCGGAAGGCTTGGAAAATAAGTGAGTCCATCAACTCCAACGACATCACTAAGTATAGAACCACGACCTAAAACTCCTTAATCATCGTCTGAAAAGTCTGCAACACTAACCTTGCAGCCCGAAAACGGGTCAGCACATGGAATATGCTGGCAAGGTAACACATAGAGAGTAATGGAATGAAACAACTATACTATATGCATATTTGGCTGGTGGAAAGCTCTATGGTTACAGTTTTGCGTAAAGCCAATTTTTCCCTACTTCAAAGGAATAATTTATTTAACTATCATGGTGGTTGTTAAACATTGAGAATGGTTGACAGCATTCTCAATCCCAATTAAGCATCATCATTAAACATAACCCAACAAAATTAATTTAGAGTAACATGTTAAGATTCACATGAAAATCCAAGTACTAGATACTCAAGATGTCCATAACCGGGGACAAGGTAAAACTCAAATAAGAGATCTAACCAGAAGGTTCAACTTAAGAACTCCGGTTGGCAAAAAGAATCAAATCGAACGAAGCAACGAAAGTCAAACGGCGAAAGAAAACAACTTCATTCTAGTAATCTGGATCTAAGGCAAATTTTACCGTAGCAAAATCTTGTTTAAGTTGGTTAAACGGATAGAGAGTTTCGAGACGAAACTCTAGGCGCTTGAATCGCCTGATTCCGATAAACGAGCGAAAAGTTATACTAAAACGAAAATCGGATCAGGAATCGCGATCAGAAAAATCGCGGATTTAATCCGAGAAAAAGAAACACGACGAACGCTCGTTAGAACAAACGAACGGACGAACCCTCACTATTTAAATAAACCGGAAAAACCGATCTATTTAAAAAAACCGAATCTTAAAAAAACTGACGAAAACCGATCTATTTTTTTCAAAAAAAAACGATGGCACGGAAGTCGAGGCGGTGGCGAACCTCGGCGGCGGCGGCAGCGGCGGCGGGCAGCGGCGGCGGCGGTGCCGCATGGGGCGGGGCTGGGCGGCTAGGGTTTCTCCCCGGGGGGGCTGGGCCGGCTTTTAAAGCCTGCCGGGCCAGAGTCCTATCCGGACACGGCCCGGTTAGGTCGGTTCACTTTTTTTTAAAAAAATTATTCCGCTCGGAAGAAAAATAAAAAGAAATACTAAACGAACTCCAAAAATTTCGAGATAAATTTTCACGGGCTTCTAAAATCAAGCCGCACAAGGTGAACATTTATTTGGGACCTAAATGCAATTTTGAAAAACGCACATTTTTCCTAAATTCAAATAAAACACCGAAAAACTCTGAAATAAAATCTTATTTGATTTTTTATTAAATCCTCAATATTTCTTTATTTTGGGAAAGTCGTTTTATTCCCTCTCTCATATTTTTGTAATAGAAATAATTGATGATAAAATGAATAAAATCAAATGATCCTATTCTCAAAATTTGAGAAAACTCAAATATGAAAATAACGAAATCCCCAACTCTCTCCATGGGTCATTGAGTTGCGTAGAATTTCTAGGATCAACAAAAATGCAAAATGAAATATGATATGCAATGATGATCTAATGTATAACATTCCAAATTGAAAATTTGGGATGTTACACCGAAGCCTTCGTGACATTAGCGACTGAGCGGCGCGCGCCGGGTTGGACTGGAACGCCTGCTCTTGTATAAGGGAGGCTAGGTTTGCTCACCGGCCGCGTTCGCAATGTGCAGGTGTGCAATGGGCGATGGGCCTAGACCCCTGCGCCATAGGATTTAGATCGGCGTGCTGACCTCTCTGTTGTGCCTAGGTGGGGCTGCGACGTGTTGATCTTCCGAGGCCGGGCATGACCCAGAAAAGTGTGCCCGGACAAAAGGGATCGAGCGTGTTGGGAAATGTGGTGCACCCCTGCAGGGAAGTTAATCTATTCGAATAGTCGTGATCATCGGTAACAGGACGACTTGGAGTTGTACCTTGACCTTATGACAACTAGAACCGGATACTTAATAAAACACACCCTTTCAAGTGCCAGATACAACCCGGTGATCGCTCTCTCATAGGGAGGGGAGGATCATCGGGTAGGACTATGCTATGCGATGCTACTTGGTGAACTTACCATCTACTCTCTTCTTCTGCTGCAAGATGGAGGTTACCAGAAGCGTAGTCTTCGATAGGACTAGCTATCCTCCTCTTATTCCGGCATTCTGCAGTTCAGTCCACATATGATACCCCTTTTCCATTTGGTACCAATGCATACATATGTAGTGTAGCTCCTTGCTTGCGAGTACTTTGGATGAGTACTCACGGTTGCTTTGCTCCCCCTTTTTCCCCTTTCCTATATCCGATTGCTGCGACCAGACGATGGAGCCTAGGAGCAAGATGCCACTGTCGACGACGACTCCTACTATACTGGAGGTGCCTACTACTACGTGCAGGCCGCTGACGACGACCAGGAGTAGTTTAGGAGGATCCCAGGCAGGAGGCCTGCGCCTCTTTTGATCTGTATCCCAGTTTGTGCTAGCCTTCTTAAGGAAAACTTGTTTACTTATGTCTGTACTCGAGATATTGTTGCTTCCGCTAACTCGTCTATGATCGAGCTCTTGTATTCCAGCCCTCGAGGCCCCTAGCTTGTAATATGATGCTTGTATGACTTACTTTATTTGTAGAGTTGTGTTGTGATATCTTCCCGTGAGTCCCTGATCTTGATCGTACACGTTTGCGTGTATGATTAGTGTACGATTAAAACAGGGGTGTCACACAACCGATCTATTCCTTCTCATTTTTGGCAGAAATGCAAAAGAGATTTATATGACAAGATCCTGAAGCTGGAATTGGAGGTCGATGATTTAAAGGAGGAGATCGCTCTTCTCAATTACAATATGAAAAAGCTGAAGGCACAATTGTCATCATCATCATCATCATCATCTCCACCACCCCCGAGGAAAGAGATATAAACACATGGGTATGGGCACTCCCCTTGGCAACTGCCAGCTTGGGGGAGATGCCCCGGTATCGTATCACCATCACACTCTATCTTTACCGTTTTTCTTAGTTCGATCCTTTTGGTTATATCTTGATTTAGTAGAATAAAGTTTTAGTATGATCTAATTTTGAGTTTTGCTTTATGATCCTTCTATGTAATCGAGTCCATGAGCTATATAATAAAGATTAGTTATGAGTCAAGGGCATGATTATCTTGCCATGATCTGGAGGGAATAAAAATAAAAGATAAGAGAAAGAATAAAAAAGAAGTTAAGAGATCATATGGATCTTATGGAGAGTAATGACTTCACATATAAAGAGTATGATGAATAAAAGTTGCTGAGAGTTGACAAACATAGTTTTGGTCATCCTTGCAATTAATAGGAAGTAATAAATAAAGAGAGGTTTTCACATATAAATATACTATCTTGGACATCTTTTATGATTGTGAGTACTCATTAAAATAGGACATGCTAAAAAGTTAACGTTGGACAAGGAAGACAACGTAATGGGTTATGCTTTATTACATCCGAGATAAATTATATTGTCATGGATCATCCAACATGTTGAGCTTGTCTTTCCCCCTCATGCTAGCCAAATTCTTTGCACCATGTAGAGATACTACTTGTGCTTCTAAATATCCTTAAACATAGTTTTGCCATGAGAGACCAACATATATACCTATGGATTTAGTAAGATCCTTCAAGTAAGTTGTCATTGTTGCAAGGAATAAAAATTGCTCTCTAAATATGTATGATTTATTAGTGTGGAGAAAATAAGCTTTATACGAACTTGTGATGTGGAAGAAATAAAAGCGACGGACTACATAATAAAGGTCCATATCACAAGTGGCAATATAAAGTGACGTTCTTTCGCATTAAGATTTTGTGCATCCAACCATAAAAGCACATGACAACCTCTGCTTCCCTCTGTGAAGGGCCTATCTTTTATTCGTGTCTTATACTTCATACAAGAGTCATGGTGATCTTCACCTTTCCTTTTTTACATTTTATCCTTTGGCGAGCACAATGTGTTGGAAAGATCCTCATATATATAGCTAATTGGATGTGGGTTTTCATGAACTATTATTGTTGACATTACCCTTGAGGTAAAAGGTTGGTAGGAAAAATTATAAGCCCCTATCTTTCTCTGTGTCCGATTGAAACTTCATACCCATAAATATTGTGTGAGTGTTAGCAATTGTGAAATACTAAATGATAGTTGAGTATGTGGACTTGCTGAAAAGCTCTTATATTGACTCTTTGTGATGTTATGATAAATTGCAATTGCTTCAATGACTGAGATTATAGTTTGTTAGTTTTCAATGAAGTTTCTGATTCATACTTGAAATTGTGAATGAATTGTTACTTTAGCATAAGAAATCATATGACAATATATATGTATATGTTGTTGTTGTAAGAATGATCATGATGCCCTCATGTTCGTATTCTATTTTATCGACACCTCTATCTCTAAACATGTGGACATATTTTTCGTTATCGGCCTCCGCTCTAGGACAAGCGAGGTCTAAGCTTGGGGGAGTTGATACGTCCATTTTGCATCATGCTTTTATATCGATATTTATTGCATTATGGGCTGTTATTACACATTATGTCACAATACTTATGCCTATTCTCTATTATTTTACAAGGTTTACATAAAGAGGGAGAATGCCGACAGCTGGAATTCTGGGCTGGAAAAGGAGCAAATATTAGAGACCTATACTACACAACTCCAAAAGTCCTGAAACTTCACAGGAGTACATTTTGGAATATATAAAAAATACTGGCAAAAGATTTTACCTGAGGGGCCCCACACCCTGGCCATTGATACATCTCCAACGTATCTATAATTTTTGATTGTTCCATGCTATTATATATATTTTGTTTTGGATGTTTAATGGGCTTATTTATACACTTTTATATTATTTTTGGGACTAACCTATTAACCGAAGGCCCAACCCAAATTGTTGTTTTTTTGCCTATTTCAGTGTTTCGCAGAAAAAGAATATCAAACGGAGTCCAAACGGAATGAAACCTTCGGGAGCGTGATTTTTGGAACAAACGTGATGCAGAGGACTTGGAGTGGATGTCAAGCAATCAACAAGGAGGCCACGATGTAGGGGGCGCCTACCCCCCTGGGCACGCCCTCCACCCTCGTGGGCCCCTCGTGGCTCCACCGACCTACTTCTTCCTCCTATATATACCTACGTACCCCCAAACCATCGAGGAGCACCATGAAAACCTAATTCCACCGCCGCAACCTTCTGTACCCGTGAGATCCCATCTTGGGGCCTTTTGATGCGCTCGCCGGAGGGGGCATTGATCACGGAGGGCTTCTACATCAACACCATAGCCTCTCCGATGATGTGTGAGTAGTTTACCTCAGACCTTCGGGTCCATAGTTATTAGCTAGATGCCTTCTTCTCTCTCTTTGGATCTCAATACAAAGTTCTCCTCGATTCTCTTGGAGATCTATTTGATGTAATCTTCTTTTGCGGTGTGTTTGTCGAGATCCGATGAATTGTGGGTTTATGATCAAGATTATCTATGAACAATATTTGAATCTTCTCTGAATTCTTTTATGTATGATTGGTTATCTTTGCAAGTCTCTATGAATTATCAGTTTGGTTTGACCTACTAGATTGATCTTTCTTGCAATGGGAGAAGTGCTTAGCTTTGGGTTCAATCTTGCGGTGCTCGATCCCAGTGAAAGTAGGGGAAACGACACGTATTGTATTGTTGCCATCGAAGATAACATGATGGGGTTTATATCATATTGTATGAGTTTATCCCTCTACATCATGTCATCTTGCTTAAAGCATTACTCCGTTCTTATGAACTTAATACTCTAGATGAATGCTGGATAGCGGTCGATGTGTGGAGTAATAGTAGTAGATGCAGGCAGGAGTCGGTCTACTTGTCACGGACGTGATACCTGTATACATGATCATACCTAGATATTCTCATAACTATGCTCAATTCTATCAATTGCTCGACGGTAATTTGTTTACGCACCGTAATACTTATGCTCTTGAGAGAAGCCACTAGTGAAACTTATGGCCCCCGGGTCTATTTACCATCATATTAATCTCCCGTCAACAAGCTATTTCTTGCGCCATTTATTTTTCTTTCTTTACTTTTAGTCTTTATCATAAAAATACCAAAAATATTATCTTATCTTCTCTATCAGATCTCACTTTTGCAAGTGGTCGTGAAGGGATTGACAACCCCTTTATCGCGTTGGTTGCAAGGTTCTTATTTGTTTGTGTAGGTGCAAGGGACTTGAGCGTGGCCTCCTACTGGATTGATACCTTGGTTCTCAAAAACTGAGGGAGATACTTACACTACTTTGCTGCATCACCCTTTCCTCTTCAAGGGAAAACCAACGCAGTGCTCAAGAGGTAGCAAGAAGGATTGTTGGCGTCGTTGCCGGGGAGTCTACGCACAAGTCAAGATATACCAAGTACCCATCACAAACTCTTATCCCTCGCATTACATTATTTGCCATTTGCCTCTCGTTTTTCTCTCCCCCCACTTCACCCTTGCCGTTTTATTCGCCCTCTTTACTGTTCACCTCTTTTTCGCTTGCTTCTTGTTCACTCGTGTGTTGGATTGCTTGCTTGTCACGATGGCTCAAGAAAATACTAAATTGTGTGACTTTACCAATACCAACAACAATGATTTTCTTAGTACCCTGATTGCTCCTCGTACCGAAGCTGGATCTTGTGAAAGTAATGCTGCTTTGTTCAATCTTGTCATGAAAGATCAATTCGCCAGCCTTCCTAGTGAAGATGCCGCTACACATCTAAATAGCTTTGTTGATTTGTGTGATATGAAAAATAAGAAAGATGTGGATAATGATATTGTTAAATTGAAGCTATTTCCGTTTTCTCTTGTAGATCACGCTAAAACTTGGTTTTCGTCTTTGCCTAAAAATAGTATTGATTCTTGGAATAAGTGCAAAGATGCTTTTATCTCTAAGTATTTTCCTCCCGCTAAGATCATCTCTCTTAGAAATGATATTATGAATTTTAAGCAACTTGATCATGAACATGTTGCACAAGCTTGGGAGAGGATGAAATTAATGATACGTAATTGCCCTACTGATGGTCTAAATATGTGGATGATTATACAAAAAATTTATGTCAGATTGAATTTTGCTTCTAGAAATCTTTTAGATTCGGCCACGGGAGGCACTTTTATGGAAATCACTTTAGGAGAAGCTACTAAACTCCTAGATAATATTATGATTAATTATTCTCAATGGCACACTGAAAGATCTACTAGTAAAAAGGTTCATGCAATTGAAGAAATTAATGTTTTGAGTGGAAAGATGGATGAACTTATAAAATTGTTTGCTAATAAGAGTGTTTCTTCTGATCCTAATGATATGCCTTTGTCTACTTTGATTGAGAATAATAATGAATCTATGGATGTGAATTTTTTTGGTAGGAATAATTTTGGTAACAATGTGTATAGAGGAAACTTTAATCCTAGGCCGCTCACTAATAATTCCTCTAATAATTATGGTAATTCCTACAACAACTCTTATGGAAATTTCAATAAGATGCCCTCTGATTTTGAGACTAGTGTTAAAGAATTTATGATTTCTCAAAAGAATTTCAATGCTTTGCTTGAAGAAAAAATTGCCTAAGATTGATGAATTGGCTAGGAACGTGGATAGAATTTCTCTTGATGTTGATTCTTTGAAATTTAGATCTATTCCACCTAAGCATGATATCAATGAGTCTCTCAAATCCATGAGAATTTCCATTGATGAGTGCAAGGAAAGAACCTCTAGGATGCGTGCTAAGAAAGATTGCTTTGTGAAGGCGTGTTCTTCTAGTTTTTATGAGAATAAAGATGAAGATCTAAAAGTTATTGATGTGTCCCCTATTAAATATTTGTTTTGAAATATGAATCTTGATAATGATGGGACTGGAGATGATTCAACTTTTGTTATAAGGCGTCCCAGTATTAGGAGTTTCTAGATCTTGATGCTAAAATAGTTAAAAAGTGGGATTGAAGAGGTTAAAACTTTAGATAGCAATGAACCCACTATCTTGGATTTCAAGGAATTTAATTATGATAATTGCTCTTTGATAGAATGTATTTCCTTGTTGCAATCCGTGCTAAATTCTCCTCATGCTTATAGTCAAAATAAAGCTTTTACTAAACATATTGTTGATGCTTTGATGCAATCTTATGAAGAAAAACTTGAGTTGGAAGTTTCTATCCCAAGAAAACTTTATGATGAATGGGAACCTACAATTAAAATTAAAATTAAAGATCATGAATGCTATGCTTTGTGTGATTTGGGTTCTAGTGTTTCCACGACACCAAAAACTTCGTGTGATTTGCTAGGTTTCCATGAATTTGATGATTGTTCTTTAAACTTGCACCTTGCGGATTCCACCATTAAGAAACATGGGAAGAAATAATGATGTTCTTATTGTTTCAAATAGGAATTATGTGCCCGTAGATGTCATTGTTCTTGATATAGATTGCAATCCTTCATGGCCTATTATTCTTTGTAGACCTTCCCTTAGAACGATTGGTGCAATCATTGATATGAAGGAAGGGAATATTAGATTCCAATTTCTGTTAAGGAAAGACATGGAACACTTCCCTAGAAATAAAATTAAATTACCATATGAATCTATTATGAGATCCACCTATGGATTGCCTACCAAAGATGCCAATACCTAGATTTATCCTCGCTTTTATGCCTAGCTAGGGGCGTTAAACGATAGCGCTTGTTGGGAGGCAACCCAATTTTATTTTTCTTTATTGATTTTTGATTCTATTTAGTAATAAATAATTCGTCTAGCCTCTTTTTAGATGTGGTTTTATGCTTTTAATTAGTGTTTGTGTCAAGTAGAACCATTGGGAAGACTTTGGGAAAGTCTTTGCGATCTTGATGTAAAAAATAGAAACTTTAGCGCTCGCGAGAATTGCTGCCATTTTTTATTGGAGAGTTATATTTAGTTAATTCTTTTTGAATATGATTAATATATAAATTCCTCATGTCCATAAATTTATTTTAGAATTTTGGGGGTTCCAGAAGTATTCAAAACCTACAGATTACTACAGACTGTTCTGTTTTTGACAGATTCTGTTTTTCGTGTGTTGTTTGCTTATTTTGATGAATCTATGGCTAGTAATAGAGTTTATGAACCATAGAAAAGTTGGAATACAGTATGTTTAACACCAATATGAATAAATAATGAGTTCATTACAGTACCTTGAACTGGTGGTTTGTTTTCTTTTACTAACGGAGCTCATGAGATTTTCTGTTAAGTTTTGTGTTGTGAAGTTTTCAAGTTTTGGGTAAAGATTTGATGGATTGTGGAACAAGGATTGGCAAGAGCCTAAGCTTGGGGATGCCCAAGGCACATAAAGGTAAAATTCAAGGACAACCAAAAGCTTAAGCTTGGGGATGCCCCGGAAGGCATCCCCTCTTTCGTCTTCGTCTATCGGTAACTTTACTTCGGGCTATATTTTTATTCACCACATGATATGTGTTTTGCTTGGAGTGTCTTGTATGATTTGAGTCTTTGATTTTTAGTTTATAACAATCATCCTATCTGTACACACCTTTTAAGAGAGACACACATGATTCGGAATTTGTTAGAATACTCTATGTGCTTCACTTATATCTTTTGAGCTATATAGTTTTTGCTCTAGTGCTTCACTTATATCATTTAGAGCACGATGGTGGTTTTATTTTATAGAAATTATTGATCTCTCATGCTTCACTTATATTATTTTGAGAGTCTTAAACATCATGGTAATTTGCTTTAATTGTGAAATTAATCCGAAGGTGATAGGCATCTAAGATGAGCATAATAAAAACTTCCATATTGAGTTCATTGAATATCATGAGAAGTTTGATACTTGATAAGTGTTTTGAGATATAAAGCTGGTAATATTAGAGTGTGCTAGCTGAGTAATTGTGAAATTGAGAAATACTTGTGTTAAGGTTGGCAAGTCCCGTAGCATGCACGTATGGTAAAAGTTGTGTGACAATTTTGACACATAAGGTGTTCTTTTATTGCTTTCCTTATGAGTGGCGGTCGGGGACGAGCGATGGTCTTTTCCTACCAATCTATCCCTCTAGGGGCATGCATAGTAGTACTTTGCTTCGAGGGCTAATAAACTTTTGCAATAAGTATATGAGTTCTTTATGACTAATGTGAGTCCATGGATTATACGCACTCTCAACCTTCCACAATTTTCTAGCCTCTACGGTACCGTGCATTCCCTTTCTCGCCTTGAGAGTTGGTGCAAACTTTGCCGGTGCATCCAAACCCTGTGATATGATACACTCTATCACACATAAACCTCCTAATATCTTCCTCAAAACAGCCACCATACCTACTATCATGGCATTTCCATAGCCATTCTGAGATATATTGCCATGCAACTTTCCACCGTTCCGTTTATTATGACACGCTCCATCATTGTCATATTGCTTTGCATAATCATGTAGTTGACATCGTATTTTTGGCAAAGCCGCCATTCATAATTTTTCATACATGTCACTCTTGATTCATTGCATATCCCGGTACACCGCCGGAGGCATTCACATAGAGTCATATTTTGTTCTAAGTATTGAGTTGTAAGTAATAAAAGTGTGATGATCATCACTATTAGAGCATTGTCCCATGTGAGGAAAGTATGATGGAGACTATGATTCCCCCACAAGTCGGGATGAGATTCCGGACTAGAAAAAGAGGCTAAAGAAAAAAAGATAAGGCCCAAGAAAAAATGAGAGAAAAAGAGAGAAGCGACAATGTTACTATCCTATTTCCACACTTGTGGTTCAAAGTAGCACCGTGATCTTCATGATAGAGAGTCTCCTATGTTGTCACTTTCATATACTAGTGGGAATTTTTCATTACAGAACACGGCTTGTATATTCCAATGATGGGCTTCCTCAAAATTCCCTAGGTCTTCGTGAGCAAGCAAGTTGGATGCACACCCACTTAGCTTCTTTTGTTGAGCTTTGATACATTTATAGCTCTAGTGCATCCGTTGCATGGCAATCCCTACTCCTCTCATTGAAATCAATTGATGGGCATCTCTATAGCCCATTGAAAAGGCTGAAGCGCGTTAAAAAGTATGAACCAATTGCTCGGCTTGTCATCGGGGTTATGCATGATGAGAACGTTTTGTGTGACGAAATTGAAACATAGCCTAACTATATGATTTTGTAGGGATAAGCTTTCTTTGGCTATGTTATTTTGATAAGACATAATTGCTTGGTTAGCATGTTTGAAGTATTATTGTTTTTATGTCAACATTGAACTTTTATCTTGAATCTTTTGGATCTAAATATGCATGCCACAATAAAAATAATTACATTGAAAATTATGCTAAGAAGCATTCCACATCAAAAATTCTGTTTTTATCATTTACCTACTCGAGGACGAGTAGGAATTAAGATTGGGTATGCTTGATACGTCTCCAATGTATCTATAATTTTTGATTTTTCCATGCTATTATATATTCTGTTTTGGATGTTTAATGGGCTTATTTATACACTTTTATATTATTTTTGGGACTGACCTATTAACCGAAGGCCCAGCCCAAATTGCTGTTTTTTTTGCCTATTTCAGTGTTTCACAGAAAAAGAATATCAAACGGAGTCCAAACGGAATGAAAACATCGGGAGCGTGATTTTTGGAACAAACGTGATCCAGAGGACTTGGAATGGACGTCAAGCAATCAACAAGGAGGAGATGAGGCAGGGGGCGCGCCTACCCCCCTGGGCGTGCCCTCCACCCTCATGGGCCCCTCATGGCTCCACCGACCTACTTCTTCCTCCTATATATACCTACGTATCCCCAAACCATCGAGGAGCACCACGAAAACCTAATTCCACCGTCGCAACCTTCTGTACCCATGAGATCCCATCTTGGGGCCTTTTCCGGCGCTCCGCCGGAGGGGGCATTGATCACGGAGGGCTTCTACATCAACACCATAGCCTCTCCGATGATGTGTGAGTAGTTTACCTCAGACCTTCGGGTCCATAGTTATTAGCTAGATGCCTTCTTATCTCTCTTTGGATCTCAATACAAAGTTCTCCTCGATTCTCTTGGAGATCTATTTGATGTAATCTTCTTTTGCGGTGTGTTTGTCGAGATCCGATGAATTGTGGGTTTATGATCAAGATTATCTATGAACAATTGGTTATCTTTGCAAGTCTCTACGAATTATCAGTTTGGTTTGGCCTACTAGATTGATCTTTCTTGCAACGGGAGAAGTGCTTAGCTTTGGGTTCAATCTTGCGGTGCTCGATCCCAGTGACAGTAGGGGAAACCACACATATTGTCTTGTTGCCGCCGAGGATAAAAAGAAGGGGTTTATGTCATATTGATGAGTTTATCCCTCTACATCATGTCATCTTGCTTAAACCGTTACTCCATTCTTATGAACTTAATACTCTAGATGCATGCTGGATAGCGGTCGATGTGTGGAGTAATAGTAGTAGATGCAGGCAGGAGTCGGTCTACTTGTCACGGACGTGATGCCTATATACATGATCATACCTAGATATTCTCATAACTATGCTCAATTCTATCAATTGCTCGACAGTAATTTGTTTACCCACCATAATACTTATGCTCTTGAGAGAAGCCACTAGTGAAACCTATGGCCCCCGGGTCTATTTTCCATCATATTAATCTCCCGTCAACAAGCTATTTCTTACGCCATTTATTTTGCTTTCTTTTCTTTTAGTCTTTATCATAAAAATACCAAAAATATTATCTTATCTTCTCTATCAGATCTCACTTTTGCAAGTGGTCGTGAAGGGATTGACAACCCCTTTATCGCGTTGGTTGCAAGGTTCTTATTTGTTTGTGTAGGTGCAAGGGACTTGAGCGTGGCCTCCTACTGGATTGATACCTGGGTTCTCAAAAACTGAGGGAAATACTTATGCTACTTTGCTGCATCACCCTTTCCTCTTTAAGGGAAAACCAACGCAGTGCTCAAGAGGTAGTAGCCACGAGGGTGGGGGTGCGCCCTGCCCCCCTGGGCGCGCCCCCTATCTTGTGGGACCCCTGGCAGGCCCCCGGTGCCCAACTTCTGCTATATGGAGTCTTTCGTCCGAGAAAAAAATCATAAGCAAGCTCACGGGACGAAACTCCGCCGCCACGAGGCGGAACCAATCTAGGGCCCCGGCGGAGCTGTTCTACCGGGGAAACATCCCTCTGGGAGGGGGAAGTCATCACCATCGATCCTCTCATCGGGAGGGGGTCAATCTCCATCAACATATTCAACAGCACCATCTCATCTCAATCCCTAGTTCATCTCTTATATCCAATCTTTGTCTCAGTACCTCAGATTGGTACCTGTGGGTTGCTAGTAGTGTTGATTACTCTTTGTAGTTGATGCTAGTTGGTTTACTTGGTGGAATATCATATGTTCAGATCCTTTATGCATATTAATACCCCTCTGATTATGAACATGAATATGATTTGTGAGTATTTACGCTTGTTCCTGAGGACATGGGAGAAGTCTTGCTATAAGTAGTCATGTGAATTTGGTATTCGTTCGATATTTTGATGAGATGTATGTTGTCTTTCCTCTAGTGGTGTCATGTGAACGTTGACTACATGACACTTCACCATTGTTTGGGCCTAGGGGAAGGCATTGGGAAGTAATAAGTAGATGATGGGTTGCTAAAGTGATAGAAGCTTAAACCATAGTTTATGAGTAGCTTCGTAAGGGGCTGATTTGGATCCATATGTTTCATGCTATGGTTAGGTTTACCTTAATACTTCTTTTGTAGTTGCGGATGCTTGCAATAGGGGTTAATCATAAGTGGGATGCTTGTCCAAGGAAGGGCAGTACCCAAGCACAGGTCCACCCACATATGAAATTATCAAAGTACCGAACGCGAATCATATAAACGTGATGAAAACTAGCTTGACGATAATTCTCATGTGTCCTCGGGAGCGCTTTCCTTTATATAAGAGTTTGTCCAGGTTTGTCCTTTGCTACAAAAAGGATTGGGCCACCTTGCTACTCCTTATTTACTTTTATTACTTGCTACCTGTTACAAATTACCTTATCACAAAACTATCTATTATCGAAAATTTCAGTGCTTGCAGAGAATGCCTTACTGAAAACTACTTATCATTTCCTTCTGCTCCTCGTTGGGTTCAACACTCTTACTTATCGAAAGGACTACGATAGATCTCCTATACTTGTGGGTCATCATTGTCCTTCAATATTATCTTGGGGTGCCTTGGGCATCCCCAAGCTTAGACTCTTCCCACTTCTTATTCCATAGTCCATCAAATCCTTACCCAAAACTTGAAACTTCACAACACAAAACTCAACAGAAAATCTCGTAAGCTCTGTTAGTATAAGAAAATAAATCACCACTTTTGCTACTGTTGTGAACTTATTCTTTATTTATATTGGTGTAATATCTACTGTATTCCAACTTCTCCGGTTCATGCCCCCCGATAATACCCATAGATTCATCAAAATAAGCAAACAACACAAAGAAAACAGAATCTGTCAAAAACAGGACAGTCTGTAGTAATATGTAACTCTAGAATACTTATGTAACTCCAAAAATTCTGAAAATTTAGGAAAACCTGGGAAATTTGTTTATTATTCTTCTGCAAAAATAATCAATATTTTATCACGCTTCTGTTAAAAATGAGAATTTTCTTCCTGAGCACAAAAGTTTCTGTTTTTGAGCAAGATCAAATCAACAATCACCGTAAGCCATCCCAAAGGTCTGTCGGACGTGGGGCTCCGGCTAACCCTTAAGGTTCGAACACTGGGGTGCGCGCGAAGTCTTTCCCTCCTAAGGATCTACGCTCTAGCTCACTAAGATCTTGCGGACGAACTCAACGAACTCGCAACACAGAAAGACATGGGGTTTATACTGGTTCGGGCCACTGTTGTGGTGTAATACCCTACTCCAGTGAGGTGGTGGATTGCCTCTTGGGCTGATGATGAATAGTACAAGGGGAAGAACAGCTCCCTGAGGTTGAGGTGTTCTTGTGCTTTCGGACTTGTATGTCTCTCTGGGCCTGATGAGGTCTCTTCAGGTCTCTCCCGGTCTCTCCAGCCCTCTTCCCTACTATGGTGGCTACTCCTATTTATAGATGCCCTGGTCCCTCTTCCCAAATATTGAGCGGGAAGGGAGCCAACAATGGCGGGCTAATTCGAAGGGGGACAGCTAGTACAAGCCATCCTGACAAAAGCGGTCTTCGCCTGCACAAAGCTCTGGTGGTGACGCCGTTTTGGGCTCCACGATGACCTCCGTCTTGCAGTCCACGGTCTTGGTCTTGTTGCACCGAAATGGCAACCTTTGCCTGAGGCCTTGGTACTTCGCGGCTGCGCTTGCCTCCTTTGCACAAAAGAGGAAACAAGGACATTGCGCACGCTGGCGCCCGCCTGGCGCCCACCTGGTGTTGATCGTCATGGCTCACGTCACGAGAGCCTCGTGAGGTTTACCCTGCCTTGATATCTCCACTCCTCGCGAGCCTGCCTGACCAGGCTGCTCCAGAGGAGGTCTTGCGTCGTCCGCCTCACGAGGCTTGGCCCCTCGCGAGGGTCTTGGATGCCTTGTTGGTGAAGATGGGTCATACGGCCTGCTGGCTCAGCTACGCCATGGGCCGCAGGCAGGCAAGTCTGGGGACCCCCGTTCCCAGAACACCGACAGTAGCCCCCGGGCCCAAGGTGCGTGCGGGCTTGGCTTCGCAACGAAGCTAAGGGTCAAGTTTTGAGCGCCGCGGGCCCCAAAAGCATGTGGCCTCGGTCGACGTGTGGCGGTTGATTAGACGTGGGTGTCTCCACTTCCCCACGTCGCCTCGGCAACTGCTTGACCTGACAAAAGGCTGGCGCGGGCTGCACTTGCCTTCATCGCTTCTTCCTTGCCTCGCTCCAGATCCCCTTTCTTGCTCTTCACCGCTGCTACCTACAGATCTGCTCCGGCATTGCTCTGCATCTACCGCCCATGGCGCCGCGCAAGGCCAAGACTTCCTTGGCTCTGGCTTGGTACGAGCCCGCTCTTGAGGCGCCCACTATCACGGAGAAGAGCCTTGCCTCCATGCGCCTGCTGACGGCGGGAGAGAGCAACGAGTGGGGGAAGACGGAGCTCCGGCTTGCCTCCAACGAGCCGGAGCCTGAGGGGAGCACCTTCTTACCCTTCTTTTCGAGCGGCGTTGCCGTCGAGTTGGTCCCTCCCTTCTCTGATTTCTTTTATGAAGTCCTCGGCCACTATGGGTTGCAAGCGTTGCATCTCCATCCCAACTATGTCCTCCTCCTGTCCATCTTTGCCTACTACTGTGAGGCGTACCTGGGCGTGATGTCGTCCGTGGCGCTCCTGCGCCATTTCTTCTTCCTCCACATCAGCAAGGGTCACATCTCTGGATGCGCCAACTTCGTTGCATCCGGCAAGGCCAACTCGATCTTGAGCACTGAGAAGAGGGCCGACAACATTCAATCCAAATGGGTCATGGTGGACGCCAAGCTCGCCCATCCGTGCCTGGTGCTGCCGATGGAGGCGCCCCGACAAGGCAAGGAGTGGCCCAGGGTGGAGCTTTTCGACGAGCGGGCATCATTAGTGTTGGGGCAGATGATGACTGACCTGAAGCCGGGCAATGCGAGGGCGGCCAAAATAACGGGAGCGATGCTCCTGAGGGAGTTCTTGACGCTGCGGGTTGCCCCGCTCCAGGCGCGCGCGCGCCCCTTCCGGGAGCTTGAAGGAGGGGAAAACAAGGCCCGCCTAAGGCCGGGGGACCTGCCTGACGACGAACTGGACGCCGTCCTGCGCCTCATAGTCGGAGACAACCAGGAGTACCTGCCTAGCGCCTTCATTCCCCTGTTCCAACGCAGGGATTGGGAGGAGTTCGTCGCCTCCAGGCTGACTTTTGATGTGCGTGGGCTGGTGCCGCCGGTGTTTTCGGGAGCTCCTACGGTGCCGAAACCGGTGGAGGTGTCTTCTAGCGAGTCCCACGGAGAGGGGGACGAGGAGGTGGACTCGGAGGAAACTCCGGAAGAGGTGGGGGAGACCTCCCCTCCGAGCAAGGCCGATATTCTCCGCACCCTTCCTGATGATGCTGAGGCCGACGCCTACCAAGGAGGGAAGGAGCAACCCCTCGTCCCGACGAAGGGTAGGTCGTCGTTGGTGGACCGTGGTGCCGCCTCCACCCCAACACCTCCTGGGGCTGGATCCGGTTCTGCCTCCGCACCGCATGGCGCCACCGGAGCCCGAACGCCTGCTCCTCAGGTCCCAATGCTATCAGGCCTCAAGCTTCACAAGCGGAGGGTGGAGTACCTCGCGGTGGACCGGTAGGTATCTTGAGCTTCGCTTTATCCCTGCTGGTACTTGTTATTTCCTGACACTCACCTTTGGTTGATTAGGCCGACATCTTCGGCGAAGAGGAGGAAGGAGGGTACAGCAGCAGTGCCTCCCTCCACAGAGCAAGGAGGCAACATTGCCCGTGTCTCCCCAGCCCGGTCGCCCTTGCAGGACCAGGAGGAACATCACCGCGTGGAATCAGCCCCCATAGCCCCGCTGGCTCCAGAAGTGCCGGTACTTGGCGTGGCTGATGAGGTCCCGACTGCTCCGCAACCCACGGTCTCCCAAGCCCTGGTGATGATGTCGCTTCCTCCTACTGCTGCATCTCCACTTCCTGGTCCTTCTGCTCATGTTGTCGTCTTGGAGCGTGCCCTTTCAGAGATGACCCAACTACAGGCGGATCTCCTGAGCACTGACCCGCGCCTGGTGGCCGGGTGTCTGGAGTTGGCCTCCGGCTGGCTTCATTCTGACCTCGCGGTACGCGCGACGCTGAGTCAGGCTATTGCGGCTTCCAAGAGGGACAAGCAAGAAGCCGTCGATGCTACAGCCGATCATGAGGCGGCGCTGAAAGACGCCAAGGCCGCCCGTGACTGCTGCCAAGCGCTGGAGGGCGAGTTGCAGAGCCTGCGCGACAAGCACGCCGAAGAGGTACGCCGCCGCCAAGCAGAGGAGAAGGAGATGGAGGCCCGGGAGGAAGCCGTCAAGAACTATGATGCCGAGCTGGCGGAGCTGGGGAAGAAGTAGGCTGCCGAGCGCAACTGGTTGGAAGAGTTGGAGCAGAAGATGGAGGCAAGGGAGGCCGGTCTTGACGCTAAGGCGCAAGTCCTGGACGAAGACCGTGTGGCCTTCACCGATCTCGAGAAGAGATCTCACAAGGCGCTGAGGACGCTCTACGAGCATGGCCTGGAGAAGCCGCTGGACACTGATGAGGACGGCCCCGCCCAGCTGCTTCCTCTTGTGGTGAAGGCGCTTGAGGAGGTCATTGAGGGCCTCGGTCCCATGGAAGAGGCAGAAGCTCACATTCCGTCTTCGGCCGCACTAACTCGCGTCCTCAGCCATCTGCACCTCTGCGACCCCAACGCCCGCCTTGACGAGCTGCTGGAGCCTTTGGCTGAAGATCTCTGCGAAGCCGCCACCGCAGTTGTTCAAGGTCAAGTGGAGACTTTGCTGGGGAAGTTCCGCGGCTTTGTCTCCGATCCTTTGTCTGGCGATGCCGCGGATCCTGCGGCAGGTGGTGAAGGTGAGAACGTCGTCGCCCACGGGGGAGAACCTTTGATGTCTACTACACAACCTTCTTCTTGTGGACGTTGTTGGGCCTCCAAGTGCAAAGGTTTGTAGGACAGTAGCAAATTTCCCTCAAGTGGATGACCTAAGGTTTATCAATCTGTAGGAGGCGTAGGATGAAGATGGTCTCTCTCGAGCAACCCTGCAACCAAATAACAAAGAGTCTCTTATGTCCCCAACACACCCAATACAATGGTAAATTATATAGGTGCACTAGTTTGGCGAAGCGATGGTGATACAAGTGGTATATGGATAGTAGATAAAGGTTTTTGTAATCTGAAAATATAAAAACAGCAAGGTAACTAATGATAGAAGTGAGCGTAAACGGTATTGCAATGCTAGGAAACAAGGCCTAGGGTTCATACTTTCACTAGTGCAAGTTCTCTCAACAATAATAACATAATTGGATCACATAACTATCCCTCAACATGCAACAAAGAGTCACTCCAAAGTCACTAATAGCGGAGAACAAACGAAGAGATTATGGTAGGGTACGAAACCACCTCAAAGTTATTCTTTCCAATCAATCCGTTGGGCTATTCCTATAAGTGTCACAAACAGCCCTAGAGTTCGTACTAGAATAACACCTTAAGACACAAATCAACCAAAACCCTAATGTCACCTAGATACTCCAATGTCACCTCAAGTATCCGTGGGTATGATTATATGATATGCATCACACAATCTCAGATTCATCTATTCAACCAACACATAGAACCTCAAAGAGTGCCCCAAAGTTTCTACCGAAGAATCATGACGAAAACATGTGCCAACCCCTATGCATAGGTTCATGGGCGGAACCCGCAAGTTGATCACCAAAACATGCATCAAGTGAATCACGTGATATCCCATTGTCACCACAGATACGCACGGAAAGACATACATCAAGTGTTCTCAAATCTTTAAAGACTCAATCTGATAAGATAACTTCAAAGGGGAAACTCAATCCATTACAAGAGAGTAGAGGGGGAAGAAAACATCATAAGATCCAACTATAATAGCAAAGCTCGTGATACATCAAGATCGTACCACCTCAAGAACACGAGAGAGAGAGAGAGAGAGAGAGAGAGAGAGAGAGAGAGAGAGATCAAACACATAGCTACTGGTACATACCCTCAGCCCCGAGGGAGAACTACTCCCTCCTCGTCATGGAGAGCACCGGGGTGATGAAGATGGCCACCGGAGAGGGACTCCCCCCTCCAGCAGGGTGTCAGAACGGGTCTAGATTGGTTTTTGATGGCTACGGAGGCTTCTGGCGGCGGAACTCCCGATCTATTGTGCTCCCCGATCGTTTTAGGGTATATGGAGATATATAGGCGGAAGAAGTACATCAGGGGAGCCACGAGGGGCCCACGAGGGTGGAGGGCACGCCCAGGGGGGTGGGCGCGCCCCCCTGCCTCGTGGCTTCCTCGTTGGTTCCCTTACGTGGACTCCAAGTCTCCCGGGTTGCTTTCCTTCCAAAAATAAGTTCCGTGAAGTTTCAGGTCAATTGGACTCCGTTTGATTTTCCTTTTCTGCGATACTCTAAAACAAGGAAAAAAAAGAAACTGGCACTGGGCTCTGGGTCAATAAGTCAATCCCAAGAATAATATAAAAGTCTATAATAAAGCCCAATAATGTCCAAAACAGAAGATAATATAGCATGGAGCAATCAAAAATTATAGATATGTTGGAGACGTATCAACATCCCCAAGCTTAATTACTGCTCGTCCTTGAGTAGGTAAATGATAAAAATAGAATTTTTGATGTGGAATGCTACCTAACATATTCATCATGTATTTCTCTTTATTGTGGGAAGAATATTCAGATCCATAAGATTCAAGACAAAAGTTCATATTGACATAAAAATAATAATACTTCAAGCATACTAACTAAGCAATTATGTCTTCTCAAAATAACATGGCCAAAGCAAGTTCATCCCTACAAAATCATATAGTTTAGTCCTGCTCCATTTTCGTCACACAAGAATGCTCTCATCATGCACAACCCCGATGACAAGCCAAGCAATTGTTTCATACTTTAGTAATCTCAAACCTATAAACCTTCACGCAATACATGAGCGCGAGCCATGGACATAGCACTATGGGTGGAATAGAATATAATGAGGGGGTTATGTGGAGAAGACAAAAGGAGAAAGTCTCACATCAATGAGGCTAATCAATGAGCTATAGAGATGCCCATCGATTGATGTTAATGCAAGGAGTAGGGATTGCCATGCAACGGATGCACTAGAGCTATAAATGTATGAAAGCTCAACAAAAGAAACTAAGTGGGTGTGCATCCAACTTGCTTGCTCACGAAGACCTAAGGCACTTGAGGAGGCCTATTGTTGGAATATACTAGCCAAGTTCTATAATGAAAAATTCCCACAAGTATATGAAAGTGACAAAACAAGAGACTCTCTATCATAAAGATCATGGTGCTACTTTGAAGCACACGTGTGGAAAAGGATAGTAGCATTGTCCCCTTTTTTATTTGGCCTTTCCTTTTTTTATTTGGCCTTTCTTTTCTTCTTTTTTTTCTTTTTTTGGGCATTCCCCTTTTTTTATTTGTCCTTTCTCTCTTTTTTTTGGGGGGGGGGGCGATGCTCTATTAATGATGATCATCACACTTCTATTTATTTACAACTCAAAGATTACAACTCGATACTAGAACAAGATATGACTCTATATGAATGCCTCCGGCGGTGTACCAGGATTGCGATGAATCAAGAGTGACATGTATGAAAAATTATGAACGGTGGCTTGGCCAAAAATACGATGTCAACTACATGATCATGCAAATCAATATGATAATGATGATGCGTGTCATAATAAACGGAACGGTGGAAAGTTGCATGGCAATATATCTCGGACTGGCTATGGAAATGCCATAATAGGTAGGTATGGTGGCTGTTTTGAGGAAGATATAAGGAGGTTTATGTGTGACAGAGCGTATCATATCACGGGGTTTGGACGCACCGGCGAAGTTTGCACCAACTCTCAATGTGAGAAAGGGCAATGCACGGTACCGAAGAGGCTAGCAATGATGGAAGGGTAAGAGTGCGTATAATCCATGGACTCAACATTAGTCATAAAGAACTCACATACTTATTGCAAAAATATACAAGTCATCCAAAACCAAGCACTACGTGCATGCTCCTAGGGGAATAGATTGGTAGGAAAAGACCATCGCTCGTCCCCGACCGCCACTCATAAGGAACACAATCAAAGAACACCCCATGTTTCAAGTTTGTTACATAATGTTTACCATACGTACATGCTACAGGACTTGCAAACTTCAACACAAGCACTTCTCAAATTCTCAACTACTCAACTAGCACGACTTTGATATTATTACCTCCATATCTCAAAACAATCATCAAGCATCAAACTTCTCTTAGTATTCAAAACACTCATAGGATTTTTTTTTACTAATCTTGAGTACCTAGCATATTAGGATTATTTAAGCAAATTACCATGCTATTTAAGACTCTCAAAATAATATAAGTGAAGCATGAGAGTTCATCTATTTCTACAAAATAAAACCACCATCGTGCTCTAAAAAGGATATAAGTGAAGTACTAGAGCAAACAACAAACTACTCCGAAAGATATAAGTAAATCTCAATGAGTAGTCGAATAATTATGCAACTATGTGAAGACTCTCTAACATTTAAGAATTTCAGATCTTGGTATTTTATTCAAGCAGCAAGCAAAACTAAATAAAATAAAATGACGCTCCAAGCAAAACACATATCATGTGGCAAATAAAAATATAGCTCCAAGTAAAGTTACCGATGAACGAAGACGGAAGAGGGGATGCCTTCCGGGGCATCCCCAAGCTTAGGCTCTTGGTTGTCCTCGAATATTACCTTGGGGTGCCTTGGGCATCCCCAAGCTTAGGCTCTTGCCACTCCTTATTCCATAGTCCATCGAATCTTTACCCAAAACTTGAAAACTTCACAACACAAAACTTAACAGAAAACTCGTAAGCTCCGTTAGCGAAAGAAAACAAAACACCACTTCAAGGTACTGTAATGAACTCATTATTTATTTATATTGGTGTTAAACCTACTGTATTCCAGCTTCTCTATGGTTTATAAACTATTTTACTATCCATAGATTCATTAAAATAAGCAAACAACACACGAAAAACAGAATCTGTCAAAAACAGAACAGTCTGTAGTAATCTGAATCAAAAGTATACTTATGGAACTCATAAAATTCTCAAATAAATTGCTGGACGTGAGGAATTTATCTATTAATCGTATGCAGAGAGAATTAACTCAATATCACTCTCCAATAAAAACTGGCAGCAATTCTCGTGAGCGCTAAAGTTTATGTTTTTTACAGCAAGATCAACAAGACTTTCCCCAAGTCTTCCGAACGGTTCTACTTGGCACAAACACTAATTGAAACATAAAAAACTCAACATAAAAGAGGCTAGATGAATTATTTATTACTAAACAGGAACAAAAAGCAAGGAACAAAAATAAAATTGGGTTGCCTCCCAACAAGCGCTATCATTTAACGCCCCTAGCTAGGCATGATGATTTCAATGATGCTCACATAAGAGATAAGAATTGTAACATAAAGAGAGCATCATGAAGAATATGACTAACACATTTAAGTCTAACCCACTTCCTATGCATAGGTATTTTGTGAGCAAACAACTTGTGGGAACAAGAATCAACTTGCATAGGAAGGTAAAACAAGCATAACTTCAAAATTTTAAGCACATAGAGAGGAAACTTGATATTATTGCAATTCCTACAAGCATATGTTCCTCCCTCATAATAATTTTCAGTAGCGTCATGAATGAATTCAAAAATACAACCAGCACCTAAAGCATTCCTTTCATGATCAACAAGCATAGAAATTTTATTACTCTCCACACAAACAAAATTCTTCTCATGAATAATAGTGGGAGCAAACTCAACAAAATAATTATCATGTGAGGCATAATCCAATTTAAAACTAAAATCATGATGACAAGTTTCATGGATATCATTATTCTTTATATCATACAAGTCATCACAATAATCATCATAGATAGCAACTTTGTTCTCATAATCAATTGGAACCTCTTCCAGAATAGTGGATTCATCACAAAATAAAGTCATGACCTCTCCAAATCCACTTTCATCAATATAATCATCATAAATAGGAGGCATGCTTTCATCATACTAAATTTTCTCATCAAAACTTGAGGGACAAAAAATATCATCTTCATCAAACATAGCTTCCCCAAGCTTGTGGCTTTGCATATCATTAGTATCGTGGATATTCAAAGAGTTCATACTAATAACATTGCAATCATGCTCATCACTAAAAGATTTAGTTCCAAACATTTTAATGCATTCTTCTTCTAACACTTTGGCACAATTTTCCTTTCCATCATACTCACGAAAGATATTAAAAAGATGAAGCGTATGAGGCAAACTTAATTCCATTTTTTTTGTAATTTTCTTTAATAAACTAAACTAGTGATAAAACAAGAAACAAAAAGATTCGATTGCAAGATCTAAAGATATACCTTCAAGCACTCACCTCCCCGGCAACGGCGCCAGAAAAGAGCTTGATGTCTACTACACAACCTTCTTATTGTAGACGTTGTTGGGCCTCCAAGTGCAGAGGTTTGTAGGACAGTAGCAAATTTCCCTCAAGTGGATGACCAAAGGTTTATCAATCCGTAGGAGGCGTAGGATGAAGATGGTCTCTCTCAAGCAACCCTGCAACCAAATAACAAAGAGTCTCTTGTGTCCACGACACACCCAATACAATGGTAAATTGTATAGGTGCACAAGTTCGGCGAAGAGATGGTGATACAAGTGGTATATGGATAGTAGATAAAGGTTTTTGTAATCTGAAAATATAAAAACAGCAAGGTAACTAATGATAAAAGTGAGCGTAAGCGGTATTGCAATGCTAGGAAACAAGGCCTAGGGTTCATACTTTCACTAGTGCAAGTTCTCTCAACAATAATAACATAATTGGATCACATAACTATCCCTCAACATGCAACAAAGAGTCACTCCAAAGTCAATAATAGCGAAGAATAAACGAAGAGATTATGGTAGGGTACGAAACCACCTCAAAGTTATTCTTTCCAATCAATCCGTTGGGCTATTCCTATAAGTGTCACAAACAGCCCTAGAGTTCATACTAGAATAACACCTTAAGACACAAATCAACAAAAACCCTAATGTCACCTAGATATTCCAATGTCACCTCAAGTATCCGTGGGTATGATTATACGATATGCATCACACAATCTCAGATTTATCTATTCAACAAACACATAGAACCTCAAAGAGTGCCCCAAAGTTTCTACCAGAGAATCACGACGAAAATGTGTGCCAATCCCTATGCATAGGTTCATGGGCGGAACCCGCAAGTTGATCACCAAAACATACATCAAGTGAATCACGTGATGTCCCATTGTCACCACAGATACGCACGGCAAGACATACATCAAGTGTTCTCAAATCTTTAAAGACTCAATCCGATAAGATAACTTCAAAGGGGAAACTCAATCCATTACAAGAGAGTAGAGGGGGAAGAAAACATCATAAGATCCAACTATAATAGCAAAGCTCGCGATACATCAAGATCGTACCACCTCAAGAACATGAGAGAGAGAGAGAGAGAGAAAGATCAAACACATAGCTACTGGTACATACCCTTAGCCCCGAGGGAGAACTACTCCCTCCTTGTCAGGGAGAGCACCGGGATGATGAAGATGGCCACCGGAGAGGGATTCCCCCCCTCCGGCAGGGTGCCGGAATGGGTCTAGATTGGTTTTCTGTGGCTACGGAGGCTTCTCGCGGCGGAACTCCCGATCTATTGTGCTCCCCGATCGTTTTAGGGTATATGGAGATATATAGGCGGAAGAAGTACGTCAGGGGAGCCACGAGGGTGGAGGGCGCGCCCAGGGGGTGGGCGCGCCCCCTACCTCGTTGCTTCCTTGTTGCTTCCCTTACGTGGACTCCAAGTCTCCCGGGTTGCTTTCCTTCCAAAAATAAGTTCCGTGAAGTTTTAGGTCAATTGGACTCCGTTTGATTTTCCTTTTCTGCGATACTCTAAAACAAGGAAAAACAGAAACTGGCACTGGGCTCTGGGTCAATAGGTTAGTCCCAAAAATAATATAAAAGTGTATAATAAAGCCCAATAATGTCCAAAACAGAAGATAATATAGCATGGAGCAATCAAAAATTATAGATACGTTGGAGACGTATCAACCTTCCGCAGGCGACGATGACATCCAGTCGTGACCTGCGGCTATTCTTCTCGTTTCATTCTTGCGACATACATCAGGCCTCGTGGAGGCGTTTAGACTTTTCATTTAGTATTGTGAGAACAGTATGCTTGTAATATTTGCTTCAAGATTTTGCGTTCCCCTTCCTATTTGCTTTGTTCTACATCGGCAGAGCCCGGCCCCGCGCATACCTCAACCGCCATTGGGCCGACCGGAGACCAGGACGGACCAAGGAGTGAGGGGCTACGTGACCAGTTAGGCTCCTGAGTCACGATGCTCGGGAGTCCCCCTTGACGTGCGAATAGCATATAGGGAGAGTTCGTGAGGATAGATTAATGTTCTACGTCGGCAGAGCCCGGCCCCGCGCATACCTCAACCGCCATTGGGCCGACCAGAGACCAGGACAGACCAAGGAGTGAGGGGCTACGTGACCAGTTAGGCTCCTGAGTCACGATGCTTAGGAGTCCCCCTTGACGTTCAAACAATTTCCATACCTGCCCTCGCCGAGGCCTCGGGAGGGGCGCGCGACACCCAGGTCCGGGGGACCTGGTTGGGTGGCGTGCGCTTGGGTGTGACCCGAGCGCAGCCCCCGTGCCCAGCCCCCTCGCGTGACTCTCCCGAGGGGAGGCGTCGTGGTGAGGCTGGGCGCTGAGCTCTGGGCTCCCTGAGGTTGGTACGACCGTGGGGTCGCCCTCAGTTGTTTATCACTCGCACGGAGCATAGTGCTTCCGCTTGTGCAAGGGCATAGCCGCTCCTCGGCAGTGTCGACAGCCAGCGTGGAGCATGGAGATTTCACTTGGGCATGGGATGGGGGGCCCCCTCCGGGAGGATCCCCCGGGGCGTGTACAGCCCTGCCCTGACACGTGGCTTGCACAGCAGGGCTGCGAGGTGTATCTGGGCACTCGTGAGCCAGCATGGGACTCACGAGGCCCTACCTCAAGGCGGGTTGCGCCTGATCTTGAGTCTTGGTGACTGTATATGCAAGGCAGTTAGATGCAAGCACTCTACATCCTCAGGTCCCGGCCCTCGAGCGAGCTCAGCCGTCGCTGGTATGCCAGGTCGTGATGCCGTGGTCAAGGCCAGGGGGTGAGGGCTGGAAATCCAGTAAGAGCCCCTGAGTCGCGATGCTCAGGAACCCGCAGACGCGCAGTCCAACGCGAAGGCCAGAAGCGCTCCTGAGATGCGGTCCTGTTGAGCCCTGGGATGTCGATGCAGACGCGCAGCCCGGCATCCTCGCCTGGATGGGGGGCTGCACCTTGTGAGCGGCCGTGGCCGCGCATGGCCCTTGCTTCTTGCAGTTCCTCGGTGGTCTTGGTGATGAACTCCTGGGTGGTGGGCACTCCTTGCCCTGTGCTCTCCTGAGGAAAGCGTGCCGTGAAGCACGCTTCCAAGTGGTGCCCAAGCGCCTCCCTCGTGAGGTTGGCAAGGTCTGAGGCTCTCCAGGAGAGAGCCCCCAAGTCCTGCTTGAGGAGGGCGTCGGGCACGCTTTCCTATGCGATGGAGGGAGGCACCCCTGGAGCGGGCGCTGATCCTGACGAGGCTCCTGGCACGACGCCATCTTCTTGGGGTCCTGCGCAGTGTGACAACTTCTTATTGGGGGTGGTCTCCGGAGGGTCTTCACTTCTGCTGTCAGGGTTGTCGATTGCTGCGGCTTGGAAGGCGCGCTCAAGGGAGCACACCGCATCCCTTTCTTCACATGGGACCGTGATGATTCCCCCGCTTCCTGGCATCTTGAGAATGTTGTAGCCGTGGTGAGTGACTGTCATGAACTTGGCCAGGGCTGGATACCCAAGGATGGCATTGTACGGTAGGCGGATGTGCGCGACGTCGAAGTCGATGAGCTCGGTGCGGTAGTTCTTGCGCTCCCAGAAGGTAACAGGCAGGCGGACTTGCCATATCGGTGTGGTGGAACCGTCAGTCACTCCTGAGAAAGGCTTGGTTGGCTAGAGCTGCTCATAGGGCACTTGGAGGTTGTCGAACGTGTCGATGGATAGGACGTTGAGCCCTGCGCCCCCGTCGATGAGAGTCTTGGTGACTTGCACATTGCTGATGACTGGGGAGCACATTATAGGGAGTGTGCCAGCGGTGGCTGCTGTCGGCGTTCTGGGAATGGGGGTCCCCAGACTTGCCTGCCTGCGGCCTGCGGCATGGCTCAAAGGGGGGCCCAGCACGGCCCATCTTCATCAACACAGACCCAAGACCCTCGCGAGGGGCCAAGCCTCGCGGGGCGGACGACACGGAGCTTCCTCAGGCATGGCCTCATCAGGCTGGCTCGCGAGGAGCCGGAGAGATCAAGGCGGGGTACCTCACGAGGTGACCGTGACGCAAGCCATGACGACCAAGGGTGCCAGGCGGGCGCCAGCCCGCGCAGTGTCCTCCTTTCCTCTTTGGTGCAAAGGGAGCAAGCGCAGGCGAGAGCATCAAGCAAAGGCACCCGTTTCGGTGCAACGAGACCAAGACCAGTCCAACGGCAGGGAGGAAGTCATTGTGGAGCCCAAGCCAGCATCACCACCAGAGTCTTTGGCAGGCGAGGACCAACTTTAGTCAGGATAAGTGTACCAGATGTTCCCCTTCAAAATGGCCAATTGTTGGCGCCCTTCCCGCTCAATATTTGGGAAGAGGCCCAGGGCCTTTGCCTATAAATAGGACTAGCCACCCACAGGGTAGAGGGAGGGAAATCGGAGAGAGATCGAGAAGAGAGAGAGAGAGAGAGAAGGGTGACTGAACTCCTCCTAGCAGTTCATCCCCTCAGCCAAGAACAGACCCTCGCGAGGCTGTTCTTCCTTGTATTGCTCATCATCATCAACCCAAGAGGCAATCCACCACACCACACACTAGAGTAGGGTATTACACCACAACGGTGGCCCGGACCAGTATAAACCCTGTGTCTCTTGTGTTGTTCTTTCAATAGCTTAGATCTTAGCGAAGCGGAGGGGCGCAGGTAGGCAGAAGGCGAAATCTCCGCGCGCACCCCAGTGTTCAAACCTCAAGGGTCTGCCGGAACCCGAAATCCGACATTTGGCGCGCCAGGTAGGGGGCACCGGAGTTTTCCCTTCTGCCACCGCCACGACCTGCCCCGCGATGAGTAGCGCGTCGCCCGCTTCGGCCGCCGGCGCCAGCATGGGGGCTAGGGGGCTCCGAGCCCTGGCCCCAGCCCTCCAACGGGTACGGTGGCCAGACAAGTTCAAGCCAACGACGCCGCCACGCTACAGCGGCGTGACTGATCCGCTGGCCTTCTTGCTGGCGTACAAGGAGGCCATCCTCAAAGCTGGAGGTGATGATAGGGTCATGGCCAACTGGCTTCCCATGGCCCTCACCGGCGCTCCGCGCGCATGGCTGCTCCACCTGCCGGCAGCCTCCGTGGCCTCTTGGGAAGAGCTTCGCAGCCTCTTCCTCGCCTACCACGCTGCACCAACACCCCCGGTCGTCGCGGCCCTCCTGGGCGGCTCGCAGGCGCTGCCTACAAGCCACCACGTCAAGCCGTTCATCCGCCGGGTCAGCGTCGCTTCCACGCGGCAGGGGGCTCACCCGGACCGGGCGGCGCCCAAGGCCGGCCTGACCTTCAGCTCGGAGGACCACCCCTCCAACTCGGCCTGCTCGGGTGCGCTCCCCATGCTGTGCACCCCCACCATCTGCCAGGTGGCCGTCATCAGAACTCTCATCGATGGCGGTGCGGGCCTCAGCGTGCTCTCGGTTGAGGCCTTCAACCTCCTCTGCATACCCCTGGAATGGCTGCAACCCAGCTGGCCCTTCTCAGGCATTGGGGGCGGATCATCCAGCTCCTTGGGACAGATCCGGCTCCCAGTAACCTTCGGCACATACAACAACTTCCGCACGGAGCTGGTCGGCTTCGACATCGCCCCAATCGGCCTCCCCTACAACGCCATCCTTGGCTACCAAGCGCTGGCCCAGTTCATGGCCGCGACGCACCCGGCGTACAACCTCATGAAGATGCCCGGGAGCAGTGGTGTCCTTACCGTGCACGGGGACACCGGAGACGCGCTGCGAGTGCTCAAGCTCGCCTTCAAGACGGCGGCGTCAGCACAGCCCGACGACTCGGAGACCCCCGAGCCCAAGGGGGCTGCACCCGCCAAGAAGAAACAGTTGTTCACCCAAGACAAGGCAAAAACCAAGCAGATACCCGTCGATGAGGACGGGTCCACCAATGCCACTTTCACCATAGGCGCCAACCTCGAGCCCGAGAAGGAGGAGGCCCTGGTCAGGTTCCTGCGCGCAAACAAGAAGGTATTCGCTTGGGAGCCTGACCAGTTGGCGGGGATCCCTAGGAGCATAATCGAGCATCACCTCAACGTGTGCCCCAACGTGCGCCCTGTGAAGCAGAAGGCAAGGCGGCAGTCCACAGAAAAGCAGGCCTTCATCGTCCAAGAGACCCGCAAACCAGAAGCCGCTGGGGTCATTCGCGAGGTCTGATACCCGAATTGGTTGGCCAACCCTGTCGTTGTGCCAAAGAAGGGAGGGAAGGAGCGCATGTGTGTCGACTTCACCAACCTCAACAAGCCATGCCTGCAAGATCCGTTCCCGCTCCCCCACATCGACCAGATCGTCGATTCCACCGCAGAATGCGACCTGCTATGCTTCTTGGATGCCGTCTGTGGGTATCACCAGATCAAGATGGCGGTTGAAGACGTTGAAAAGACAGCCTTCCTAACCCCATGTGGGGTGTACTGCTACACATGCATGCCATTCGGGCTGCGTAACACAGGGGCGACCTTTCAACGGCTGATGCACATCACCTTGGGCCCGCAGCTCGGGAAGAATGTTGAGGCTTACGTCGATGACATTGTGGTGAAGTCTCGGGAGGCCAGGACCCTGATACAAGACCTGGAGGAAACCTTCGCGAGCCTCAACGCAGTGAACCTGCGGCTCAACCCAGAGAAGTGTGTGTTCGGAGTCCCCTCGGGCAAGCTCTTGGGTTTCCTTGTTTCCCACCGAGGCATCGAGGCTAACCCGGAAAAGGTCAAGGCGGTCGAGGACATGAGCCCGCCAAAGACCCTCAGAGAAATGCAGAAGCTCACTGGGCGCGTGACCATGCTAGGGCGCTTCATCTCCAAGTTGGGGGAGCGAGCGCTGCCTTTCTTCCAGCTAATGAAGAAAAGGGGGCCCTTTGAATGGACAGAAGAGGCTAACAAGGCGTTCCAGGATCTCAAGAGATACCTGACCAGCCCTCCGGTCATGGTGGCTCCGTGCCCTTAAGAGCCCCTGGTGCTTTACCTCGCCGCCACTCCCTACTCCGCCAGCGTAGCCCTGGTGGCGGTTAGGGAGGAGCGTCGAATCAAAACCACAGCAGCAGCCCGAGACAAGGCAAAACAGGAACAAGGAAGGACCACAGAAACCGCCACTGCGGCTGAGGAGGATCAGCCGCCGCAGAGGAGTGCACCGGAGGCGGAAGAGGCCCCTCTCCCAGATGGCCAGCCTCAGGAGGCCTCATCGCCTCAGGAGGCGCCATGGTCTCTGGAGGGCGCCACCAGCACTGACGCACCCAACCTCGTTGAGCACCCAGTGTACTTCGTCAGCACGGTGTTGCGGGACGCGAGGGCATGGTACCCCATGCCTCAGAAGCTCCTCCTCGCGCTACTGGTGGCCTCGCGCAAACTGCGGCACTATTTTCAGGGTCACCCCATCAAGGTCGTCTCGTCATACCCCCTAGAGAGAGTGCTCAGGAGCCCTAACTCAGCTGGAAGGGTCGCTGAGTGGAACATAGAACTGCAAGCGTTTCAGCTCGAATTCATCACGACCAGAGTCATCAAGGGAGCAGCATTAGCGGATTTCGTGGCAGAATGGACGGAGGCACCAGGCCTCAAGGCCGACGAGGATCGGTCCCTCTCCCCGGGAAGCGAGGCGCCAGAAGGCTGGGTCATGTACTTCGATGGGGCCTTCTCCAGGCATGGCGCTAGGGCTGTGGCGGTGCTTATATCGCCCACTCAGGACAAGCTCTACTACGCTGTACAGCTCTGTTTCCAGCAAGGTGAAAAGGTCTCCAATAACATAGCGGAGTATGAAGGTTTAATAGCGGGCTTGAAGGCCACAGCTGCCCTGGGGGTGAAACGCCTCACCATCAAGGGCGATTCGCAGCTCCTTGTCAATTTCTCCAACAAGGTGTACGAGCGAAAGATGAGCACATGGAAGCCTACCTTGCGGAGGTCCGCAGGATGGAGAAGCAGTTCTGGGGGTTGGAGTTACAGCATGTGCCCCGTGGCACCAATCAGGAGGCCGACGACATTGCCAAACGGGCGTCCAGGCGGTTACCTCAGGAGCCTGGCGTCTTCGAGGAGCGGCTCTTCAAGCCCTCAGCCCTGCCGTCATTGTCAAACATGGCTCAGCCTCGGGAGGAGCTCCCCCAGCCACCTGCCTCAGGAGCCCTGGTCTGTGGCCCGGCCTCAGGAGCACGCCTGCTCCTGACGATGGAAACTCAGGAGGGGTGCTGGATCAAGGAGCTCCGGAGTTACTTAACACAAGGGACCCTGCCGGAGAAGGAGGAGGAAGCGGAGCGTGTGGCACGGCAGGCCACGGCATACTGCATCAAGGATGGAGAGCTGTACCGGAAGTGACCAAATGATGTATCCCTGCACTGCATCTCCAGGGAGCAAGGAAAGGAACTGCTGGAAGATATACACGGCAGAGACTGTGGACATCATTCATCATTGTGGACCCTCGTCGACAAGGCGTTCCGCAGTGGGTTTTATTGGCCCACTGCACTCAATGACGCTGTCGAACTGGTGAAAGCTTGTGAGGCCTGCCAGTTCCACGCCAAGCAGATCCATCAGCCGGCGGGAGGCTGCAGACTATACCCCTTTCATGGCCATTCACAGTCTGGGGGTTGGACATCCTGGGCCCGTTTCCTCGGGTGCCAGGGGGCTACCGCTACCTCTACGTCGCCGTGGACAAGTTCACCAAGTGGGCTGAAGTAGAGGCCGTCCACACCATCCCCACGGGTTCCGCGATCACGTTCATCAGGGGCATCGTGAGCCGGTTCGGGGTGCCGAACCCATCATCACAGACAACGGTTCGCAGTTCACTAGTAACCTCTTCAAAACATACTGTGCTAACCTTGGAACGCAGATATGCTACGCTTCGGTGGCGCACCCCCGAAGCAACGGCCAGGCCGAGCGAGCCAACGCAGAGGTCCTGAGGGGCCTCAAGACCAGGACGTTCAAGAAGAAGTTGGAGGCCTACGGCAGAGGTTGGTACGACGAGCTTCAGTCCGTGTTGTGGTCCATCCGCACAACCGCGACCAAGCCGACTACAGAGACCCCGTTCTTCCTGGTCTACGGAGCCGAAGCGGTCCTCCCTCACGAGGTCAGATGTCGCTCCGCGCGGGTCCTGGCGTTCGACGAGGCGCAGCAGGACGCCATGCGGGGGATGGAACTCGTGCTGGGGGAGGAACGTCGCCGAGAAGCCGCGCTGCGAGCGGCGAGGTACCAACAAGCACTGCGATGATATCACTGCCGCAACATCCGCCCCAGAACTCTCGAGGTAGGAGACCTCGTGCTCAGGCGGGTTCTCTCCAGGGAGGGACCGCACAAGCTCTCTCCCATATGGGAGGGCCCGTTCAAGGTTGTTCATGTTTCCAGGCCCGGCTCCGCGCGCTTGGAGACTCAGGAGGGGGTGCCGGTCCAGAACGCATGGAACATCCAACACCTCCAGAGGTTCTACCCCTAAAAAGGCCCAGAGCCTGTGAAGAAGGCGAATGCCTGTGAAGCTGCCGCGTTTTGGAAAAGGCCCAGAGCCTGTGAAGAAGGCGAATGCCTGTGAAGCCGTCGCGTTTTGGAAAAGGCCCAGAGCCTGTGAAGCTATCGCGTTTTGGAAAAGGCCCAGAGCCTGTGAAGAAGGCGAATGCCTATGAAGCCGTCGCGTTTTGGAAAAGGCCCAGAGCCTGTGAAGAAGGCGAATGCTTGTGAAGCTGTCGCGTTTTGGAAAAGGCCCAGAGCCTGTGAAGAAGGCAAATGCGTGTGAAGCTGTCGCGTTTTGGAAAGGGCCCGGAGCCTATGAAGAGGGCAAATGCCCGTGAAGCCTGCTTCCCCCAAGAAAGGCCCGGAGCCTGTGAAGAAGCCCAACGCCTGTGAAGCTCGCCGCCCATGACACTCTCACGTAATAATGAGTTGGGGCTGTACATGCCCCGGAGTCTCAGGAGCGCCGGCCTCAGGCCCTGGGGCTCCCTCCCACGCCCAGTGGCAGCACTTAGCTCCGCGCTGGTGAGAAGACATCGAAGACTAGATTAGGTGCCGGATGCAGCTTTTTCATTTGCTTTCCGCAGTTGGCTTGTTCATTCTCATTCGAAGTTTTATTGAAGCTGTTGCCGTCTTTGGCTTTTGGTTCTTCGACTTTTCACTCTCCTGCCTCGATTTCTCTTATGCAAGGCCTCACGAGGGGGGCAGCCGAGCGCCCTCGCGAGTGTTCCTGTCCTAGTAGTTCAAAGGTTTCGTGACCTGGGTCCATTACAGGAGCACCCCTCCAGTCCATGCCCCACGGGCACCGCGACCCGAACACAGAGCCTGGGTCGGTCGCCCCCCCACGGTTGGGGCCGGGAACTATCCACGCGCGGGCACGTAGTCGGAAGGCACGATAACGGAAGCAAAGTGATGATTAACAGCAATAACCCAAACACGCCCCCGTGGGGCTCCACACTACTGTCTTTTTACACAGGAAAAAGGAAAAGGAAGAACAAATCAGGCGTAGCTCGCCTCACACCGGCCTGCAGGGAAGACTCGAGCTGCCTCCGGGGCTCAGGCAGACTCCCTCTCGCGCTTCACCGAGGCGCGACGGCAGGCAGACACGCTACCACCTCCCAAGCAGGTACGACGGCATGGAGGCTGACCGCGGCCACCGCTAGAAGAGTTGCCGCCTGAAGAAGAACTGGTGAAGCTTGGGGAACCCTGAGCACCCCCAATCACGCGAGCGCTGTCCTCTCCATCATCGCCGGGGCTGGGTTCCCGGCCGCGGTCGTCGTCCTCAGGGCAGCACCCTGCGCGGCGACCATCTTCCCCAAACACCCTCACGTAGAGGGTGGCATCGCCGTCAAACTTGAAGTGCAGGGTGCACCGACGGCTCAGGCCACGCGCACGGGCAAACGTCTGCCAACCGCGGGTCAAGGCCAGGCTCCCGGCTGCGGAGACCTCCAGTGAAGCCCATGAGGCCCGGCTGCAGCAGTCGTCTGCCTAAAGCCAGAGGCTGCCCGGGGTGCCGGCCGGGAGCTCGCCGAGGAGGAAGCGAGGAAGTTGAAGCCGGGTGCTAGTCGGCTCCGCCGACCACACAACGAACTCCGGCAGCACCTCTGCAGCGAGAAAGCGCGGCCTAGGGGAACGCACGACCGAAGCGCGCCCCCCGGCCGCAGCAGTCCGCCCGTCACCGTGCTGGAAATCGTCTCCACGGCCGCGGGGAGCTGCCGTGGTGGCCACAGGATGTTTGCGGGCGCGCCCTCGGCCGCGCTTGGGCGAGGGAGAGGCAGGCTCAACCTGGCGAGCCTTCCCCTTCTCTGCGGCCGAGAACCTCCTCGACGGGGCCATGAAGAAGAAGGAGAAGCAAGGGGGGATGAACTGGAAGGGCGCGCGCCGATCTGTACTTATAGCCGGTGAGGGCCAACCGTCGGCCCCCACGATCACAGGTAATCATGACCCGCATTGCATGCAGGGACTTGTCCAATCCGTGCAGTTGCCGAGGCGCCGTGGGGAAGTGGAGACGCCCACGTCCAATCAACCGCCACGCGGCGCCCAAGGCCGCAGGCTGTTAGGGCCCGCGGCGCTTCACCCTTGCCCTTTCGCCTCCCTGCACGGCCAAGTCCGGGCGCGCCTTGGGCCCGGGGGCTACTATCGGTGTTCTGGGAACGGGGGTCCCCAGACTTGCCTACCTGCGGCCTGCGGCGTGGCTCAAAGGGGGGCCCAGCATGGCCCATCTTCATATACACAGACCCAAGACCCTCGCGAGGGGCCAAGCCTCGTGGGGCGGACGACACGGAGCTTCCTTAGGCACGGCCTCATCAGGCTGGCTCGCGAGGAGGCGGAGAGATCAAGGCGGGGTACCTCGCGAGGTGCCCGTGACGCAAGCCATGACGACCAAGGGTGCCAGGCGGGCGCCAGCCCGCGCAGTGTCCTCCTTTCCTCTTTGGTGCAAAGGGAGCAAGCGCAGGCGAGAGCATCAAGCAAAGGCACCCGTTTCGGTGCAACGAGACCAAGACCAGTCCAACGGCAGGGAGGAAGTCATTGTGGAGCCCAAGCCAGCATCACCACCAGAGCCTTTGGCAGGCAAGGACCAACTTTAGTCAGGATAAGTGTACCAGATGTTCCCCTTCAAAATGGCCAATTGTTGGCGCCCTTCCCGTTCAATATTTGGGAAGAGGCCCAGGGCCTTTGCCTATAAATAGGACTAGCCACCCACAGGGTAGAGGAAGGGAGATCGGAGAGAGAATCGAGAAGAGAGAGAGAGAAGGGTGACTGAACTCCTCCTAGCAGTTCATCCCCTCAGCCAAGAACAGACCCTCGCGAGGCTGTTCTTCCTTGTATTGCTCATCATCATCAGCCCAAGAGGCAATCCACCACACCACACATTGGAGTAGGGTATTACACCACAACGGTGGCCCGAACCAGTATAAACCCTGTGTCTCTTGTGCTGTTCTTTCAATAGCTTAGATCTTAGCGAAGCGGAGGGGCGCAGGTAGGCAGAAGGCGAAATCTCCACGCGCACCCCAGTGTTCGAACCTCAAGGGTCTACCGGAACCCAAAATTCGACAGCTGCGCACTTGAGCTGGTCGACCGAGTTGAAGGTGATGGTGCATTGGGACCACTTGAGCGGGCACGTGGCCTCGAGCTTGGGGAGCGTTGCGTTCACCTCGCAAGCGAACTGTTTGAAGATGCGCTGAGAGGCTGGGGCCTGAGCACCGCCCAAGATGCAGGCGACCGCACGCGGCTCCTGGATGCCCCCAGCCCCCTCGTCCTGGTGGTGGTCATCATTCCTTCTCGATGGCGGTAACGAGGGAAGACCAGCGTTGCCCTGGGGGCGATCCTCATGAGGCGGGTCCCTCCAGGCGCCCTCGCAAGGTTGGTCCTGCCAGCGGTCCTCACGAGGCCGGTCACGCCACTCCTGGTGCGGGCCATGGTCGTCCCAGCGTCCGCCTCCGCGTCCTCCTCCGCGGTCGTAGCCCCGGTCATTGCGCTCGGGCGTCGACCGAAGCGTCCTTCCCGAATGGCTCTGAGCTCTTGACAGTCGCTGGTGTTGTGGGTGTTCAGGTTGTGGAAGGCGCAGAACGAACGGCCGTTCTTGGATGACTCGGGCTGATCTCTGCCTCGCTTGGTGTCGGGCTCCGCTGCTAGCACTACTGCCTCTTTGTGCTTCACATCCTTGGCCTTGGCCTTCTTCTCCTCCACTCCTGCTGCTGGCAGCTCAAGGAGAGAGAGGCGCCCCTCCTCAGCTCTCGTGCACTTGGTTGCTAGGTTGAACAACTCTTGAGATGTGCAAAGCTCCTCGTGGATAGCCAGCTCTTCCTTCATCTTGACGTCACGGACGCCGTCTGAGAATGTGGAGATGATGGCTTCGTCCGTGACCTTGGGGATCTTGAGGCGGGTGTTGTTGAAGCGCCGGATGTACTTCTGGAGGGTCTCTCCTGGCTGTTGCTTGATGCGGCATAGATCACCCGCAGCCGGTGGGCGGTTGCGAGTGCCCTGGAAGTTGGCGACGAAGCGGTCACGCATCTCGTCCCAGGAGGAGATCAAGTCGTGCTGCAGGTTCAGGAGCCAGGAGCGGGCCCCATCCTTGAGAGCCATGGGAAACCAGTTAGCCATGACTTTTTCGTTGCCGTTGGCCGCTTCGATGCTCAGCTCATAGAGCTGCAGGAACTCCACAGGGTCGGCGGTGCCGTCGTATCGAGGAGGTAGATCTGGCTTGAACTTGCCTGGCCAGGCGACGCTACGCAGTTCGAGGGTGAAGGCACGGCAGCCAGCCATGGTAGCCGGAGCCCGCTTCTGAGGTGGATCTTGGTCTTGAAGAGGTCCGTGCTGCACCACTGCAGGTGTCACGCGTTCTTGACAAGGTGGTGCAGGGAGCGCCGGTGTAGCTTCTCGCGGCCGAGGGATTTCTTGGCCGCTTCTTTCTTCATGCACGGGCACCAGGCACGGTGGATCACGCCGCGGAGGCGCGCACCTTGGCGCCAAGGCACTGTCTTGGGGTCGAGGCGGTGGAGGCACGCCATGAGCCCCGTCGCCCGCGGCTAGTTGAGGGGGAGGCAGAGAGTGGGACGGCTCCGAAGAGCCCCCTGCAGCACGGACGAGCTCGGCGACACGGTCGAGCCACTCCTCGTCGAGGTCGTCGACGGGGCGGTAACGCAGGAGCTCGTTCGCTGCGATGAGCGCGGCCCATGCATCCATGGGAGTGCGGTGTGTGTGGGACGAAGAACCAGCAGGGGTGAGTGATGGAGTAGCGGTGTGGCTGTCCTGCCACACCGAAGGATGCTGCGAGGACGTCTGCTGCTTGTTCCCCACCGGGCCGGAGCAGCGTTGGCGGCGGGGGATGGAAAACGACGAGGCGGCCCGCCGACAGGAGCCGTCTGAGAGATGCGGGCGGCGAGGGCAGCCCGTCGCTCAGCTCGAGCACGACGAGCGTCCTACATGGAGACGACGGAGCGGCGGAGCGACGGAAAGGAAGCTACGGCGTACCCCTACCTGGCACGCCAAATGTCGGACGTGGGGCTCCGGCTAACCCTTAAGGTTCGAACACTGGGGTGCGCGCGAAGTCTTTCCCTCATACCGGTCTACGCTCTACCTCGCTAAGATCTTGCGGACGAACTCAACGAGCTCGCAACATAGAAAGAGACAGGGTTTATACTGGTTCGGGCCACCGTTGTGGTGTAATACCCTACTCCAGTGTGGTGGTGGATTGCCTCTTGGGCTCATGATGAACAGTACAAGGGGAAGAACATCCCCCTGAGGTTGAGGTGTTCTTGTGCTTTCGGACTTGTGTGTCTCTCTGGGTTTGATGAGGTCTCTTGAGGTCTCTTCTGGTCTCTCCCGGTCTCTCCAGCCCTCTTCCCTACTATGGTGGCTAGTCCTATTTATAGAGGCCCTGGTCCTCTTCCCAAATATTGAGCAGGAAGGGAGCCAACAATGGCGGGCTAATTCGAAGGGGGACAACTAGTAAAGGCTATCCTGACAAAAGCGGTCTTCGCCTGCACAAAGCTCTGGTGGTGACGCCGTCTTGGGCTCCATGATGACCTCCATCTTGCAGTCCACGGTCTTGGTCTTGTTGCACCAAAATGGCAACATTTGCCTGAGGCCTTGGTACTCCGCAGCTGCGCTTGCCTCCTTTGCACCAAAGAGGAAACAAGGACGCTGCGCGCGCTGGCGCCCGCCTGGTGTCGATCGTCATGGCTCACGTCACGAGAGCCTCGTGAGGTTTGCCCCGCCTTGATATCTCCACTCCTCGCAAGCCTGCCTGACCAGGCCGCTCCAGAGGAGGTCTTGCATCGTCCGCCTCGCGAGGCTTGGCCCCTCGCGAGGGTCTTGGGTGCCTTGTTGGTGAAGATGGACCGTACGGCCTGCTGGCTGAGCCACGCCATGGGTCGCAGGCAGGCAAGTCTGGGGACCCCCGTTCCCAGAACGCCGACAAGGTCTTACTTGGCACAAACACTAATTAGAACACAAAAAACACATCTAACCAAAGGCTAGATGAATTATTTATTGCAAAACAGAAGCAAAAAACAAAGAACAAAATAAAATTGGGTTGCCTCCCAACAAGTGCTATTGTTTAACGCCCTTAGCTAGGCATAAACACAAATAGATCTAGGTATTGTCATCTTTGGTATGCAATCCATAAGTAGCTCTAACAATAGATTCATAAGGCAAATTAATTTTATTTCTAGGAAAGTGTTCCATGCCCTTCCTTAACGGAAATTGAAATCTAATGTTTCATTCTTTCATATCAATAATCGCACTAAATCGTTCTAAGGAAAGGTCTACCAAGAATAATAGGACATGTAGGATTGCAATCTATATCAGGAACAATGAAATCTACGGGCACACAATTCCTATTTGCAACAAAAAGAACATCATTAATTCTTCCCATAGGTTTCTTAATAGTGGAATCTACACGGTGCAAATTTAAAGAACAATCATCAAATTCGCGGAAACCTAACACATCACATAAAGTTTTTGGAATCGTAGAAACGCTAGCACCCAAATCACACAAAGCATGGCACTCATAATCTTTAAATTTAATTTTAATAGTAGGTTCCCACTCATCATAAAGTTTTCTAGGGATAGATACCTCCAATTCAAGCTTTTCTTCAAAAGATTGCATCATAGCATCAACGATATGTTTAGTAAAAGATTTGTTTTGATTATAAGCATGAGGAGAATTCAACATGGATTGCAACAAGGAAATACAATCTATCAAAGAACAATTATCATAATTAAAATCCTTGAAATCCAAAAGAGTGGGTTCATTGCTGCTTAAAGTTTTGACCTCTCCAATCCCACTTTTATCAATTTTTGCATCAAGATCTAAAAACTCCGAACCATTAGGATGCCTTTTAACTAAAGTTGACTCATCTCTAGTCCCATCTTTATCAAGAATTATATTGGAAAACAAAGATTCAATAGGAGTCACATCAATCACTTTGAGATCTTCATCATTATTCAAAGACTCCGGTTTAGCGGCCATCTTGTTTACTAAGGTAGATTATTTATCGGAAATTTGGCCTACTAAATTTTCAAGAAGAGCAAACTAAGAACATATCATCGAGCTCTTTATTCATATACTCCATAAAAGTTTTCTGCTCCTTAAGCTCGTTCCTAACGAAAATATTATGCTCAAATTGTAAAGACATGAAGCTCCTAACATTATTTTCAATTTCTTCTAACCTCCTATGGTAAGGATCAACATTCTTTGGTTGAGCCATAATGATAGCCAATACACCAACACATGGCCAAGCAAAACACAAATGAAAAGACGAACGGGAGAAGGGTGAAGAAAAGGGAAAATCTTTTTGAAAATCATTTTAGAAGTAGGGGAGAGGAAAACGAGAGGCAAATGGCGAATAATGTAATGCAAGAGATGAGAGTTTTATGATGGGTACTTGGTATGTCTTGACCTGGCGTAGATATCCCCAGCAACGGCGTCGTTGGTTTTTTCCCTGCTACTTCTTCAGCTTGCGTTGGTTTTCCCTTGAAGAGGAAAGGGTGATGCATCAAAGTAGAGATAAGTATTTCCCTCAGTTAGAGAACCAAGGTATCAAAAATGCACGAATCACTAATATCTACACAAACAATCAAACAACTTGCACCCAACGCGACAAAGGGGTTGTCAATCCCTTCAAGGTCATTTGCAAAAGTGAGATCTAATAAAGATAGATAAAACTAAAAAAACATAAAGTAAATATTTTGGGGTTTTTTGGTTTATAGATCGGAAAGTAAAAGATTGCAAAATAGTAGATCAGAAACTAATACTATGGAAAATAAAAGATCGGAAACTTACATAATGGAAAATAGACCCGGGGGCCATAGGTTTCACTAGAGGCTTCTCTCAAGATAGCAAATAATATGGTGGGTGAACAAATTACTATCGAGCAATTGATAGAAAAGTGCAAAGTTATGATGACTCTAAGGCAATGATTATGAAATATAGGCATCACGTCCTTGTCAAGTAGACTAGAACGATTCTGCATCTACTACTATTACTCCACACATCGACCGACTCCTGCCTGCATCTAGAGTATTAAGTTCATGAAGAATAGAGTAATGCATTAAGTAAGATGACATGATGTAGAGGAATAAACTCAAGCAATGTGATGTAAACCCCATCTTTTTATCCTCGATGGCAAAAATACAATACGTGCCTTGCTACCCCTACTGTCACTGGGAAATGACACTGCAAGATTGAACCCAAAGCTAAGCACTTCTCCCATTACAAGAAAAACCAATCTAGTTGGCAAAACTAAACCGATAGTTCAAAGAGAATTACAAAGGTATCAAATCATGCATATAAGAATTCAGAGAAGATTCAAATAATATTCATAGATAAGTTGATCATATATCCACAATTCATGGATCTCGACAAACACACCACAAAAGAAGATTGCATCGGATAGATCTCCAAGAACATCGAGGAGAACATGGTATTGAGAATCAAAGAGAGAGAAGAAGCCATCACTATTGGAATCAGAAGATTCGCCATCGGCCACTTCTTTGTCATGTGCTAGCTGACGACAAAGGATGGCTTTGTCGTTAGCTTCCAAAAACCAGACGGCAAAGATATGGCTGATGGCAAAGAACATATTTGCCATCAGCCACCACTTTGTCGTCTACTAGCAGACGGCAAAGAGCAAGCAGCGGATGGCAAAGAGGGGGCAGACGACAAAGCTTCAATTTAACTAACGGTCGCGCCCCCGCCGTCGCCCTCTCTCTCTCTCTCTCTCTCTTTCTCTCCCTCGTTCCTCCCGACAACCACCGCCGCCCCAACCCCCCGACGCCGCCCTGTCGCCCCACCGCCATGCCGCCCCATCAGCCCACCCCCTCTTTTCTCTCCCCTCACCTCACCTACGCGCCGCCCCGGCCATCCCCGCCGCCCCCCGTTCCCGATGACACCCATCC
>NC_041382.1:443344719-443345373 GCF_002162155.2 Triticum dicoccoides
CGCCCCTCCACCCGCTCGCCATCGGAGGCAGGCCGCGTCGCTGCCACCCTTCCCGCGGTGGTGCCTCCACCTGCCCCGCCGCTGGAGCCAGGCCGCGCCGTCGCCACCCTTCACGCGGTGGCCCCTCCACCCTTCCTACGACCATCCTCCAAGGTGAGTTTTTTTCTACTGTTCTTTGTCGTTTAGGTTTAGGTTAGTGGTATGTTTAGGTTAAGATAATTAGAAGAAAAAGAAAGTTGAAAAAAGAAGAATAAGTAGAAGAAGAGGAAAAAGGAAAAAAGGAAGAAGAAGAAAGTTGAAAAAAGAAAAATAAGTAGAAGAAGAGGAAAAAGGAGAAGAAGAAGAAGAAGAAGAAGAAGAAGAAGAAGAAGAAAGAAGAAGTAGAAAAAAAGATGAATCCCGACCCCGACATGACCGATGGTCGAGGGTCGAGGGGAAAAGGGGTCGATGGTTGAGGGGTTGAGGATCGAGGGTCACCGAGGGGTCGAGGATTGCCATCCCGACCCCGACACCCGACCCCCTGACCCCGACACAGCACCACGACACCCCGCGCCTGACACGACACCCTAACACCCTGACCCCGACACGACACCCCCGACCCCGACACAGCACCCCGACCCCGACATGGCACCCCCGACCACGACATAGCACCCC
>NC_041382.1:443345663-443466518 GCF_002162155.2 Triticum dicoccoides
GAAGAAGAAGAATAAGAAGAAGAAGAAAGAAGAAAGAATAAAGAAGAAGATGTAAAAAGAAGAAGACGAAGATGTAAAAAGAAGAAGAAGAAGAAGAAGAAGAAGAAGAAGAAGAAGAAGAAGAAGAAGAAAGAAGAAAGAAGAAAGAAGAAGATGTAAAAAAAGAAGTAGAAGATAAAACAGTAGGAAAAATAGAAAAAGCGGGTCGCCGAGGGGTCGATGGTCGAGGGTCACCGAGGGGTCGAGGGGTCGAGGATCGATTGGAAAAGGAGTCGAGGGTTGAGGGGTCGGGGATCGAGGTGTCGAGGGGTCGAGGGGAAAAGGGGTCGATGGTCCAGGGGTCGAGGATCAAGGGTCGCCGAGGGGTCGAGGATTTGCCATCCCAACCCCGACCCCCTAACCCCGACACAGCACCCGACACCCCGACCCCGACACGACACCTGACACCCCGAAGCCCTGACCCTGACACAGCACCCCGACACGACACCCGACACCCCGACACGACACCCCGACACCCCGACCCCGACACGACACCCCGACCCCCAACACCTCTTCGGCCTCCTGTTGACCGAAAAGGTGCTCTCCGGCCTTCCAGAGGCCGTCGGGGTCATATATTTGTGAATTATGAGTTGGGTCATATATTTTTTATTTTGTTCTAAAAACATCATATTTGTGTTGATCTGGTGGTTTTAAATGTGTAGTTGTTTCGTCGCTGCGAGGATCTGGTGTTCGACGACATCCCCGTGCGTTCGACGAGCTCTGCCCCTGTGTTTGTGGGTGAGCACAAATGACATCTCCTCCTCCTCCCTTCATTTGCTCTGTTCTTGTCTTCGTGCCAATGAAACTTGCTAGCTATAAGTGTCTTCAATCATCAGTATGCGTGACCACTATGTGTCTCCCGTTCGAAAGGGTTACATCTATAAATATGCATGCATTTGCATATTTATAACTATGATTCTTTCGAATTGTCCAACGTTATCCATGGACAGCCCGAGTATGTGTAGATTGGGTTTGTTGTCCCATATGCTCTACTCCGAATCCGATGCAGAATTTCATCAGTGCCTCCCTGTTGTTCTCCGAGTACACATTCTCTCTGCTTATTGCCGAGACGTGTATCAGGAGAACAGCGGGGAGGTGCTGCCAAAATTTTGCATCGGATCTGGAGCAGAGCATGGGAAAACGAACCCAATCTATACATACACGGGTGGGATTAGGACCTATCTTTACCTATTAGCGTCTAGGTTGCATGGATGTAATAAAACTGGTAAACTCCATTAACTGATGGATATGGTTTGCTGAATTATGTATATATTTCTTGTGTGTCCAGTAGCTAGGCAATATGAGTGATCGTATGTGGATGTACACCGATCACACTAGTCAGGAAGTAATGACCGATGAATGGTTAACAAAAATCATGGGTTTTGTGAGAGCCGCATTTGCAAATGGCCAGAGAAAAAGTTGGTCCCCTGTGTCTGGTGCGAAAACTATCATAGGAGGAACGAGCTTGAAATGCTATAGAAGTTTGGTTTTACACCTGGTTATACAGTCTGGACATTTCATGGTGAGTCTGCCCAACGTGCCAGAGCCGAGGTGGTTCATCATCGCACCGATGAGCATGGTACCGGGATGGCAGACATAGTGCAAAACTTTGATGATGCTCAGGACTCGGATGATGAGATGGAGGAATATGCAAAGGCCTTCAATGAAATGTTGGAGTCTTCAAAACATCCTCTCCACGAGCACACTGAGCTTTGTCATCTGGATGCCATCTCATAAATAATGGCTCTAAAGGCTCAATTCAACTTGGGCAGAGAATGCTATGACACGATGATGATAGTATTTGGACATTTTCTACCCAAAGGCCATGTACTAACTGCAAACATGTACCAGCCAGACAAAATCCTCTCTGCCCTTAAGATGTCCTATGAGAAGATACATGTCTGTGAGAAAGGATGTGTCTTATTTAGGCTTTAGTATGCGGACTTGAACAATTTTCCCATTTGCAAGTCATCCAGGTATGTTGTGGTAGACAACGGTATGGGTGAGAAGACGTTGACCAAAATCCCCATTAATGTTCTTTGGTATATGCCAATCGTACCAAGACTTCAATGTCTTTTCATGGTCGAAGAGACGGCCAGACATATGACATGGCACAAAACGGGTAAAAGAACCCAACTAGATGCAGATGGGAATCTCATGATGGTGCACACATCGGATGGTGAAGCGTGGAAGCGCTTCGATGCATTACATGCGGAAAAAGCGGCAGATCCAAGGCATCCGCGAGTCGCCATCAGCATGGATGGGTTCAATGTGTTTAGTCTAACGGCAACCCAATACAGTTGTTGGCCCGTATTTGCCATTCCACTCAATCTCCTCACCTGGCAGATTATGCAAAGAAAGAACATTTTCCTGACGTTGATAATTCCAGAGCCCAACTATCTGGGGAAGAATATGAATGTGTACATGCAGCCGCTTAAGGACAAATTGCATGAAGCTTGGGATAATGGTTTCAAGACATACGACGCCTTTAGCAAACAGAACTTCATAATGCATGTCTGGTACATGTACTCGACGCATGACTTGCCGGCGTATGCGCTATTCATTGGTTGTTGTGTACATGGAAGGTTCCCGTGCCCCACATGCAAGGCAGCTCTTGAGTTTCGTTGGCTTCAGGCCAGTCGCAAGTTTTCTTGCTTCGACTTGCATAGACAGTTCCTGGATCCTCGCCATAAGTTTAAGAAAGACAAGAAGAACTTCATAAAAGGTAGAGTTGTCAAAAACTCTGCACCACCCGCGTTGACAGGCCAAGAGACCCTGGATCAGTTAAACGCTCTTGAGCCAGATCCAAAGCGTCTAGGGTATTTCAAGAGGTATAATTCGAAACACGCCTGGACTCACGAGACATGCTTGTGGGATATGTGTTACTTCAAAAGCCTCCTTTGCCCACACAACATCGACGTGATGCACACTAAAAAGAATATCACCGAGGCACTTTTTGGTACATTGTTCGGCATAGAGGGGAAGTCAAAGGATAATACGAAGGCTAGAGTTGATCAGGAGGCGCTATGTGATAGACCATTACAAAACATGCAAGAACCGAAAGGAAAGCAGAAATGGACAAAGCCAAAGGCATGGTTCAATCTTGGAAGGCCAGCTATGAGGGAAATTATCTTGTGGGTGAAAATGCAATTGTTGTTCCCCGATGGGTATGCAACAAATCTAAAGAGGGGAGAGAATCTTGAAAAATTGAAAATATTTGGTCTCAAGAGTCATGATTGGCGCATATGGATTGAGTGGGTAATGCCGGTGATGTTGTGTGGCTTCATCCCTAACGATGAATGGCTAGTACTGGTAGAGCTGAGCTATTTCTTCCATGTTCTTTGTGCGAAAGAACTATCACCTGGCCTGCAAGAAGAAATGGAAGAGTTGGCACCGGAGTTGATCTGCAAGTTAGAGAAGATCTTTCCGCCGGCTTCTTTAATCCAATGCAGCACTTGATTTTGCATATCCCGACCGAGGCAAGATTGGGAGGCCCGTGCAAAATCGTTGGTGGTACGCAACTGAGATGATGCAGAAGATGCTTCGAGAAAAATGTAAAAATATACATAGAATTGAAGAATCGATGGCCGAGGCATTCATTACTGAGGAGGCGGCAAACTTCATGACAGCACACTATGAAGCCAAAAATCGGTACAATGCTGGTGACCCTAAAAAGGGTGGATCCAACCTCAACCTATTCAAAGGGGATCTCGCACCAGCCAGTTCTTCTAATTCCTTATTGTTGGATGTCGAAGAATGGCGGACCATTTAATTGTATATCTTCAACAACCTAACAGAAGTGCGGCCGTACATCGAGTAAGTTCTCGGTACATTGTTTCGCAACTTCTAATTTCTTTGAACTGCTATTATTCCCGGATATTTGATACAGTCGATACATCACCAAATTCTCGTATGGAGCGGTGATCCAAAAGGATTCCGTTAAAGAGTATGAGCCTCTGGCAAAGGATGGAGGCGGCTATCCCAGTTTGATCTCTTGGTTCAAACAAATGGTAATTTCCATTAGACCATTTCTTTTCTTCGTCTAATTTGCGACTGGAACAATCATTTCATATTAAACTTGTAGGCTAATTCTGAATTTATGGACGCCGAATTGAGACAAGTCGCTAATGGTTTTGACTTTAAGGTCCGTTCATTTGACAATACGTCATCAACGGGTATCGCTTTCGTACCTATGGCAAAGAGCTATCTATGGCCGACTGAAAGTCTACAAATTGTTGTGTCTCTGCTATCGGCGAAGGAGAGATACCGAGTATTATGGAAGAGTTGAAGCAATTTATGAACTTCAATTCTATGGTGCAAACCCACCAAATGTCATAGTCTTCAAATGTTATTGGTTCCAGTCGAAGGAGACTAGAAGGACTCATGAACATATAGGGATAGTCGAAATGAAACAAAGCACCCATTTGGATGTTCCCGATGTCTATATTACGGCTCAACAGGCAACCCAAGTTTTCTATCTACTGTGGGCCTGTCAAAGTGATCTAAATCTCGATGGTTGGGATGCTATTTATGAAGTGGCGCCACGTGTTAGACCACCTCCCCCCAATGAAGAGGATTATGAACCTCACATTAACCCAGACACATATGAAGGAGAATTCTTCCAAGAAACACGTCTTTCCAAAAAAAAGGTTTCAAGAGCTGCTCTACTTCACCCCACAACATTGAAGTAGACAGCGACAGTGAATCCAGCTTCACCCTTGAGCCGGAACAAGAAGAGGTTACTGATGCAGATGACCTGCCAATGCTTGACCGATTATGTAAAGGAGGCCTTCCACATGTTGATGCATTTATTGATGATGATGATGATGATGATGATGAGCACGTTATTACTGATGGTGATGATGATGATGCATTTATTGATCCCAGAGCATATATAGACGATGAAGAGTAATATTAGTAATGTCAGGTATTCAATTATTATTATGTACATATATATATATATATATATATATTAATTAGTTCGTGTTATTAGGTATTCAATTTTTTATTATGTTCATGATGATGATACATTTAAATTACATACATATTATTCATGTCAGGTATTCAATTTTTTATGTTGTACTAATTTCATTTACTCTTTGTCATTGCAGGTGTTGACAGATGGTGGGCGCGGGTCGAGAGTGCTCCGAGCCACCTTCCTCGGTGCCTGCTAGGAGGGGTGCTTCCATTCCACCCCAACACCTCCGGAGAGCGCTGCTAGACAGTATGCAGACACCACCGGCGGGCGCTTCTTCTTCGACCGAAAGAGGTTGGGGGAGGACGAAGAGGGGTGCTAGAGGTGGACGTGGCGGCGGGAGAGGTAGGAAGGCTACTAATCCTTCCTCGCCGCCACCCCCAGCTGATTCACCTGACCATAGGACTGCTCCATCTAAGGTGGACCCGTCTCAGACTCCGGTCCACGAGCCTCGGGCCGACGAGCCTCGGGTTGCCGAGCCTTCGCCCCACGAGACTCCGGTCCCAGAGTCTTCGTCCCACGAGACTCCGCAGGCTAGTGGCTATGCTGATGGTGGCGAGGAAAACTTTTCTGATGATAGCTATAGCGAGGGCGGGCTGGTTGAGGAAGGTAAGGTCTACCAACGTGGTGGTAAAAAGCTCCCACCCATGCCGACGACCCACGAGCAGAGGTAGTTGATTGCGCCTAATGGGGAGAAGTAAGTGCATTTACTATTTTTTAACCTTTTGCTTTCATGTTTCTTCAAATTAATATCTAATGTGTTGGACTTGTCATACTGCAGGGGTTGGAAACACGCTCGTGGTGTGCGCAGGCCCAACCAGGTCCTTCGTGTGCTTTGCCGGTACAACTTCCCGGGGTGGGTCATGTTGCCCGGTGAGGGTCAGGTTCCACAGCTAGCACTGAGCTGGGAGTTGTGCTTGGCTGCCCCGGCCCCGCCGGAGGAGAGGTCGACAGTGTCTTGTGCGAGACGGTGGCCGACTTTGTGATCCGGACGTTTTGGGTAATTTCTCCTATACAAAATTAAAAATCAACAATACCTAGTGATTGTACTAATCAGTGTTGTCTTGTTTGATTGCAGACCTTGTACAGGTGTCTTGAGGAACAAGAGGAGGCCATGGCTATGGTTGTCGAAGCCGAGTGCAAGCGCCTACTTCAGAACTTATGGCACGAGGCTCGGGTGCAGGCTGTTCGAGACTACTACGCCTCAGCTGGTATTAAGAGGTCCAAGACGAAGTGTCGCGGCAAGTTTCTGAGTAAGGAGAAGTACATGAAGGTAATTACCTATTCTTAAGGCCTTGTACTTAGTTTACTTGATTTGATTCGTAGGTGTGGCGCTAAAATTTCTCTTGACTAACTTAGGTGCCCCCGAGATGGTGTGCGGATAGGATGGATGATATGTCCATTTTGCATCATGCTTTCATATTGATATTTATTGCATTATGGTCTGTTATTACACATTATGTCACAATACGTATGCCTATTCTCTCTTATTTTACAAGGTTTACGTAAAGAGGGAGAATGCCGGCAGCTAGGATTCTGGGCTGGAAAAGGAGCAAATATTAGAGACCTATTCTGCACAGCTCCAAAAGTCTTGATACTTCACGGAAGCTATTTTCAGAATATATAAAAAATACTGAGAGCAAGAAGTTCCAGAGGGGGCCCACACCTTGGCCACGAGGGTGGGGGCGCGCCCTACCCCCTGGGCGCGCCCCCCTGCCTCATGGGCCCCTTGGTGGCCCTTTGATGCCCATCTTCTGCTATATGGAGTCTTTCGTTGAGGAAAAAATCATAAGCAAGCTTTCGGGACGAGACTCCGCCGCCATGAGGCGAAACCTTGGCGGAACCAATCTAGGGCTCTGGCGGAGCTGTTCTGCTGAGGAAACTTCCCTCCGGGAGGGGGAAATCATCACCATCGTCATCACCAACGATCCTCTCATCGGGAGGGGGTCAATCTCCATCAACATCTTCACCAGCATCATCTCATCTAAAACCCTAATTCATCTCTTGTATCCAATCTTTGTATCCAAACCACAGATTGGTACCTGTGGGTTGCTAGTAGTGTTGATTACTCCTTGTAGTTGATGCTAGTTTGTTTACTTGGTGGAAAATCATATGTTTAGATCCACTATGCATATTAATACCCCTCTGGTTATGAACATGAATATGCTTTGTGAGTAGTTACGTTTGTTCCTGAGGACATGGGAGAAGTCTTGCTATTATTAGTCATGTGAATTTGGTATTCATTCGATATTTTGATGAGATGTATGTTGTCATCCCTCTAGTGGTGTCATGTGAACGTCGACTACATGACACTTCACCATTGTTTGGGCCTAGAGGGAGGCATTGGGAAGTAATAAGTAGATGATGGGTTGCTAGAGTGACAGAAGCTTAAACCCTAGTTTATGCGTTGCTTCGTAAGGGGCTGATTTGGATCCATATGTTTCATGCTATGGTTAGGTTTACCTTAATACTTCTATTGTAGTTGCAGATGCTTGCAATGGGGGTTAATCATAAGTGGGATGCTTGTCCAAGTAAGGACAGCACCCAAGCACCGGTCCACCCACATATCAGATTATCAAAGTACCGAACGCGAATCATATGAACGTGATGAAAACTAGCTTGACGATAATTCCCATGTGTCCTCGGGTCCTTCATATAAGAGTTTTTCCATGCTTGTCCTTTGCTACAAAAAGGATTGGGCCACCTTGCTGCACTTTATTTACTTTTGTTACTTGTTGCTTGTTACAAATTATCTTATCACAAAACTATCTATTACCTATAATTTCAGTGCTTGCAGAGAATACCTTGCTGAAAACCGCTTATCATTTCCTTCTGCTCCTCGTTGGGTTCGACACTCTTACTTATCGAAAGGACTACGATAGATCCCATATACTTGTGGGTCATCAATTGACTGTTGGGAGGCGTTGGTGGATGAGTGGTGCTCTCCCCAATGGCTAGCTGTCCATAACAAGGCCAAGGATAAGCGTGCCCAAATGCTTGGTGTGCCACACCATCTAGGGAGCTCCAACCTGTTTGAGTACGGGGATAAGTGGGTATGTGGTTTGCTTCATGATTCATGCAATTTCATTCTTCATCTAGCTTGAGCCCTTAACTGATATTTTGTTCCTCTCTTTTAGGCACGACACAATGAGAAGGAGGTGCCAGGGGTGTTCGGCCTCTATGCCATGGCCCATACTGCCCCGTACAAGAAGGCCAAGGCATTCTCTAAGTCTAACCTCGATCATCCAGAGAGCTTCACCAACATCTCCTCCCACCACAAGCTCGTGAAGTATAGATCCGAGGGGAAGGCGAGGAAAGGGGAGGACTTTAACCCGAGCCAGAGAGTTGGTGATGATATCTGGTGGTGGGAGGTCCCATGGCTCGATAGCCATTGGGGTGGGCTGATACGTTGTCCTAGCACTCTCCTGAAGATCAAGAAGCGCCAGACGAGCTCCAACCCTGAGATAAGGCCTCATCCACGACCAATGGAGCTCTCCATTGAGGCTAGGGACCAGGAGCTTCTGGCGGAGGCAAACAGGCAGGCAACGGAGAGGGAGATGGACATGGAGGAGAGGATGGCTAGGTTGTAGGAGGAGTAGAGGAACCGGAACGACGTGTCTCACTGGGACCTATACGAGCTCCTCATGGTAATTAAGTTTCTCCTGCATATTAGTTGAATCATGCATGTAATGTTCGTTTAATTACTAACTAATATGACTGACTCATGAAAACCAAATGTCTAGTCCGTGTGCCATACCAACGGTCAGACCCCTCCGTCGATGCCCCAGATTGCTCCAGCGACCACGCTGAGTATCATTTGAATGGTCATTAGTTACTAGTATTCACATTTGAGTTGCATCATGCTAACGAGACATTGCAAATGATCTTTGGTGCAGCATGCCTCCCAACAAGCATCGACCGATCCTTCTCCGTCTGCCACTGGCGCGACCGGTCCTTCACCTCCGTGATGATGGTAAGTTTTCCCAAGTGTTTTGCTTAACAAATGCATACTTAGCTTAAGAAATGACCTATTTAGCTCCAAAATGGCGTCTACTTAGCTTCTTTTCCTCGAAAATGACATAATAACCTTACTTAGCTACAAAATGACCTATTTTACCTAGGATAGCTATAAAATGACATGTACTTAGCATTTTTTCCTCCAAAATGACTTAATATTCTTAGTTAGCTAAAAAATGACATAACTAGCTAGGATAGCTCAATAATGACCTATACTAAGCTTAGCTAGTTCATTTATGACATAATTAGCTTACTTAGGTAAAAAATGGCATAATAACCTTGGCTTAGCTCCAAACTGTCATATACTTCGCTTATTTTCCTCGAAAATGACATAATATCCTTACTTAGCTCCAAAATGACCGATTTTAACTAGGATAGCTATAAAATGACCTGCACTTACCATTTTTCCTCGAAAATGACTTAATATGCTTAGTTAGCTCAAAAATGGCATAACTACCTAGGTTAGCTCAATAATGACCTATACTTAGCTTATTTAGTTCATTTATGACATACTTAGCATAGTTAGTTCAAATGGCATTAATAATCTTGGTTACCTCCAAAATGACATATACTTAGCTTATTTTCCTCGAAAATGACATAATAACCTTACTTAGCTCCAAAATGACCTGTTTACCTAGGTTAGCTCTAAAATGACCTACACTTAGCATTTTTTTCCTCCAAAATGACTTGATATGCTTAGTTAGCTAAAAATGGCATAATTACCTAGGTTATCTTAGTTAGAAGAAGAAGATAAAGAAGAGGAGAAAAAGAAAGATAAGAAAAAATTCTTCTTCTTTTTCTTCTTCTTCTAGTATTCTTATTGTAGTATTCTTCTTCTTCTTCTTCTAACTTTCTTCTTTCCCAATTTGCATATTTGCTTTAGCTCACGGAAGCTTGCGTTGATGGAGTCTACTCTTATCCTTGTCCTTCCTTTTTGTTTTGATTTTGTAGGATGAACAATGTGAAACTTGCTACCTATATATGTATGTATGGATGAAACCATTGTATGCTTGTTGTTGGATATGCATGTAGGCTTAATTGTTGGATATGTTGGCTATATATATGTTGGATATGGACTTTTCATTTGGTATGTATATGTGTTGGATGATCATATCCATATGGCAGGGATATGTATGCTTGTTGAAAGTATTTTAAAATGAATATATATATATGTGTGAAATTTATTGAATTTAAGAAAAAAAACATAATTAACAGGGGCAATACAGGCACTTTGTCGTCTGCCAGCAGACGACAAAGAAGTTTGTCGTCCGCTAGCAGACGGCAAAGCTGCCACGTGGCAGCTACCTGTGCAATGATAACCCACAAGTATAGGGGATCGTTTGTAGCCTTTTTCGATAAATAAGAGTGTCGAACCCAACGAGGAGCTAAAGGTAGAACAAATATTCCCTCAAGTTCTATCGACCACCGATACAACTCTACGCACACTTGACGTTCGCTTTACTGAAACAAGTATGAAAAACATTTGTAGGTGTGATTCTAGAACTACTTTGCAAGAATAAAACTAGAAGTACTTTTCAAGATAATAAAAGTTAGGTATTTAGTAAAAGGGTTTTTTGTCAACAAGAAATTTATTTGTCCCTAGGCAATCGATAACAAGTACCAGTAATCATTCTTGCAACTTTATATGAGGGGGGTAATGAGCTAACATACTTTCTCTACTTGGATAATCTGCACTTATGATTGGAACTCTAGCAAGCATCCGCAACTAGTAAAGATCATTAAGGTCGTGAAACCCAACCATAGCATTAAGTATCAAGTCCTCTTTATTCCCATACGTCATACCCCACCTACTCGGGTTTAAGTTTCTGTCACTCTCGCAACCCACCATAAGCGAACCATGAACATATTGAAACACCCTACAGCGGGGGCCCCTCATGTTTGCGCAAGAATGGAGGGCACCATAGGACAGCACCATAAATAAAATATACAATCATACCAACCAAGATCACCATTAACCCACAGGACAAAACGGATCTACTCAAACATCATAGGATAACCATAGATCATTGGGAAATAATATATGGAGTTGAGCACCATGTTTAAGTAGAGATTAGAGTGGGGGGAGAGGTGTTACACCACTGCATAGAGGGGGGGAAAGTTGGTTTTGATGGTAGCAAGATTGTTGATGTAGATCGTTGTCACGATCGTTGCCCCGGTGGCACTCTGGCGCCACCGGAAGCAAGGGGGAGAGAGCCCCCCTACTTCTTCTTCATCCTTAGCCTCCCCCCTAGATGGGGAGGAGAGTTCCCCCTCTGGCCCTTGGTCTCCATGGCAGCGGAGGGGTGGGAGCCCCTCCGAGATTGGATCTCCCTCTCTGTTCTCTTCTGTTTCGCGCTCCATAGATCTGGACGAAAACCGTTTCTTATATTCCTGGAGATCCGTAACTCTGATTACGCTAAGAATTTAACACGATTTTTTTCCGGGTATAAGCTTCCTTGCGCGTGAAGTAGAGATCCAACCGATGTACGAGGTGAGCACAACCCACCACGGCACGCCTGGCTCCTCTGGCGCGCCCTGGTGGGTTGTGCCCACCACGGGCCTCCGTTTGCGGTGATTCCAACTCCCAAAATTCACATATATTCCGAAATAATTCTCCGTGAAATTTTATTGCATTTGGACTTCATTTGATATGGATACTCTACGATACAAAAAACATGCAGAAAACAAGAACTGGCACTTGGCACTGGATCAATAGGTTAGTCCAATAAATCATATAAAAAGTTGCCAAAAGTATGTAAAACTTGTATAATATTGGCATGAATAATCAAAAATTATATATACGACGGAGACGTATCAGCATCCCCAAGCTTTAATTCCTGCTCGTCCTCGAGTAGGTAAATGATAAAAAACATAATTTTTGATGTGGAATGCTAACTAGCATAAACTTGATCATATATCTAATCATGGCATGAATATTAAGACATAAGTGATTCAAAGCAATAGTCTATAATTCGACATAAAGACATCAATACTCAGGCATCCCAACAATTAATCATGTATTTCAAAATATCAACGCTAAAGAAAGCTATCCCTACAAAATCATATAGTATTGTCATGCTCTGTCTTCTTATCACAAAGTATTTATCATGCACAAACCCGATGACAAGCCGAGCAATTGGTTCATACTTTTTAACGCGATTCATCTTTTTCAACCCTCACGCAATACATGAGTGCAAGCCATGGATATAGCACTACGGTTGGAATAGAGTATGATGATAGGGGTAAATATAAAGAAGAAGAAAAAGTAAGAAAGTCTCACATCGACGCGGCTAACGAACGGGCTATGGAGGTGCCCATCAATCGATATCAATGCGAGGAGCAGGGATTGCCATGCAATGAATGCACTAAGAGCTATAAGTGTATGAAAGCTCAATATGAAAACTAAGTGGGTATGCATATAATCCTATAATGAAAAATTCCCACTAGTTTATGAAAGTGACAACAAAGGAGACTCTCCATATGAAAAACATGGTGCTACTTTGAAGCACAAGTGTGGTAATGGATACTAACAATGCCCCTTCTCTCTTTATTTATTTATTCTTTCTTTTTTTTCCTTTTTTCTTTTTTTTCTTTTTTTTTCTCTCATTGTCCGGAGTCTCATCCCGACTTGTGGGGGAATCATAGTCTCCATCATCCTTTCCTCACTGGGGCACTGCTCTAAAAATGAATAATGATGATCATCACACTTCTATTTACTTATAACTCAAAAGAAAATAAAAATTACAACTCGATACATATGACAAAGTATGACTCTATATGAATGCCTCTGGCATGTACCAGGATGTGCAATGATCTAGCATAACATGTATGAAAAATGATGAACGGTGGCTAAGCCACAACTACTATGTCAGCTATATGATCATGCAAAGCAATATGACAATGAATGCTCAAGTCATCAAACGGAAGCGGTGGAAGTTGCATGGCAATATATCTCGGAATGGCCTTGGAAAGGCCATAATAGGTAGGTATGGTGGCTGTTTTGAGGAAGATACAATAAGGCTTATGTGTGATAGAGCGCATCATATCACGGGGTTTGGATGCACCTGCGAAGTTTGCACCACGTATCGATGTGAGAAAGGGCAATGCATGGTACCCTAGAGGCTAGCAAATTGCGGAAAGGTAAGAGTGTGTATAATCCATGGACTCACATTAGTCATAACGAACTCATATACTTATTGCAAAATTTGATTAGCCCTCGAAGCAAAGTACTACTACGCATGCCCCTATGGGGATAGATTGGTAGGAAAAGAGCATCGCTCGTCCCCGACCGCCACTCATAAGGAAGACAATCAATAATAAATCATGCTCCAACATCATAGCATAAAAAGAAACTATACGTGCATGCTTCGGGAATCACAAACCTTAACACCAATATTCTTACTAACCACAATCGTTTACTAGTACCTCCCACATATTCCATCTCTATATCGCAAAACTATTGCAAGGAATCAAACATATCATATTCAGTCATCCATAAGTTTTATGTAGGATTTTATGACTAACCATGCAATTGACCAATTCCTTTTGACTCTCTAAATAGATCTAAGTGAAGCATGAGAGTTTAGTTCTTTCTACAAAAGACCATGCTCTAACAAATATAAGTGAAGCAAAAGAGCATTCTCCAAATAACGGTTTTCTATGTGAAGAGAAACATGCAATCCAAACTTCAAATGATATAAGTGAAGCACATGAAGCATTCTATAAAGCCACACTCAAAAGATATAAGTGAAGTGCAATGAGCTTTCTATAAATCAACCATGGACTATCTCATACCAGCATGGTGCATAAAAGAAAAATGAAAAATAAAAGCAAAAGCAAACGACGCTCCAAGATTTGCACATGTCATGCGAACGAAACGAAACCGAAAACATACCGACACTTGTTGAAGAAAGGTGGGATGCCTTCCGGGGCATCCCCAAGTGTTGGGGATATTACTACTGGATGTAAACCGGCCAGGAATAGCCGGGTTAACTCTATGGAGATTAGAAGCCCATGAAGACATGAGGCTGGTGGCGCTTTATGAGGGCCCAAGGCCCAAAGGCGGGTTAAGGCCTGTAGATGTAAACCAACTTTCTTATGTAACTTGCATTGTAAGATAGGAAGGATAGAGACCGAGTTGGACACGTTAACGATCCGGCCTCGGGACTCTGTAAACCGATGGGCGTTAACCTGTGTATATAAAGGGACGACCCGGCAGCGGTTTAGGGAGGACACAACACACAACAACTCAAGAGCCAGGCAAAGCGGATTCGCTCCCTGGTCATCGAAACCCCTGCAATTCCATCACAACTAGATGTAGGCTTTTACCTTCATCGAAGGGGCCGAACTAGTATAAAACTCTTATGTCCCTTGTACGGTTTAACCCCTTTAAGCTAACCCGTAGCGATGGCTCCACGACTAAGTCCTTTCATGAGGACATCTGCCGTGACAAAACCACGACAGTTGGCGCCCACTGTGGGGCTATCGCACGATGGTTTCGAGTTCTTGAAGGGCATCTTCGAAGGACTCAAGGGATACGCTGTGGGCCGGATGACTAAGAGTCGTCGCGGCAAGCTCTACATCGACGACGCGGGATGGGGTCCCGAGGCCGGTTCAATTGAATACGGGTATCGGGTCCCCTTTGGTGGAATTCATGTCTTCATCGACAAGATCGGCGAACCGGGCCCTGAGCTGGACATCTGCACCAACACCATCGAGACGGCTCAGCGTGCCAGCTTTGCCCCGGTTCTGCCCGCCGTAAAGCATTTCTTCGTAGGTGTCATCCACGGAGCGGAATATGAGGATGGATCGGCATCTGGTGGCGAAACCGTTGTCTGCTCCGATAACGAGTCTTCAACCGGAGAGACCGAGTCGCTATACCAGTTACAGGATGGCGGTATTAGTGGAGGTTCCGATGGCAATAGTATTCTGGACCCCCTTGATCTGCCAAACCGGGTTGTGGTCTTCATGGCCGGTACACAGCCAGCATAGCCCTCTTCTACCGCTGCGGCAATGATCTCCGATTCAGCAACAGCAACGCCAGCAGGGGCAGGGGGGCTCTGCACCGCCTCCCGCTCAGGTTTTTGTCTGATTTGTTCGACACTTTAGCAACATTGCTGGCAGTAGAGGTGGATGCAGCAAACCGAGATCAGCACAATGCGGAGATTGCAAAGGTGAAAGATTAGATAACTTAGGCTAAAGCGGACCTAGCAGCAGAGAACGCCAGGATGACTACAGAACGGGCCGAGTTAGAAGCTCAGGCCTACCGGCTTAGGCTGGATCAGAGTGCCTCAGATGATGTCATGAGGAGGAGATACCGGTCGCACCTCCCACCGGGTTATGAGCCAAGAAACCTCTTCAACACGCCAGGAGCGGGAACTAGTAACCAGCCAGTGATAAACCAAATGGAGGCACCGGTAACAGGAGCGTCCGTTCAGCCGCGCACGATGGACCCGCCTTGTCAGAACAACATTGTGCCACAGTACGTTCCGACGCCCCCAGGGCATTACTCCAACCCGTTGGATAACATTGTGGCCGCCGCTTCATGATTGGCAGGCCTCCCAATTGACAGCGAGTCACCAGTGGCGATTGAGACACGACGGGCCAGAGAGCTACTTCAAACAGCTTTAACCCAGCAGCAGGCTTATTCGCATAGTCGCGAGAGCATTCATTCCACCCCCCATCCGAGTCGGAGCTACAGCAGGCACATCAATGAACCGGCCGTGTCAAGTAGTGCACGTCACCGTAACTCGCCGTGAGGGCATAACCCGGCAGGTGGTGGTGCTAATGCGCAGGATGTGGTGGATCATGGTCGTGCACATCGAAAAGCCGAGTTGTCAGCACAGCATGCGGCTCGTCAGCTTACTCTGGTTCGTCCTACCGCTTTAGTGGAACCAGCTGTGGTCTTCAGTTCTTTAGGGGTGCCGTGTCTCACCCCAACTTTGCGTAACGTGCGACTACCCAAGGACTTTAAAGGCCCTCGTAAGGTGCCCAATTACACTGCCGATTTACCCCCTGAGTCATGGGTTGAGAGTTATGAGATGGCGATGGAGATGCTGGATGTGGATGAAGCGGTGTGTGCTAAGTACTTCACCATGATGTTGGAGGGGACAGCTCGTACTTGGTTAAAGAGCTTACCGGCTAACTCCGTCGGGTCATGGGCCGAGTTAAAAAACCGGTTTATCCAGAATTTTAAGGATACGTGTAAACAGCCTATGTTGATTGTGGACCTGGCCGCTTGCGTTCAAGAGGATGGGGAGTCTACAACCCATTGGGTGAAGCGTGTCTTAGCTATTCTGCATTCGTCAGACCGCATCAACGCGGATACCACAGTTTTGACGTTGGAAGGCAATTATCGGTTTATGCCATTAAAATTGAAGTTGGGAAGGCTCAAACGTCATTGCAATTACATGTCAACCCTTATGGCTGCTTTGGTGAAATATGTCGATTCAAATAGTACCAAAGACCCTAAGTCTGAGGATGACAAATTGGGGAAGGGGAAAAAGAACGGCAGTGCCAAGGGACAACAGCATAATCCAGCAGGCCATGGTAACAATGGTAAGCGCAAGGCAGATACTAGCTTGGACTTTGTGGCTAACACCAATGCCCAGGATAACGGTCAACATTGCAAGGGTAACCCGCCTCATAGGGGTGGAGGGTCAGGCCCCAATTTAGAGCGCCTACTAAATCAACCGTGTCCAAAGGACATAATGAAGGAGAAGCCAGCGTCGCATCTTTGGAAGGATTGTTTCATCATGCGAGAGTTCAAAAATTCCAATATGTTTCAATATGACAATGGCTCGCCCGGCAGTTCAGGAGGCGGTTTCCATGGGCCGGGTTAAGGAGGCAGCGGCTCCGGTTCAGGATTCCAAAGCAATCAGATCGGACATGGCAATCAAGGTAATCAGGGTAATCAGGGAGGTCATAGCCATCAGGGGAATCAACAGCAGCAGCAGTAGGATTATCAGAGCAATCCGAAGCAGTAGAATAGTGGGCAGTATCATGTCTTTACCACTAGCTTGTGTAAGCGCGATCAGAAGCTTCACAAGAGGGTCGTGAACTCTGTTGAACCGGCGGTACCTCAGTATCTGCACTGGTCAGAGCAACCCATTTTATGGGGTCAAGAGGATCACCCACCCCGGGTTGATAATCCGGGTCATCTAGCCTTAGTGGTGGCACCTCAAGTTGGGGGGTATAAGTTCACCAAGGTGCTTATGGATGGGGGAAGCAGTATCAATATCCTTTACTATGATACCTTCCTCCATATGGGATTGACAGATAAGAATTTTAAACCGTCGAACACCGTCTTTCATGGTGTGGTGCCTGGTAAAACGGAGTATCCAGTAGGCAACATAGCCCTCGAGGTGGCTTTTGGAGATGATCATGATTCAAGGTCAGAAACCTTGACTTTTGAGGTGGTGAAAATCAAGAGTCCGTATCATGCCCTGTTTGAACGACCGGCTTATGCCAAGTTCATGGCGAGGCCGTGTTATGCTTATCTACAGCTTAAGATGCCGGGTCATAAGGGGACCATCACAGTACATGGGAGCAGAAAGATTCCTTTGGAATGTGAAGAGGGTGATGCGGCTTATGCTGAGTCGGTTTGTGCCACAGAGGAGCTGAAGTTTTATAATGACAATGTTGATCCGATAGACATGACTTCTTTGAAAAAACCAACTACGGAGCATGATCCAACACTGAAGTTTAAATCGGCAGAGAAGACTAAATTGGTTGATTTTGTTCCTGGAGATTCATCCAAGCAGTTCAGCATCAGCGCTAACTTGGATCCGAAATAGGAAGGCGCGCTCATCGAGTTCATCCGTGAGAACCGGGACATCTTTGCATGGAAGCCTTCTGACATGCGAGGTGTACCGAGGGAACTCACTGAGCACACCCTTAATATAGATCCCAAGTTTAAAACGGTCAGGCAGTTTCTTCACCGCTTCAATGAAGAGAGGTGTAAGGCTATTGGGGAGGAGGTAGCCCAGCTCTTGGCAGCGGGGTTTATTGTGGAGGTCTTTCACCCTGAGTGGTTAGCTAATCCGGTGCTGGTGCTTAAGAAAAACGGCACTTGGCGTATGTGTGTGGATTACACAGATTTGAACAAAGCATGTCCAGCTGATCCCTTTGCTCTCCCGCGTATTGATCAGATTATTGATGCTACAACGGGTTGTGACCGTTTGTGTTTTCTGGATGCTTATTCTGGTTATGATCAGATTAAAATGGCAGTCAAGGACCAGGAGAAGACAGCCTTCATAACTCCCTTTGGAGCCTTCTGCTATGTGTCTATGCCTTTCGGGCTCAAGAGTGCCCAGGTGACTTATCAGCATTGTGTTCAGAATTGTCTTCATAAACAGATTGGGCGTAATGTTCATGCTTATGTGGATGATATTGTGGTGAAATCTAGGAAGGAGGAAACATTGATAGAGGACCTGAAGGAAACCTTTAATAACCTCCGGGTTTATAAGATGATGCTTAATCCGGACAAATGTGTCTTTGGTGTTCCGGCAGGCAAGCTCTTGGGTTTTCTGGTGTCTAACAGGGGCATTGAGGCTAATCCGGAGAAGCTCACAGCTATCACCTCTCTGGCTAAACCGGCATGTATCGATGACGTTCAGCGTCTGGCAGGCCGAATTGCGGCTTTGAGCCAGTTTATCAGTCGTCTTGGGGAGAAGGCTATCCCTTTATATCAGATGCTAAAGAAAACGGATGACTTTGTCTGGAGTGACGCAGCTGATAAAGCGTTTGAGGATTTGAAGAGACAGTTAGCTGAGCCGCATGTCCTTGCAGCTCCGGTCGATAAAGAGCCTTCATTGCTATATGTGGATGCTAATGCCCGGGCTGTTAGTGTGGCTATTGTTGTGGAGCGTAAGGAGGCTGGAAAGGAGTATCCGGTTCAACGGCTGGTTTATTATATCAGTGAGGTGCTTATCGAATCAAAGCAGAGGTATCCGCATTGGCAGAAGCTGGTGTATGGGGTCTTTATGGCAAGCCGGAAGCTCAAGCATTATTTTCAGGGTCATCCTATCACAGTGGTCAGTTCAGCCCCTCTGGGAGATGTCATTCAAAACAGAGAAGCAACTGGCCGGATTGCCAAATGGGCTATTGAGCTTGGACCTCACGGGATAAAATATACGCCTCACACAGCAATCAAATCCCAAGCACTTGTGGACTTCATCAATGATTGGACAGAGTTGCAGGCACCGGAGGAAAAGCCAAATAACACATATTGGACCGTTCACTTTGATGGGTCTAGACAATTGGAGGGCTCGGGGGCTAGAGTCATATTAACTTCCCCACGAGGTGACAAGTTTTGTTATGTTCCCCGCTTAATGTTCCCTTGCACTAACAATGTAGCTGAATATGAGGCCTTACTCCATGGTCTGAGGATGGCTAAGGAGATGAACTTAAGCCGGGTTAAATGCTTCGATGACTCAGAACTGGTGGCTCAGCAGGTATCTGGCACTTGGGATTCTAAGGATCCACTCATGGCTGCATATCGATGAGATATGGACATAGTGGCGGGTCATTTCAAGGGTTATCAAGTTGACCATATAGACTAGCGAAAGAATGAAGCGACGGACGCTTTAAGTTGTCTAGGCTCCCAACGTAAACCGGTGCCACCTAATGTCTTCCTCGACGTACTTCATAATCCGTCAGTCAAGATACCCATAGAGGAGGAGTTGGCTATTCCTGACCCGAAGGCCCGGTTGGTGGCGGCTTTGCATGTTATACCGGATTGGACAGTCCCGTACCTGGCTTACATGAACCAGGGTGAGTTACCGAATGATGAAACCGTGGCCCGACAGATAATCTAGCGATCCAAGTCAATGACTATTATCAACGGGGAGTTACATCATTACAGCGTCACAGGAGCAATTCAGCGTTGTGTGTCTCCTCAAGAGGGTTGTGAGATTTTGCGAGAAATCCACGAAGGAGATTGTGGTCACCATGCCGGTTCAAAATCCTTGGTGGCTAAGGCTTTTCGTCACGGCTTCTATTGGTTGACGGCTCATGCTGATGCTGAGGATTTAGTAAAAAGGTGTGATGGTTGTCAGAAATTTGCACGCCGCGCTCATGCTCCGGCTCAAGAGTTGAGAATTATTCCAATCACTTGGTCGTTTGCAACTTGGGGGCTAGATATGGTTGGACCCTTTAAGAGGTCCAAGGACAAAAAGACCCACCTGCTGGTGGCGGTTGATAAGTTTACCAAGTGGGTAGAGGCAGAGCCAGTCAGTAATTGTCATGCAGCCACGGCGGTCCAATTCATCAAAAAGGTGATATTCTGATTTGGTTTTCCACACATCATTATAACTGATAACGGTACTAATCTATCCAAGGGTGATATGGAGGAATTTTGTCAACATGAGCACATCCGGCTTGATGTAGCGTCAGTGGCTCACCCCCAGTCCAATGGTCAAGCAAAGAGGGCAAATCAAGAGATTTTGAGAGGTATTAAACCCCGGCTTATGGTTCCTTTAAGGCGGACGCCGGGTTGTTGGGTGGAGGAGTTACCTTTCGTATTATGGAGTATCAACACCACACCAAACAGATCTACGGGTTACACGCCTTTTTTCATGGTTTACGGAGCAGAGGCGGTTCTCCCTAGTGACATCCATCATGACTCGCCCCGTGTGGCGGCTTACGTTGAAGCTGAAAATGAGAAGGCGCGTCAGGACTCCCTGGACCTGTTAGATGAGGAGCATGATCTTGCAGCAGCGCGGTCGGCGACTTATCACCAAGATCTCCGACGTTATCACAGCCGCCGGGTTAAGACCAGAACTTTTCAAGAGGGCGATCTGGTGCTCCGGCTCATCCAGGATCAGACTGATATGCACAAGTTATCCCCACCTTGGGAAGGACCCTTTATGGTCAGCAAGAACCTGCACAACGGGTCATACTACCTTATCGATGTTCGAGAGCACAAAGACTCACGCAAATCAGAGGAGGAGACCCAGCGGCCATGGAATATAGCTCTTCTTCGGCCTTACTATACTTGAGCCACAGGCTCTTCTTATGTGCATACTTATGACAATGTATATATTATAAACCGGAGCCTCAACTAAAGCGGGGTCTCTGTTCTTTTTTACATCATGTGTGGTTACATGGGGGCTTTCTATTAACCCGGCCTATAAAGCCACATAGATATACAGGACATCAATAGGGGGCTTGGTCGTATTCGAACCATAGCTACACCTCTAAATTGGCTTAAGACCAAAAAGGGAAATCACTAGGGGGCTTGGTTGTATTTACACCATAGCTACACCTTTTGATAGGCTTAAAGCCAAAAGGAAATTATGTGGAACCAAAGAGAGTATGTTGCATAAAGCACAACTCAAACATAGGTAACCACTGAGCATAGCTCAAATATTACTTGGGGCTCCTTGCTTCTCAAAGAACAACGAGCTTGCACCCTTGTGATAGGCTATTAAGCCAGGCTTGGAAGCCAGGTGTATTCACATGAAACCCCAGGTTATCCTGCCTTTTTAAGTAAGCCACTCCGTCCAGGTAAACCAGTATGACCCATCGAACGTTTGACAAGTCAATCTCATAGACCCTGAACTTGTCAAAGTTAAAACGGTGATTGGTTAAAGATTGAGGTCCATCTTAAAAGGCTTTGAAAATGGTTTAACTCAGCGGCCTGGCAGCCCATGAAAAGTCTTGATTTAGGGCCTGGCAGCCCATGAAAAGCCTTGCATATTTCTTTTGGATTTGTTGTTTTAAACATCTTTTGATAAGGGATTTATGAATATTTTTTGATAAACCGGTGTTTATTACAACCCGGCATGGCTTTCAACGCTAAGTTGTCAGTACATGGTCGGTTTTAATCCGGCAATAATATTGCTCCAGTCTGGTTTGACTACAGGTCACCACAATTATATGCATAATCCGGTGTTTACCATCACCCGGAAAGATTTTGGTTTGAACCGACAAGGATGCAAGGAGTCATCAACACTCCAGATTGGTGTTATCACCTTTTTGTTATAACAACAGTTGGTAAGCCAAACGAGATATACCACAGGTATCATCTATTTTATATCTACATATTACATCCTTGGTTCAGCATCCAGGTTATATATATGTTTGGGCACCATGACCCGTCCAGTGGTAAACCGCTAGGACACTTTCAATTTTTTTGCAGGAATAAGCAAAACAAAGCCACTGTGGATTATGCATATAATAGATCCCAAAAGCAAGGCGAGTTATCAATGTCAAGCAAAACAAGTATGCTCGATGGCATAAGCAGATAAGTATTTGAACTAGCCTATTACAAGGCACTTTAGTGCCCACACAGGGTAATTGTTTCAACAAGTTTGGCAAATGATTAAACCGGCTTCCGGATTAAGATTATTCCTTCGGATGGCTTGAAGATTGAGGGTCATCTTGAGCGGTCGCATTCTCCTCATCCCTACCCAGTCGCTGGAAATCAATCGTTGACCAATCGATTCCAGTTAAGGCTTGAAAAACGGCTTCTTCATGAATAAGGTTGGAAGGGTCAATGTCAGGGGCATAAGTATGCTTACGAATTGGCGGAACAAGATCTTCTACATCATAAATCGGCACGGGTTGTCTTTTCCCCTCAACATCATAAACCGGTTGATAATGAGATAGATATGTGTCATCCGCCAATTTACTCGCTATAGGCCGCATTTCCTTTGTCAGCCTTCGGAGATCATCATTGTTGAAATTTGTGCCATCTTCCTTCATGCTGGGGTAGCCTTGGCTGATATCTGCCGGTTCAAGATCTGGAATACATGCCTTGGCCCGGATTAGCGCGGTCAGCGCACCTGACCTTGCGGCTGATCTCTTCAGTTCATCCAACCGGGCAGGCAGCATGGCCAGCTTTTCGATGGTTTCTTTTATCAGCGTTGGAGGAGGCTTGTTATAAGCTGCAGTGCAAATGGCTCGCTGGGATCCAGAATACAGCTGTTCTATCAAAGTATAGGCTGCTTTAAGCTTCATCCGCATGTCGGAGCCCAGATGAGTAATGCGGGGCCCTGTCATGGTAAAGCATCAGTAAATCGGCCTTTGATAAGATATTATGGATTGGAAAAACTTCATATGCGGATAGTCACCAAATACAGTAGAGGTCGTGGCATTAATCTGCCGTTTTAAGCCGGTCAGTTCTTCAACCACCGACTTCAGGGCTGCTTATGCGTCTTCGGCCTTCTTTGTTAAACCAACCTTCTCTGTCTCCCGGTCTGCACGCTCTTTATTAAAGGTTTCTTTCAGCTTCTCCATGGCTGCTAAGGCATTAGTCAGTTCTTCCTTGGCCTTGGAAGCCTCCGCTTGCTGAGATTTAATGTTCTCCTGAAGGTCAGCAGTTTGAGCGTCCTTCTTACTCAGCTCGGCCTACAAAGGCAAGATATATCATCAATGGGCTATGTATATTTGAAGTACCAAGCGTATAACAAGTTATGCACTTTGTACTTGGGGGCTAATGCCTATTTGCTCTGTCATCAAAAAAAATTGCAAGTCTCAAGTACAATGCAAGCATTATCCTTGACACTTGGGGGCTAATGTACATTTGTTCAAATCGGAGCATTGGTTAAAATCCCGGTTCACCTTGGAAAGATAAACCGGCCCTTGGGGACTACACAGAGGAAAACTACAGGAATACAACGATAAAGTACCGGTTTATTTCAAAGGATCACCTGACATATGGAGGATAAGTATGCAAGGGTTGAGATATTACAAAGTACCGATTTATGATTACCATCATAAACCGGCTCTTGAGGGCTACTTGAGTTGGTACTTACAAATTGGATTTATGAAAGGAAAAGTGATGAAAATACCTCATAGCGCTCCTTCATCAGATTCACCAAACCGGCTTCATAGTCACGGTTTGAGTGCAGACGGTTTAGAAAACCAGAGTGGAGTTCTTGAGCACTGAGATGGGCATAGCTTGATAAATCGGTGCTCCATTTGCCTTTCTCCATGGCAGCACGCTCTTCCTTGGCACTATGTTTCGCCAATATAACATGATGGCCAGGAGAGGTGTGGCTAATATCGGTAATGATAACCTCACCTTCTTTGTCTCCAGCAGCCTTTTCTGGAGTTGATGGAATGTCAGTAGTCCTCACTGGACTAGAAGGTCTGTCATCAGCCCGGATTGGACTTGTCGGTTCATCATATGGCACAGCAGTATCAACTTCTGCTTGTTCATCAACATTATGATCTTGAGGGGGCGGTTCATCAAATGTGGCCTCAGTATTTGGACCTTCCGGTTCTGCAGTTTGCTCTGGTTCAATAACCACATGGTCTTCGGGCGGATTATTCACCCGAGCCTTCTTACTGGGTCTGGCTTTGGCTCTAAACAGAACAAGATGCAAAGGTTAGCATATCATATAAAGTGTGAAACATCAAAAGATTGGGTTGAAATACTTACCCAGCCACGGTTTTGAGAGGAGGGAGTTGTGTTGTTGTTGACTTGCCAGAGGATGAAGGAGGTGTCACCTGATAATTCGAATCGGACGGATTAAGAGGTTGTCGGAAATAGCATGCCTTGGGATAAGAAGTGTCAGAAGTGGGTGAGACCTCAGATTGGCATTTTCGAGCCGGGGTATCCGGTAAACTGGTCAAAGTGACCTTTTGGCCGTTGTGCCAGGTTGTGCGGCGAGCCTCGTGCTGCTGCTTCTTCAAAATAAATGTTGGATCCAAGTGAGCAAGAGGGTGAGAAAAGCTTACTTTCCGGACTGCTTGACGGATTTTTTGTGTTGGCAGAGGATCTGAACCGGAGGAAAGGATAATTACCTCTGCATCGTCAGCTTGGCTACCTTCAACATCCTCCTAATAAATATCATTGTCAATGAGATGCATGAAAAGTGAACCAAGTGAGTCAAGTTCTACCTCTGCTTCTGGTTCATTCGGGTCGTCATCAAGCTCTAAACCGATGGGTGCAGGTGCCTTCCTCTTGGTGGTTTTCTTGACGGCTTTTGTTTTAGGACAAGAATGCTTCACCGCTTTCTCTTGAGGTTTCTTTTTTCAGAACGGATCATCACCCTATTTAAGAATGGGCAGAGGGTATTCAAAGATTGCACAGTACAAAAATATCAGATGTAAAGCGGAAGCACAGATAATACTTACAGCGGGCGGTTTGTTTTGCGTGTAAAAGGGACTTAACCCGGTCTTGCTGCAGACAGCTTCCGTTTCGTTCAACATTTTCTTCACAGATTCAGTGACTTCTTCATATGTTAGCTGAATATTGATGTGACGTTGAGAGTCTTCTACATTACCAGTATACTCACACATTAAACCGGAGCGGCGACTTAACGGCAAAATGCTCCAGGATATCCAGCAACGGATGAAGTCCACGCCTGTTAAACCGTTGACCAAGAAGGCTCTCGGCTTGGCGAGTTGAGGTGCGTACGAGGCCCGTTCCTAGGCACTTAGTCGTTGCGGAAGCGGATGAGTATTAGCAAGCCGGTGACCACGGTAACCTGGCAGAGGGTTTTCATCTTCAAGAGAGGTATCTCTGCAGTAGAAGCAAGTTTGATTCCACTCTTTTGGGTGACTGTGAAGTTTGTCATGAGGAAACTCAACCTCTTTCCTTTTTTGAATTGAGACGCCGCCAAGTTCCGTATTGGGTCCGTCTACGAATTCAGTGCGACGGTTTAAATGGAAGAAATCCCGGAACAGCTCAACAGTTGGTTCTTCTTGAAGGTACGCTTCACAAAAGACTTGAAAGTTGCAAATATTGGATACCGATTTGGGTCCAATATATTGAGTATGGAGCTGAAAGCTAGCAAGTAGGTCTCGAAAAAACTTCGATCCGGGCGGTTTGAAGCCACGGCCTATGTGATCAACAAACACCACTACTTCACCTTGCTTGGGGGTAGGAGGATTTTCCGGCCCAGGAACTCGCCACCGGATTTCATTCTTCTTCGGTAAGGTACCAATCTTGACCATTCCGTTCAGTTGCTCCTCTGTAACCCGGGAGGGGACCCAGTTGCAGGAATAAAACTGCTTGGCCATTGCAAGTGAAAAGTTGGGAAGAAAATAATGCCGGTTTATGATTCATTAATGGTGATGCATAAGGTACAACAGGGAAAAGGAATCCAAGTATGTGAAAACTAGTAAACTGATGACAGGGTATTATGAATGATAAGGAAATGAACAGAAGCAGAGGTATATGCATACTGTTAAACCGGAGTATAAATAAATCGGCGGTTTAAAAGGGGACTAATGGTACCTGCCGGATTATCATACTTCAAAAAGTTAAATCGCCTATATTGGTGTGAAGGGTACAGATCTAAAAATACCTAAGTGAGACAAACAGGTTTCACAAGATTGCATTGAAATTTTGGATCTACCGTAAGTCAGGAAAAGGAAAAATATTGAGACTTAAAAAGGTTTGGTCCCGAAGCAGTTCACAAAAGGTCCAGATCAAGTTGTTAGGTATTAAAGGTTTGGTTTAAATGGCCGAGGTAAGGAGTACCATAGCTACTGTGCGGAACACGTCAAGATCAAGTTCTACTATCTATGGGCTGACAAAGAACACGAAAAGAGAGGCATGAACCCGTATGAACCCTAATGGATCTACAAAAGAAAAAAGGAAAGGCTTACAGCAACTGTTGAGGTAGCGGGCGTGCGCCACGTCTCTCTGATGCGACCAGGTCGATGCAGCGGCCGACGGTGATGCAGGGGCAAAGTTCGACGACGGCGGCGGTGTTCGGGCGCAGGGATGTCAGGAGGAAGAAGAGATGAAGAGGTAGCGGAGGAAACAGAAAAGGGGGTCTCAGCCCTATTTATAAGGCGAAGAGATAAGAGACAGGCGTGAGAATCGAGGAGCTCAAAAATGGATCTTTAATAAAGTTGTCGCCTCGATGGTTGGATGCTCATTAATAAAGGGCATCTTCAGCTTCAATGAATAGGTGACATCATGGCGGTTTACTGCGGATCTGAAGGATGATGTCACAGCGGTTTACAGGATCCATGTGAAGGTGCCAGGGCAAGAATTTTTCTAAGTGTTGAAGATTGACATGAACAAGTTCAAATCAATTTGGGGCCTAATGTTGGGGATATTACTACTGGACGTAAACCGGCCAGGAGTAGCCGGGTTAACTCTATGGAGATTAGAAGCCCATGAAGACATGAGGATGGTGGCGCTTTACGAGGGCCCAAGGCCCAAAGGCGGGTTAGGGCATGTAGATGTAAACCGACTTTCTTATGTAACTTGCATTGTAAGATAGGAAGGATAGAGACCGAGTTGGACACGTTAATGATCCGGCCTCAGGACTCTGTAAACCGACGGGTGTTAACCTGTGTATATAAAGGGACGACCCGGCGGCGGTTTAGGGAGGACACAACACACAACAACTCGAGAGCCAAGCAAAGCGGATTCGCTCCCTGGTCATCGAAACCCCTGCAATTCTATCACAACTAGACGTAGGCTTTTACCTTCATCCAAGGGGCCGAACTAGTATAAAACTCTCGTGTCCCTTGTCCGGTTTAACCCCTTTAAGCTAACCCGTAGCGATGGCTCCATGACTAAGTCCTTTCACGAGGACATCTGTCGTGACAAAACCACGACACCAAGCTTAGACGTTGAGTCTCCTTGAATATTTACTTGGGGGCCTTGGGAATCCCCAAACTTGAGCTCTTCCCTCTCCTACTTCTCCTTATATCGAGACCTCCTCGATCTTTGATCACTTCATCCACACAAAACTCAACAGAAAACTCGGTAAGATCCATTTGTATAAGAAAGCAAATCACTACTCTAAGAATTGTTTCAAACCAATTCATATTTTGTTTTTGCATTCTAGCTACTATAATATAACTTTTCCATAGCTTATAATACCGATAAAAATCGATAGTTTCATCAAAACGAGCAAAACAATGCACCAAAAACAGAATATGTCTTAAACAGGACAGTCTATAGTAATCTGAACATTAACCATACCTCTGTAAATCCAAAAATTCTGAAAAAAATTAGGAAAAATAAACACTTTATATATCAAGACAGTGCAAAAGGCTTCAGAACCATTTGACGTTCCAGTAAAAAATGTAAAATCGAGCACTACAACCAGAGTTTATGTTTTGCACCGCACAAACCAACAACAAATCTACTCATCCTAAAGGCAAATATTGTCACATTATTTTTATAATATAATGGAATTGTACAAGGGGATAATTATTTTTGTGAGAATCTTCATGAAAAAATCTACATTGTTTCCATGAGCATGAACACAAGTGTTCACGGTCGACCCTCACTTCTCCAATGCATAACTTCCAATCGATTCTCTTTTGTGAAAATTTTTTAAGTTCCCCTCTATATTTTTTTGTTTTTAAACTTTATGAAAGCACTCAACAGAAATAAATGACTCTCTAAAACTTTCGGGTTGTCTCCCTGGCAGCGCTTTCTTTAAATCCATTAAGCTAGGCATAAAGTGCTCAAGTAATGAATCCACCCGGATTCCAAGGTATATCAAAGCCAATTTGAATCAAGAATGATTTAGCATTTAGTAGTGAGAACAAAGCAACATATATCAAGCAATGATGAAGTATAACTCTCTTCCTATGCATCATCATGCCATATAAGAACAATTCATGCACATCAAGTAAAGGCCAATACATAGCATAAGTAGTTTCTTGCAATTTTATCATGTTGGAAACATAGAGAGGTGGAGATATAGTTCCTCTCTCATAATAATTGCAAGTAGGAGCAGCAAGCACATGCATATTATATTCATCAAAATCATCATGTGCTACGGTAAAAGGCAACCCATCAATATAATCCTAAATAAGTGCAAACTTCTCCGATATAGTGTAGTTTGGAGAATTCAAAAAGATAATAGGACTATCATGTGTGGGTGCAATAGCAACAATATCATGTTTAACATAAGGAACAATAGTAAGTTCATCTCCATAAGCATCATTCATATTGGCATCTTGGCCACAAGCATATCAAGCATCAAGTTCATCAAAAAGGGATATTTCAAATGAATCAACGGGATCACAACAATTATCATACCAATCATCCTTCGGTAAGAACAAAGGGGCATTAAATAATGTATGAGTTGAAGGGTTACTCTCATTAGAAGGTGGGCATGGGTAGCTCATCCATTCTTCCTTTGTTTGTTCTTCACTCTCCTCATCATCTTTTTCATCCAATGAGCTCGCAGTTTCATCAATTTCTTCTTCCATAAACTCCTGCAAAATATTAATCTTTTCTTGGACAGCGGAGTTATTCTCAATAAATACATCAATATCATAATTGTATTTATAATTATCATAGCAATATTTAAGGATAGCAAGATTTTCAGGTCTATAAACTAAATCATCAAAATCTTCAAACTTTTCAAACAAAGATTCAATTTCATATGCACCCTTAAAAGCAACAAATTCTTCTATTCATTCAACATCATAGTAATCATATATACCATTAGCATAAGAAGCTAAGGTTTCATTATCATTAAATTCACATGAAAAGGGAAGATGTGGAACGTCCATCCTAGAGCAACAAGTATAATCATATCTCAAGCATAGATTCCAAGCATACCGTTGCAACATATAAATTTGATCCCGTAAAAGTTTTCCCTTTTGAGTCAAGCGATAATACCTAAAGTATTCACGTTGATCCAACGTTACTCCCATTATCAAGTTGAATGGGGTTTTCTCAGGATTATCAAAGTAGTGCATAATATTTTTCACATAGCGATCATCAAGGGTTTTAGGAGGTTCCCCATCTCCATGAGTAGCAGGTACAACTAATTTTTTTGGTGTTCCGTGTTCCATATCCATAACTAAAGATAGAGAACAACTTAGAACAAGAAATAAAAACTACTTAGTGATAAAGCAAACAAGCACACACGAGAATATTCACCCCACACTATAACTTCCCGGCAACGGCGCCAGAAAAAGGTCTTGATAACCCACAAGTATAGGGGATCGTTTGTAGCCTTTTTCGATAAATAAGAGTGTTAAACCCAACGAGGAACTAAAGGTAGAACAAATATTCCCTGAAGGTCTATCGACCACCGATACAACTCTACGCACACTTGACGTTCGCTTTACCGGAAACAAGTATGAAACAATTTTGTAGGTGTGATGCTAGAACTATTTTGCAAGAATAAAACTAGAAGTACTTTGCAAGATAATAAAAGTTAGGTGTTTAGTAAAAGGGTTTTTTGTCAACAAGAAAGTTATTTGTCCCTAGGCAATCGATAACAAGTACGGGTAATCATTCTTGCAACTTTATATGAGGGAGAGGCATGAGCTAACATACTTTCTCTACTTGGATCATACGCACTTATGATTGGAGCTCTAGCAAGCATCTGCAACTACTAAAGATCATTAAGGTTGTGAAACCCAACCATAGCATTAAGTATCAAGTCCTCTTTATTCCCATACGTCATACCCCACCTACTCGGGTTTAAGTTTCTGTCACTCTCGCAACCCACCGTAAGCGAATCATGAACATATTGCAACATCCTACAGCGGGGGCCCTCATGTTTGCGCAAGAACGGAGGGCACTGTAGGACAGCACCATAAATAAAATATACAATCATACCAACCAAGATCACGATTAACCCACAAGACAAAACGGATCTACTCAAACATCATAGGATAACCATAGATCATTGGGAAATAATATATGGAGTTGAGCACCATGATTAAGTAGAGATTACAGCAGGGGGAAGAGGTGTTACACCGCTGCATAGAGGGGGAGAAAGTTGGTGTTGGCGGTAGCAAGATTGTTGATGTTGATCATCGTCCCGATCGTTGCCCCGGTGGCACTCCGGCGGCACCGGAAGCAAGGGGGAGAGAGCCCCCTACTTATTCTTCATCCTTGGACTCCCCCCTAGATGGGGAGGAGAGTTCCCCCTCTATTCCTTGGTCTCCATGTTGGTGGAGGGGTGGGAGCCCCTCCGAGATTGGATATCCCTCTCTATTCTCTTTTGTTTCGCGCTCCCCAGATCTGGCTGAAAACCATTTCTTATATTCCCGGAGATCCATAACTCCAATTGCACTGAGATTTTAACACGATTTTTTTCCATATATAAGATTCCTTGCGCCCGAAGTAGAGGTCCAACCGACGTACGAGGTGAGCACAACCCACCACGGCACGCCTGGCTCCTCTGGCACGCCCTGGTGGGTTGTGCCCACCACGGGCCTCCATTTGCAATGATTCCAACTCCCCAAAGTCACATGTATTCCAAAATAATTTTGTGTGAAATTTTATTTTATTTGGACTTCATTTGATATGGATACTCTGCGATACAAAAAACATGCAAAAAACAGGAACTGGCACTTGGCACCGGATCAATAGGTTAGTCCAATAAATCATACAAAAAGTTGCCAAAAGTATGTAAAACTTGTATAATATTGGCATTAAACAATCAAAAATTATAGATACGACAGAGACATATCATGCTACTTGGGGGGCACTGGGCTGGCCTATTTGGACACTTTATCGTCTGCTGGCAGATGGCAAAGACTTTTGCATCTTTGCCGTTTGCCAGCAGACGGCATAGCAAGCCACGTGGCAGCTACCTGGGGGGCACCTGGGCTGGCCTATTTGGACACTTTGTCGTCTGCTGGCAGGCGGCAAAGACCTTTGCATCTTTGTCGTCTGCCAGCAGACGGCAAAGCACGCCGTTAACCCCCTAACGGACCTAACCCTACCCCTCTGATGTCCATGTCCTTTGCCGTCTGCTAGCCCTGGATGGCTGATGGCAAACTTCTTTGCCGTCCGCTTTATTAAAGCATATGGCAAAGCAGCCCTTTGTCGTAGTTCGTTCAGCCGGACGTGGGGCCGTCTGCTGGCTAACGGCAGAGGCATTTGCCGTCCGCCAGGCATGCCTTTGCCATCAGCCATGGCAGACGGCAAAGCGCCTGATTCATGTAGTGCATCTAGCTACTAGCTATGGACCCGTAGGTCTGAGGTAAACTACTCACGCTTCATCGGAAGGGCAATAGAGTTGATGTAGAAGCCCTCCGTGATCGAATCCCCCTCCGGCAGGGTGCTGGAAAAGGTCCCTAGATGGGATCTCATGGGAACAGAAGGTTGCGGCGGTGGAAAAGTGTTTTCGTGGATGCCTCTGGAGTTTTGGGAATATATGTGAATATATAGGACAAAGAATTAGGCCAGGGGGTGTTGGAGTAGGCCACAAGGCAGGGGACGCCCCCCCCTAGGGCGCGCCCCTGTGGCTTGTCGTCTACTCCAAGCTCTTCTGACTTGGAGTCCAAGTCCAACAGGTGCCTTCTGGTCCAAGAAAAATCATCGCGAATGTTTTATTTCATTTGGACTCCGTTTGCTATTCCTTTTATGCGAAGCTCAAAGACAAGGAAAAACAGAAACTGGCACTGGCACTGGGCTCTAGGTTAATAGGTTAGCCCCCAAAAATAATATAAAATAGCATATTAATGCATATAAAACATACAAAAACAGATAATATAATAGCATGGAACAATCAAAAATTATAGATACGTTGGAGACGTATCACCCCACAAGCCTCCTGGCCACGCCCAGGGTAGGGGGCGCCCCCTCGAGCTTGTGGGCTCCTCGGGCATCGTCTCGCGTTGATTCTTTTTCCCAAAAATCACAAATATTACAAAATAAATCTCCGTAAATTGTTGCCGCGTTCGGACTTCGTTTGATATGGGTATTCTGCGAAACAAAAAACATGCAACAAACAGGAACTAGCACTAGGCACTTGATCAATATGTTAGTCCCAAAAATAATATAAAAAGTTGCCAAAAGTATGTAAAAGTTGTAGAATATCGACATGAAACAATCAAAAATTATAGATGCGATGGAGACGTATCAGCATCCCCAAGCTTACTTCCTGCTCGTCCTCAAGTAGGTCAATGATAAAAAGGTTAATTTTGATGTGGAATGCTACCTAGCATAATCTTGATCATATAATCTAATCATGGCAAGAATATTAAGACACGGGTGATTCAAAGCATTAGTCTATAATTTGACATAAAGACATCAATACTCAGGCATCCAACAAACAATCATGTCTTTCAAAATATCAATGCTAAAGAACATTATTCCTACAAAATCATATAGCCTGGTCATGCTCCATCTTCTTAACACAAAGTATTTATCATGCACAACCCCGATGACAAGTCGAGCAATTGGTTCATACTTTTTAACGCGCTTTAGCTTTTTTAACCCCCACGCTATACATGAGCGCAAGCCATGGATATAGCACTATGGGTGGAATAGAATATGATGTTGGAGGTTGTGTGGACAACACAAAAAAGGAGAAAGTCTCACATCGACGCCGCTAATCAACGAGCTATGGAGATGATGTCAATGCGAGGAGTAGGGATTGCCATGTAACGGATGCACTAAGAGCTATAAGTGTATGAAAGCTCAAACTGAAAACTAAGTGGGTGTGTATACAACTTGCTTACTCATGAAGACCTCTAGCATTTGAGGAAGCCCATCATCGGAATATACAAGCCAAGTTCTATAATGAAAATTTCCCACTAGTATATATGAAAATGACAACATGGGAGACTCTCTATATGAAAAGCATGGTGCTAATCTGAAGCACAAGTGTGTAAAAGGATAGTGACATTGCCCCTTCTCTCTTTTTCTCTCATCTTTTTATTTATTTATTTATTTATTTTGTTTTGGGCTCTTTGGCCTCTTTTTTAAAATTTTGGGCTCTTTGGCCTCTTTTTATTTTATTTTTAAGTCCAGAGTCTCATCCCAACTTGTGAGGGAATCATAGTCTCCATCATACTTTCCTCACATAGGACAATGCTCTAATGATGATGATCATCACACTTCTATTTACTTACAACTCGATATTACAACTCAATTAAACTAATACATGATGACTCTATATGAATGCCTCTGGCAGTGTACCAGAATGCGCAATGATCTAGCATAGCAAACATATCAAAAACGGAGAAGCCATGAAAATATCATGCTAGCTATCTTACGATCATGCAAAGCAATATGACAATGAATATTCAAGTCATGTATATGATGATGATGGAAGTTGCATGGCAATATATATCGGAATGGCTATGGAAATGCCATAATAGGTAGGTATGGTGGTTGTTTTGAGGAAGATATAATGAGCCTTATGTGTGATAGAGCTTATCATATCACGGGGTTTGGATGCACCGGCGAAGTTTCCACCAACTCTCGAGGTGAGAAAGGGCAATGCACGGTACTGAAGAGGCTAGCAAATTGTGGAAAAGTGAGAGTGTGTATAATCCATGGACTAACATTAGTCATAAAGAACTCATATACTTATTGCGAAAGTTTATTAGCCCTTGAAGCAAAGTATTACTATGCATGCCCCTAGGGGGATAGATTGGTAGGAAAATACCATCACTTGTCCCCGACCGCCACTCATAAGGAAGACAATCAATAATAGATCATGCTCCAATATCATCGCATAACGAGAGACCATACGTGCATGCTTCAGGAATCACAAACCTTAACACCAATATTCTTACTAACCACAATCATTCACTAGTACCTCCCACTTATTACCATCTCTATATCGCAGAACTATTGCAAGGAATCAAACATATCATATTCAGAGATCTACAAGTTTTATGTAGAATTTTATGACTAACCATGTGAATGACCAATTCATGTTAACTCTCTAAATAGATATAAGTGAAGCATGAGAGTTTAATTCTTTCTACAAAAGATATGCCCACGCTCTAACAAATATAAGTGAAGCAAAAGAGCATTCTACAAATGGTGGTTTTCTATGTGTCGAGAAACAGGCAATCCAAACTTCAAATGGTATAAGTGAAGCACATGGAGCATTCTATAAACCCATACTCAAAAAATATAAGTGAAGTGGAAAGACTATTCTATAAATCAGCCAAGGACTATCTCATACCAGCATGGTGCATAAAATAAAAAGAAAAAATAAACACAAAAGATGCTCCAAGAATTTGTGCATATCACGTGACAAATAAAAATAAACACAAAAGACGCTCCAAGAATTTGCGCATATCATGTGACGAATAAAAATATAACTCCAAGTAAAATTACCGATGGTCGTTAGAAGAAAGAGGGGATGCCTTTCGGGGCATCCCCAAGCTTAGTTGCTTGGGAGTCCTTGAATATTACCTTGGGGTGCCTCGGGCATCCCCAAGCTTAGGTTCTTGACACTCCTTATTTCTTCATCCATCGTGATCTCACCCAAAACTTGAAAACTTCAATCACACAAAACTTAACAAAACCCTCGTGAGATCCGTTAGTATAATAAAGAAAATTACTACATTAAGTATTGTTGCAAACCCATTCATATTTGATTTTTGCATTATAACTATTGTACTCTAACTTCACCATGGCTTATATCACCAATACAATCCATAGATTCATTAAAACACGCAAAACAATGCATTAAAAATAGAATCTGTCAAAAACAGAACAGTCTGTAGCAATCTGAACATTGACTATACTTCTATAACTCCAAAAATTCTGAACAAATTAGGAAAAAACAAACAATTTGTTTCGAAGTACTGTGTAAAAATTTCAGAAACTTTTGGTGTTCTAGTAAAAAAATGTAAATTCACGCACCACAGCCAAAGTTTCTGTTTTTGCACTGCACAAACCAAACAAGCAATCTAATCATCCTAAAGGCAAATCTTGGCACATTATTTTTTATAATACAATGGATTTGTACAAGGGGATAATTATTTTTGTTGAAAAGTTTCTATAATTCAACATTTGCAAAGTTTCCATGGGCATGAACAAAGGTCAAGGAACTCCCCCACTTCAACGGTGCTCGTCTTTCTTACTTTCACTTTTCTTTTTGAAAAAGTTTTAGGTTCCCCTCTATATTTTTTGTTTTTTGAACTTTATAAAAGCACACATCAGAATAAAATGATGCTCTAAAACTTTTGGGTTGTCTCCCTGGCAGCGCTTTCTTTAAAGCCATTAAGCTAGGCATAAAGTGCTCAAGTAATTGATCCACCTAGATCCCAAGGTATATCAAAGCCAATTTTAATTAACAATTATTGTATTTTAGTATCGAGCACAAAGTAATATATATCATGCAACAATGAAGTCTAACTTTCTTCCTATCCATCAGCATGTCATAAAAGAACAATTCATGCACATCAAGTAAAGGCCAATGCATAGCATAAATAGTTTCTTGCAATTTTATCGTATTGGAAATATAGAGAGGCGGAGATGTGGTTTCTCTCTCATAATAATTGCAAGTAGGAGCAACAAGTACATGCATATTATATCTATCAAAATCATCATGTTTAGTAGTAACACGCAACCCATCAATATAATCCTTAATAAGTGCAAACCTCTCGGATATAGTGTAGTTGGGAGAACTCAAAAAGATAATAGGACTATCATGTGTCACTGTAATAGGAACAATTTCATTATTAACATAAGGAACTATAGCAAGTTCATCTCCATAAGCATAATACATATTGGCATCTTGGCCACAAGCATAGCAAGCATCAATTTCATGAAAAAGGGATATTTCAAACGAATCAGCGGGATCATAGCAATCATCATAGCATTCACCCTTCGGTAAGCACGAAGGGAGATTAAACAATGTATGACTTGAAGAGTTACTCTCATTGGAAGGTGGGCACGGGTAGCTAATCCGCTCTTCCTCCCTTTATTCTTTGCTCTCCTCCTCATCTTTTTATCCAATGAGCTCACAATGTCGTCAATTTCTTCTTCCATAGATTCTTGCAAAATATTAGTCTCTTCTTGGACAGCGGGTACTTTCTCAATAAACTCATTAATATCGGCATTATATTCATAATTCTCATAGTAATATTTAAGTATAGCATAATTTTCAGGTCTGTAAACAGCATCATCTTAATTTTCACACTTTTCAAACTTTAATTTCATAAGCACACTTAAAAGCAACGAATCCTTCTATTTGTTCCACATCATAGTAATCATATATACCATTAGCATAAGAAGCCAAGGCTTCATTGTCATTAAAAACCCGTCCTCAGTTCGGATTGCAGGTTGCAACTCGCCTGCATGAAGCAGGAATCGCTAGTAATCGCCGGTCAGCCATACAACGGTGAACCCGTGTTTCATTTCGAACGAATTCACTTTTATTCCTTATTCTGATCCAACTCTGTTGTTGAGACAATTGAAAATTCTTCACATGAAAAGGGAAGGTGTGGAGCCTTCATCCTAGAGCAACAAGTATAATCATATCTCAAGTATAAATTCCAAGCATACCATTGCAACATTTCAATTTATCCCATAAGAGTTTCCCTTTTTGAGTCAAGCGATAATCCCTAAAGTATTCACATTGATCCAACGTGTCTACCATTATCAAGTTGAATGGGCTTTTCTCAGGATTATCAAATTAGTGTTTAATATTTTTCACATAACAAGCATCGAGGGTTTTAGGAGGTTCCCCATCTCCATGAGTAGAAATTACACCTAATTTTTTTGGTATTTCGTCTTCCATATCCATAACTAAAGATAGAGAACAACTTAGAACAGAAAATAAAATCTACTTAGTGATAAAGCAAACAAGCACACACGAGAATATTCACCCCACGCAATTGCTCCCCGGCAACGGCGCCGGAAAAAGGTCTTGATAACCCACAAGTATAGGGTATCAATTGTAGCATTTCTCGATAAGTAAGAGTGCCGAACCCAATGAGGAGTAAAGGAAGAACAAATATTCCCTCAATTTTTATCGACCACCGATACAATTCTACACACACTTTACGTTTGCTTTACCTAAAACAAGTATGAAATTAGAAGTACTTTGTAGGTGTGAAGGGATAGGTTTGCAAGATAATAAAGAGCACATAAAAAAAAGATAGGGGCTATTTAGATAAAGTAACACTTAAGTTAGCTTTAGTAGAGAGCTTTTTGTCACAAGAAGTTATTTGTCCCTAGGCAATCGATAACTAGACCAGTAATCATTATTGCAATTTTATATGATGGAGAGGCATAAGCTAACATACTTTCTCTACGTGGACGATATGCACTTATGATTGGAACTCTAGCAAGCATACACAACTACTAAAGCTCATTAAGGTAAAACCCAACCATAGCATTATAAGGTATCATGTCCTCTTTACTCCCACGCACCAATAATAAAACATACAACTCCAACCAATCACGATCATCAATTAACCCATAGGACAAAACAGATCTACTCAAACATCATAGGATAGCCACATATCATTGGATAATAATATATAGCGTTGAGCACCATGTTTAAGTAGAGATTACAGTGGGTAAAAGAGAGGTTACACCGCTGCATAGAGGGGGGAAGTTGGTGATGACGGTGGCAAAATTATTGGTGTAGATCGTCGTCACGATGATGGCCCCGGCAGCGTTTCAGCGCCACCGGGAGAGAGCCCCCTCCATGTTCTTCTTCCTTGGCCCCCCTAGATTGGAGTAGGGTTTCCCCTCTGGTCAATGGCCTCCAAGGCGGCGGAGGGGTGGGAGCCCCTCCAAGATTGGATCTCTCTGTCTGTTTCTTTCTGTTCCTGCGTTCTTGTTTTTTGGCCTTTCACTGTTTCTTAAATTTTCGGAGATCCGTAACTTCGATCGGGCTAAAGTTTTAACACATTTTTATCCGGATATTATCTTTCTCGCGGTGAAAGAAGCGCACCAATCGCCTTATAGGGGCCCCACAAGCCTCCTGACCGCGCCCAAGGTAGGGGCGCGCCCCTCGAGCCTGTGGGCCCCTCGGGCATCGTCTCGCATTGATTCTTTTTCCCAAAACCACAAATATTCCAAAATAAATCTATGCAAGTTTTTATCGCGTTTGGACTTTGTTTGATATGGATATTCTACGAAATAAAAAACATGCAACAAACAGGAACTGGCACTAGGCACTAGATCAATATGTTAGTCCCAAAAATAATATAAAAAGTTGTCAAAAGTGTGTAATTGTAGAATATTGGCATGAAACAATCAAAAATTATAGATATGACGGTGATGTATCACAGAGATGTGAAGAAACTAATATTTTCTTGAATTGGGAGAAGTGTCACTTTATGGTTAATGAAGGTATTGTCTTGGGGCATAAAATTTCCGAAAGAGGTATTGAAGTTGATAAAGCTAAAGTAGATGATATTGAAAAGATGTCGTGTCCTAAAGATATCAAAGGTATAAGAAGTTTCCTTGGTCATGCTGGTTTCTATAGGAGATTTATTAAATACTTCTCTAAAATTTCTAGACCTCCCACTAATCTTTTGCAAAAAGATGTTCCATTTGTTTTTTATGATGATTGTGTAGAAGCATTTGAAAGTCTTAAGAAAACCTTAATTTCTACACCTATTGTTCAACCACCTGATTGGAACCTACCCTTTGAAATTATGTGTGATGTTAGTGATTATGGTGTTGGTGTTGTTCTAGGACAAAGAGCTGATAAGAAATTAAATGTTATCCATTATGCTAGTAAAACTCTAGACAATGCTTAAAGAAATTATGCTACTACCGAAAAATAATTTTTAGCACTTGTGTTTGCTTCTGATAAATTCAGATCTTATATTGTTGATTCCAAAGTAATTGTTCACACCGATCATGCTACTATTAAATACCTTATGGAAAAAAAGATGCTAAACCTAGACTTATTAGGTGGGTTCTCTTGCTACAAAAATTTGATTTAGATATTACTGATAGTAAAGGAGCTGAGAACCCCATAGCAGATAACTTGTCTAGGATAGAAAATATTCTTGATGACCCACTAACTATTGATGATAGTTTTCCTGATGAACCATTAGCCATTTTAAATGCTTCTCGTATTACTCCATGGTATGCAGACTATGCTAATTTTATTGTTGCTGAATTTATACCACCTAGTTTCACATACCAACAAAAGAAAAGGTTTTTCTTTGATTTAAGACATTACTTTTGGGATGACCCACACCTTTATAAAAAGGAGTAGATGGTGTTATTAGACGTTGTGTACCTGAGCATGAATAGGAAAAAATTGTACGCAAGTGTCACTCCGAGGATTATGGAGGACACCATGCTGGAGATAGAACTGCGCACAAAGTATTACAATCTAGTTTTTATTGGCCTACTCTCTTCAAAGATGCTTGTAAGTTTGTCTTGTCTTGTGATGAATGTCAAAGAATTGGTAATATTAGTAGACATCAGGAAATGTCAATGAATTATTCACTTGTTATTGAACCATTTGATGTTTGGGGATTTCATTATATGAGACCTTTTCCATCCTCTAATGGGCACACTCATATTTTAGTTGTTGTTGATTACGTTACTAAGTGGGTAGAAGCTATTCCAACTAGTAGTGTTGATCATAACACTTCCATTAAAATGCTTAAAGAAGTTATTTTCTCGAGGTTTTGGGTCCCTAGATATTTAATGGCTGATTGTGGTTTACATTTTATTCATGGTGCTTTCCTTAAATTGCTTGCTAAGTATGATGTTAATAACAGAATTGCATCTCCGTATCACCTGTAGTCTAGTGGTCAAGTAGAATTAAGTAACAGAGAAACACAATTGATCTTGCAAAAGATTGTTAATAGATCTAGGAAGAATTAGTCGAAGAAACTTGATGATGCACTATGGGCTTATAGAACTACTTACAAAAATTATATGGGTATGTCTCCATATAAAATGGTTTATGGGAAAGCATGTTACTTACCTCTCGAACTAGAACATAAAGCTTATTGGCAATCAAAGAACTCAATTATGATTTAAACTTGCTGGTGAGAAGAGGTTATTTGACATTAGTTCACTCGATGAATGGAGAACACGGGCCTATGAAAATGCCAAATTGTTTAAGAAAAAGTTAAAAGATGGCATGACAAAAGGATGCAAAAGCGTGAGTTTAATGTAGGTGACCATGTCTTGTTATACAATTCTTGGTTAAGTTTTTGTGCAGGAAAACTTCTCTCTAAATGGGAAGGGACTTACATTATCGAGGGAGTTTATCATTCCGGTGCCATCAAGATCAACAACGCCGAAGGCAATAACCCGAAGGTGGTGAATGGGCAAAGAATCAAACGTTATATCTCAGGTACACCCATAAAGGTTGAAACTAATATTATTCACATAACACTGGAGGAGTACATAAAGGAAACCTTCCAAAATGCTCTAGAACCCTAAAAAGGAATAGGTATGTGATACAGTAAGTAAACCGAGTCCAAAAGTTTTCCAATGGCAATTTTACTCCGTTTTGGAATATTTTAAAAATTAGGAAAATAAGAAGTAGTCTGAATAGTGCACGAGGAGGCAACAAGCCTTGGGGGCGCGCCCTACCCCCTGGGCGCGCCTCCCAAGCTTGTGGCCACCTCGTGTGCCATCCAGACTCCATTTTCTCCCAGGATACTTGTTTTGCACGATAAAAATTCATTATATAATCGCCTGAAGGTTTTGACCACCGTATCATGGCAATATCCTCTGTTCTTGTTTCAAGCTATTTCTGCAGCAGATTCAAAGCAAGATGCCTTCGCAAGAGTCCGTCGGGGAGAGTCGTGTCTCTCACCTGACACCGGATCCAAGAGAATACAGCGAAGCTAATCCCTTTGGGTGGTCAACGGAGGAAGAGATGGAAGCTGACTTGAAAAGAGTGGATGCCATGGAAGAGGAGCAAGAAGTCACCTCTCTCCCTCAACCTAATGGCGGGCATGAAGAATTCACGAGCTTAGTCCTTCCAGATTCGGTCAAACCTCCCGGTGCTAAATTTATCTCTTACAATAACTTGAAAAAGAGTGTTGCTTTTTCCTCCGCAGCCAGGATGCATCCATGTGTGGACGGTGCTCTAACTGTCAAAGAAAAACTCCGCAAGGAAATTATGGATCTCAAGCAGCAAAATTATAAGCTCGAAGAAGAGAATCGCATCCTGAAGGGGATTATTTCCAAGAATATTTCACCACCACCCCCGAAGAAGGATACTTGAGTACATGGGTATGGGCACTCCCCTTGGATTGTGCCAAGCTTGGGGGAACTGCCCCGGTATCGTATCACCATCACATCTTTACCTTTATCGTTTATCTTAGTTCGATCCTTTTGGTTATATCTTGATCTAATAGAATAAAAGTTTTTAGTATGATCTAGTCTTTGAGTTTTGCTTTTTGATCTATCTGTGCAACCAAGTCTGAGGGTTATATAATAAAGAGTAGTTTTGAGTTGAGGGCTTTTGCTTTCCTGTTTTGATCATAGAAAAGAAAAGAAAAGAATAAAAGAAGTAAAAAAGATTATATAATGATCTTATGGAGAGGGATGACTTCACATGTAAGGAGTATGATGAATATTTTTTTTTGAGAGTTGACAAACATAGTATTGGTCATTGTTGCAATTAACAGGAAGTAATAAAGAAAGAGAGGTTTCACATATAAATATACTATCTTGGACATCTTTTGTGATTATGAGCACTCATTAAAATAGTATATGCTAAAAGGTTGATGTTGGACAAGGAAGACAACATAGTGGGTTATGTTTTCTTATATCCGAATAGAAGTTATATTGTCATGGATCCTCTAACATGTTGAGCTTGCTTCTCATCCTATGCTAGCCAAATCTTTTGCACCAAGTAGAGACACTACTTGTGCATCCAAAACCCATTAACCCGGTTTTTCCATGAAAGTCCACTATATATGCCTCGATTGAGTAAGATCCTTCAAGTAAGTTGTGATCGGTGCAAGCAATAAAAAATGCTCTCTAAACATGTATGATCTTTTAGTGTGAGGAAAATAAACTTTATATGAACTTGTGATATGGAAGAAATAAAAGCGATGGGGCTGCATAATAAAGTTCTTTATCCCACGCGGCAATATAAAGTGACGTTCTTTTGCATTAAGATTTCGTGCGTCCAACCATAAAAGCACATGACGACCTCTACTTCCCTCTACGAAGGGCCTATCTTTTACTTTTACCTTCTACCTTTATACAAGAGTCATGGTGATTTTTTTCCTTTTCTTTTTACACCTTTTCTTTTTGGCAAGCACTATGTGTTGGGGAAAGATCCAGACATACATATCCACTCGGATGTAGGTGATCATAAATTATTATTGTTGACATTACCCTTGAGGTAAAAGGTTGGGAGGCGAAATTATAAGCCCCTATCTTTCTCTGTGTCCGGTTGAGGCTTTGATCTCATAAATATCGCGTGAGTGTTAGCAATTATGAAAGACTAAAAGATGGTTGAGTATGTGGACTTGCTATATAAAAGCTCTTGCATTGACTCTTAACGATATTATGATAAATTGTAATTGCTTCAATGACTGAGATCATAGTTTGTTACTTTTCAATGAAGTTTTTGGTTCATACTTTACCTTGTGAAAGATTTATCACTTTATCATAAGAAGTTATATGACAATATGTTGTTGTTCTAAATATGATCATGATGCCCTCATGTCCGTATTTTATTTTTATCGACACCTCTATCTCTAAACATGTGGACATAATTATTGATTTCAGCTTTCGCTTGAGGACAAGCAAGGTCTAAGCTTAGGGGAGTTGATATGTCCATTTTGCATCATGCTTTTATGTCGATATTTATTGCATTATGGGCTGTTATTTCACATTATGGTACAATACTTATGCCTTTTCTCTCTTATTTTACAAGATTTACATGAAGAGGGAGAATGTCGGCAGCTGGAATTCTGGACCAGAAAGGAGCAAATCTGAGATGCCTATTCAGCACAACTCCAAATGTCCTGAAACTTTATGGAGAATTATTTTGGAATATATAAAAAAATATTGGGTGAAGAAGTTACAGTAGGGCACCCACCAGGTGGCCACAAGCCTGGAGGGTGCGCCCTATCCCCCAGGGCGCTCCCCCAGGTCTTGTGGGCCCTCTGGCCATCGTATGGTGCCCATCTTCTGCTATATGTAGAAAAAAATCATAAGGAAGCTTTCGGGAAGAAGCGCCGCCATCTCGAGGCGGAACCTGGGCAGAAGCAATCTAGGGCTTCGGCGGAGCTATTCTGCCGGGGAAACTTCCCTCCGGAGGGGAAAATCGAAGCCATCATCATCACCAATGATCACTCATCAAGGGAGGGTCAATCTTCATCAACATCTTCACCAGCACCATCTCCTCTCAAACGCTAGTTCACCTCTTGTATTCAATCTTTATCCCAAAAGCTCATATTGGTACATGTGGGTTGCTAGTAGTGTTCATTACTCCTTGTAGTTGATGCTAGTTGGTTTATTTGGTGGAAGATCATATGTTCAGATCCTTAATGATATTTATTACCCCTCTGATCTTGAACATGAACATGCTTTTTGAGTAGTTGCGTTTGTTCCTGAGGACATGGGAGAAGTCTTGTTATAATTAATCATGTGAATTTGGTATTCATTCAATATTTTGATGAGATGTATGTTGTCTTTCCTCTAGTGGTGTTATGTGAACGCCAACTACATGACACTTCACCATGATTTGGGCCTAGGGTAAGGCATTGGGAAGTAATAAGTACATGATGGGTTGCTAGAGTGATAGAAGCTTAAACCCTAGTTTATGTGTTGCTTCGTAAGGGGCTGATTTGGATCCACATATTTCATGCTATGGTTAGATTTATCTTAATTCTTCTTTCGCATATTTCATGCTATGGTTAGATTTATCTTAATTCTTCTTTCGCATATTTCATGCTATGGTTAGATTTGGATCCACATATTTCATGCTATGGTTAGATTTATCTTAATTCTTCTTTCGCAGTTGCGGATGCTTACGAGAGGGTTTAATCATAAGTGGGAGGCTTGTCCAAGTAAGGACAACACCCAAGCATCGGTCCACCCACATATCAAATTATCAAAGTAACGAACGCGAATCATATGAGCGTGATGAAAACTAACTTGACAGTAATTCCCATGTGTCCTCGGGAGCACTTTCCTTTATATAAGAGTTCGTCCAGGCTTATCCTTTGCTATAAAAAGGATTGGGCCACCTTGTTGCACCTTTGCCACACTTGTTACTTGTTACCCGTTACGAATTATCTTATCACAAAACTATCTATTACCGATAATTTCAGTGCCTGCAGAAAATACCTTGCTGAAAACCGCTTGTCATTTCCTTCTGCTCCTTGTTGGGTTAGACACTCTTACTTATTGAAAGGACTACGACTGATCCCCTATACTTGTGGGTCATCAGTTCTTCTTACTCAATACGTGCAATGGTGATGCAATGGTGCTAAAGTCCTTAACGAATCTATGATAGAATCAGGCTAAGCCAAGGCTACACACTTGTTGCAAGTTGGTTGGTTGTGGCCAAGTTTTAATAGCATCAATTTTTGCTTCATCGACATGAACACCCTTAGATGACAAAAGCATAACCCAAGAAAACAAGCTTGTCAACACCAAATGTGCATTTCTTCATACTAGCATAAAGGCGCTTGTTTCTAAGAGTTTGCAAAACGGCCCTAAGATGGGTGACATGATCTTCTAGAGATACGCTAAACACAAGCATATCGTTAAAGTAGACCACAACAAATATTCCAATGTATTTGTGAAGAACATAGTGCATCACACGCATGAAAGTGCTAGGTGCTTCGGATAAGCCCATAGGCATGACTAACCACTCATACAAGCCAAACTTAGTTTTGAAAGCGGTTTTCCATTCATCACCCTCTTAAATGCGAATTTGCTAGTAGCCACTTTTAAGATCAATTTTTGAGAAAATGGTGGCTCCGTGAAGCTCATCTAGCATATCGTCAAGGCATGGAATGGGATGCCTATAGCATGCGGTGATAGCATTTATGGGACAACAATTGGAAAACATGCGAAAACTACCACCCCTCTTAGGCACAAGAATAACCGGAATGGAATTAGGGCTTAAGCTCTCACGTACATGCCCATTGTCAATGAGGTGTTGTACTTGCCTTTGTATTTCTTTGTTCTCTCCGGGGTTGACGCGATATGGTGCCTTGTTCGGTAAAGGTGCACTGGGGATGAGGTCAATCCGGTGTTCGATGCCACGAAGTGGAGGTAGTTCAGGTGGTAGCTCATCAGGAAATACATCCGCGAACTCCTGCAATAGATTAGACAACACTAGAGGTTGATGGTGAGAGATGTTAGTTCTTGTCGCTTCGTATTTGCACACTAGGACATGGTGTATAACACTCGATGGGTTCTCACACACTTCTCTAATGTCTCTTTTGGTAGCTAAAAGCACTAAGTTTTTCTTGTCGCTCATCATGGAAGCACTCTTTTCTGGCTTGTGGCGCTCACTCTCTTTTTGGTGGCTCACTCTCTCACTATTCTCTCCATGATGTGTGGGATCTTGCTTGTCGGCGATCACTTGACTTGGCGACATGGGTCGTAGCACATACTCATTTCCCTTCATCTTGACGCTATAGTGATTGGTTTGCCCATTGTGGATGACGTCGCGGTCAAATTGCCAAGGTCGTCCAAGTAGGAGGTGAAAAACGGACATGGGAACCACATCACACTCCAATGTGTCTTCGTATGCGCCAATCTTGAAGGAGACTTGAATGGTGTGCTCCACTTGAATGGTGCCGGAGTCACTAAGCCATTGGACCTTGTAGGAACGAGGATGCTTCGTCTTGACCAATTGTAGCTTGGAACATAGCTCTTCACTTTCCAAATTGTGGAACTTCCTCCGCCGATGATGACCTTCATGGAACGTCCATTGATGCCCGCTTTGGTGTGGAAGATGTGTCAATGTTGGTCTTCGTCTTGTTGATGTTGAAGTGTCAAGACCTTGGAGACAACAAGAGCGGGGCTCAAATCATTGTCACAAAATACTTGGTCATCTTCGTCTTCATTCACTCGTCAGTGCATGGCCACGTGCTCAAGTGCTTCCATTTCTCCTCACTCATGGAGTCATAGGTGTCGTCGTCGTTGGCAATCATGGTGCACCGAGTGGGGCACTCAAATGTCTTGTGGCCTCGGCCTTGGCATGTGAAGCACTTGATGGAACTTGTCTGGACGGTCTCATCCGTTGGAGTAGGTGATGATGAAGCTCTCGGCTTGAGATTGCTTGTAGTAGGAGGACAACGTGAAGATGTCGAAGTTTGCTTGTAACTTGACTTGCCGCCGTTGCTTGGTGTAGGTTTTGTCGAGGTAGAAGGCGTTGTAGTCGTTGAATCTTGATTGTATGAACCGTAGGTCTTGGAAGAGTACTTGGCGTATTTATAGTCATCTTGCACTTGTCACACCGCCTTGGTAGCTTGGTGCACTAGCTCGAGGAGGTTCAAATATTAATACGGTTGGAAATCCACAATCTTCTTGATAGGATGGTTTAGTCCATTCAAGAATCGTGCCATAGTTTGCTCCTCATCTTCGGTGACATTGCCTCGAATCATGGCAATCTCCATTTCCTTGTAGTACTCTTCAACAGACTTGGTGCCTTGCTCGAGTAGTTGCAATTTCTTGAATAGGTCGTGGCTATAGTACGTGGGTACAAAGCGCACTCGCATGACATCCTTCATTTGATTCCATGTTGTGATTGGTGGGTCACCTTTTGCTTCACGCCATTCAATGACTTGCTCCCAACAAATGAGGACATAGTCTTGGAACTCAAGAGATGCCATGGTGATCTTCTTTTCTTCTTCATAGTTGTGTAAGCGAAAGATCTTGTCGACCTTCAATGCCCATGAAAGGTAGTCTTCGGGGTCATTGATTCTGGAGAACTTAGGCAAGGTGAACTTGAGCTTGTCATAGCGTTGTTCTTTGATGCGTGCGGGTCGATTGTGAAGGCACTCTTGCCGTGGTTGAGGGTCTTTGACTGCTTGTTGCACATGCTCCGCTTTATTAGCTTGACGTTGAGGACGTGGTATTCTTGCATGGTTCCTCATTTCTTGGCGCTCCTCGAGGCGTGCGGCTTCTTCTTGTCGCTCTCGTCGGATGGCCTCTTCTTGTTCCCGATTACGTGTGCGGACGACTTGGATTGCTTCATTAAGAGCATGTTGGGCTTCAAGGGCTTGCTCGTTACGGTGTTGTTGCTCTAGTCGAATGGTGTCGCCATCTTAGTTTACTTGGTGATCTTGGCGTATTGGAGCTTGCTCTTGGTCCACGGTGGCTTGTTCTTGTCGATGTTGTTGTTCGCGCTCTTGAAGGCGGCCTTGCAAGCAATTACCATGAAATGGGTTTTGTGGTGCTTGGCGATCTTCATGGTCTTGACGATGATGCGAGCAACGTCTTGGGTGACTTGAATCTGAAGATGTATCCGAAGAGTGTCGGCTTGAGTGTCGCCTTCTCGATGATGAGAGCATTGTAGAAGAGCGGGTGTCCATCATGGCTCGAATATCATCCTCGGGAGTTGCCATTGAGGTGTCAAAGTAGTCTCTGATAACCCACAAGTATAGGGGATCGCAACAGTTTTTGAGGGTAGAGTATTCAACCCAAATTTATTGATTCGACACAACGGGAGGCAAAGAATATTTGCAAGTATTAGCAGTTGAGTTGTCAATTCAACCACGCATGGAGACTAAATATCTACAGCAGAGTGATCAGTAGCACAATAGTATGGTAGTTTGATAGCAGTAGCAATAATAGTAATAGTAACAGTAACGGTAGCAGCAATAGTTCTATAGTAATTGTGGCAGTAGCAGGAACAACAGTAACTTAGTAAGAAACAATATGTGAAAAGCTTGTAGGCATTGGATCGGTGGTAACGATGGATAATATTCATCATGTAACAGTCATAACTTAGGGCGACACATGAGTACCGGTCATCCGGTGGCTGTGGTTTCCTGGTAGCTCTTCCTCTTGGTCCTCGCACTTGATGTCCTTGCCATCTTGTCCATTGGATGTAGTTGCTCCGTGGCTTCCTTTCAAGTACTTGATCACACACAAGGTCTCCGCTTGAGATAGTAGCCATGTCTCACATGTGAAATGTGTTAGTTCGAAAAGGAACAAGTTCACCTTAGCTTCGATAGCCCTTGCTCGAGCTCTAGTCATTGGTCCATCTGGTGTCGTAGGAGGCAAAGGTAGGTCCATGGGATGACTCTAGGATGCTCCACATCAACCAAACACTTAGGATGTGTTTGGTTTCAATCATCGGGTGGAATGTCATGGGTTGGTTCCGTCCCGAGGGCCCATTCCCGTGTTCGGTCCATCGAACGAATCGGAACCCACTCGTTCCATGGAACAACATATTCGCTGATTATGCGGAATGAAGTCATACCTCCGAATCGGCCGGACGACACAGAACCGCTCGCTCTCACCCCTCCCGTGACTCTCACTCACACCGAAACCCTTTCCTTCTCGGCGCCGCCACCCCTCGTCTGTCTCGCGCTCTCGATCTGAGACGCCGCCAGGCAGCCTCACCTCTCTCTCTCTCTCTCTCTCCCGTGTATGGTGGCGGCGGACGGAAAGAGCAACGGCGCTCCCTTCCACAGCGGCGGCGGGCTAGCAACGACGCTCCTGGCGACAGCAACGGCTCACAGGTAAGAGAGAGACAGGGAGGAGCGAGAAGGAATAATGGCGGCGGCGGCTCGCATGGAATAGAGGCACATCGGCCAAAAGGGGTAGCCGGCATGGGCATTCGATGGTCTGCCAATTGGGATCTCGGCAAGCAGTAGCACCCGCCCCATCTGTATGCGCGTATGAACACCAATTCAATGTTTATAGGATTTTTTTAGCAATTTTCAGTTGATGATTTTGACCGTATGCGTCATTAGATATCAAAGTTCATCAAATTGTTATAAGCACAAGCATACGAGTGATAATATACACCAAATACATTCCATTCCGTCTCTCCTATCAAACAATAAAACGTAACCATTCCATTCCGTCTAATTGCTTCTACCAAACACGGGAACGGAACCGGCCCATTCTAGAGGAATGGAACCATTACATTCCGTCCCACTTGGTTCGTCAACTAAACACACCATTAGCAAACATATAGCACAGGTTAGATATGAACGAGTGGTACATTGAAATCTGCGACCAGTGAACATACGTTTACTTATTTTTAGGACAATATACGTTTACTTTTTGTGTGAGAGAGAGATTGACCCCGGGGTGCCAGTGCCTATTTACCTATCCTTTTTTTTAGGCTCTCCCATTTTACCTATCCTTTCTCACGCACTTTCAGCCCAGACTCTCCACCAATAGACGGCCCAGAGAGGGGAGCAGACAGGCGCGGCCTGCGGGCTGGGGGCGCGGTCCGGGTCCGGAACCTGGCTGCCTCCGCGCGCTGCGCCAGAGCGCCTCTGCTAGGACTACTGCTGCGCCGCCGCTCCGAGCGCTGGCCCCTCTCAACTCCGGCCCTGCTAAACTGCGTACGTTCCAGTGCTCCCCGCCTCTATTATACTGCTGCGCCGCCGCTCTGAGCGCCGGCCCCTCTCGACCCCGGCCCTCCGCTGCGCTACCCGCGATTCTGCGAGCTTGCCATCAACAGGTGATTTCCCCAAGACCCAACCCCAATCCCCATCAAGCACTAGCCTGGTCGTTTTTTCCCCTAACTATCGCAGCACTAGTCTAGTCTATCTAGGTGATTTCCCTGATTTGTCAAATTTTCTTTCTGAGGGCTTGCATTGATATATGTTCTTATCAATTCATGTTATAGAAATACTGTTTATTCAAGGTGTAGGTTCTTTCTGTAGGCCATGTAAAGCTCATATCAAACAGTGAAATCAATGATTTGATCTGGTAGTATCTTTTGTGTCCCTGCTCTATTAGATGTTTTCTTGGTCATGTTTAATCTACTTTGTTGGATCATCAAGTGTTGAAGTTCAAATTTGTTTCATGGAGCCATATTCCTTTAATCTGTTTATGCTTTGCCATGGAGTACTTTTTGTAATAGTTCTAACTTCTAGCTACTTGAATTTTGGCCTGGGACTTTCTCGAATCCTGGCTCCATGAATCTGCTAGTGTTATGTCGAGTTTCCACCGTCTGAGAATCTGATTATGAGAACGGAACATGATCCATTATAAAAGCCCATTGATTCATAGCAGCAAGTTAGGACTTAGCAGTGAGGAATGAGTGGACTTATCTATTAGATCAAATGCCTTTTTTATTTGGAATCGTAAATAGTCATTAGCCTTGACTGCATTTGTTTACCAGTCTCTATTAGATGGGTATGTTTTTTGAACACATGAAATCGTGGGTGGTGTTTTGTTTATGTGTATTGCCTAATGTAAATTATAGGTTTGCAAAACAGAAGAACAAGGGTGGTTCTTTGAATTTTTTTGAAACCTCAATACCCAAACGGAAAACTGTAGCGGTGTGTACTTTTGATGGTATAGTGGCGAAGATAACTCTTTTAATGACCTGGCTATGCTCCTTACTGCATTGGTTCTCTTAAAGAGGTGCCGTTGTTTGAATTTTGATCATCGTTCATCTTCATGAAAATCCAGGTTACGATAAGCAGGGGCACAAGTGGTTTTACACAATGGTTCATTTCAAGAACAGGTACATGGTGATGGAGGTCTTCATCGACGCTAGCAGAGGAGAGGCTGATCCTGTCATCCTCACCCAGTTCAACATAACCAAAGTGATCAGAGACAGCATCCAGCTCAATTTTGGGGAATGCGGCCTAGCTGCATCTCTTGGATCATTGCAAGGTGCTAATAATTTCTAAAGCATCATCAATTCCTCTAGGCAGCATTATAAGTGTCTGCAGTGTGTTTTCCAGTTCTGTTTAGACTCTTAGAAGTAGTTCTGAGCTCTGGTCATCTTCTGCAGTGAAGTATGTAAATCCTGTGACGAAGCTTTGCGTAATCCGAGTGTCGCGTGAAGATCACCAGAAAGTGTGGGCTGCTATCACAATGGTGAGGAGCATTGGGAAGATCCCAGTGTCGTTCAACCTCTTGGATGTGAGTGGTGAGTGGATAATTCATGTCTTTGTTCTTTTCTTTTTAACAATCGGTTTGCCGCACAATGAGTATATTTAACAACCTGCTTCTTAGTACTTTTGAGTGTAAGGTAAAGTTCAGTTAGCAATCACATGACCTCCTTTCTAATTTTTATGCATGCATGTATTTTTTGAGTTTGTTGAAACTATTTATCTCACCGAGACCCCGAGACTTGGTTTTGATGTATTCCCTGCACAAGCTTTGGCCTGATGATGTATGTTTTTCCATGTATAGAGCCCAGACTTAGGTTCTGAGTGTTTTGTCTCTGCGCAAACTTTGGTCTGATGATGCTACTCCATGTATAGTTTTGATGCTCATCCTCATATCCTTGGATGTACTAGTTATTTTGTTATGATCCCTAACAGAAAGGAATGTTTTGGTAGGCCAACTGTGGCAGTTCAGAGCTGACCATCAATCTCCTCCTATCCAGGAAGTATCAGGGCCTGCAAGAAAGCAGCGCTGGAGTGCGAAGAAGCGAAGTTTGAGCAGTACAAGCTGGCTGCTGGTGACCGTATGACGCAGGAGATTATCGAATCCATGCAGAGTTGCTTTGCCAAACTTAAAGGATTAGATAGTTAGTAAGTTAACGTTTGTTCCGTGCCAGCAGTCTGGAAAAAGAACTCATAATAATCTAGACAAACGACATTGTTGCCGCTCTGTCCAAGTGTGCAACACCGCATCCATGCGCCAAAAAGGCCTACTCTAGAGAGAGCTTAGGGAAAACGATGTTCTTGTGGAAGAAATGTTGTGTGACTAATCATGTAGCATCCGGTATGGCGAAAAAGAATGATGCAGTTTAGCCAACGTTTTCCTGTTTCTTTTCGAAAAGGGGGGCTTTAAAAGGTTTAAGCATTATACCCGGCCTCTGCACAACTAAGATGCATATAGACAAATAAAATCCTCTCGCACAAAAGAAAAATAAAAAGGCGAAATACTAAGAAATATGTAGAGTCTATATAACGGCTAACGCGGAGGTGGGCCAATCCTAAGACCATGCTGCCACTCATGTTGGCTAAAAATATCCCTCGTCGTATCCTCCAATCATGTACACACCTCCATAAACAGGTCTCGATTCTCCACGCGTTGCAGAGAGGAACATAAACAGAGTCCCGGTACATCTGTAGATAACCTGCATCAGAGAAGTGCTTTTATTATTAAAAACCTTATCATTTCTACATAGCCAAAGCGACCAAATAACGGCAAGCGCTCACACCCTAAGAAGAGTTCTAAACCTGTGATCAATCTCATGTAACCAGTTGCCAAATACATTAGCAACAATACAAGGAGGATACAAGCCAGAAACTATTTGGATGACTGACCATATAGGACGAGCTAATTTGCATTGAAAGAACAAATGTTTTATTGTCTCATCATGATGACAAAAGACACATTGCGGACTTCCATACCAATTTCTCTTAATAAGGTTATCTTTAGTAAGAATGACTCCGCGACGAAGATACCATGCAAAGATTTTATTCTTCAGAGGTATCTTCATCTTCCGGATCTTCTTGTTATTATCAACTGGCACATCAGACTGGATTAATGCTCTATACATAGACTCCACTAAGAATTGATCATTCCCATGTAGGTTCCATCGAAATATATCAGACCCATGTGACAATTGCACCGTGGACAACCGATGTAGCAGGATGTACCACGATTGGAATCTAGGTCCAATTAAATCTCTTCTGAATGCCACATTTGGTGGAAATGATTGCATTACCGTGGCGATAATATCACCCTTGTGACGCACAATGTTGTATAGAGCCGGATATTGTTCCTGGAGTGTGGCATTCCCTAGCCACTTGTCCTCCCAGAATCTAATTTTCGAGCCGTCCTTAATCGAAAAGGATTCATAAGAGAAGAAATATTTCTTCGTGGCCATTAGACCCGCCCAAAATTGAGAATCTCCGGGCTTCCAGTATACTTGGGATACCGCCTTGGAACCCATATATTTCCTTCTCGGAAGGGTTTGCCATACACCATCTTCGGTCAGTAATTTAAACAGCCATTTGCCAAGAAGGGCCCTATTCTTAACCTCAAGGTCATGAATGCCCAACCAGCCTTGGTCTTTGGGACGGCAGACCACACTCCATTTAGCTAGTCTATATTTCTTTCTCTCGCTATCTCCTTGCCAAAAGAATCTTGATTGAAAATAGTCCAATCTATGTAAAACTCCTTTCGGCAACTGGAAGAAGGAGATCATATATAGTACCATGTTATTTAGTACTAAATTTATGAGGACCAATCTTCCACCAAGAGACAACAATTTACCTTTCCAACTGCTAAGCCTTTTTTACAGTCTCTCCTCGACGTGTTTCCATTCAGCATTTGTGAGTCTCCGATAATGTATCAGTATCCCTAAATATGTGATTGGAAACTAACCCAACCCGCATCCGAACAGTTCAGCGTACAGGTGGGCCTAATCTTGAGGCTTGTCAAAACAAAACAATTCACTTTTATGAAAATTGCTCTTAAGACCCGAGAGTTGCTTGAATGCTGATAAAATTAATTTCAGATTTCTCGCTTTCTCAAGGTCAAGATCCATGAAGAGAATTGTATCGTCAGCGTATTGAAATATAGAGAGACCACCATCAACTATATGATTTACTACCCCATCAAATTGACCATCAACCTTCGCACGCTCAATTATGACCGCTAGCATATCCGCCACTATATTGAATAGCATGGGCGATACCGAGTCACCTTGTCGCAATCCCTTCTTTGTTTGAAAATAATGTCCAACATCATCATTGACCTTAATGGCAACACTACCTCCAGAAACAAAGCTATGGATCATAGCACGCCACTCTGCAGAAAATCCTTTCATTCTGAGAGTCTGTTGAAGAAAGGGCCATTTGACTTTGTCATAACCTTTTTTAAAGTCTATTTTGAGTACCACCCCATTCAACTTTTTCCGATGTAATCCATGGACTGTTTCATGAAGGATAACAACTTCATCAAGATGTGTCTACCTTGCATAAATGCAGTCTGTGAATGACGAATCACGTGTTCAGCAACCGAATTTAGCCTAATAGTCGCAACCTTCATGAATATTTTAAAACTAACATTAAGGAGGCAAATAGGTCTATATTGTTGTATCCTTTCAGCCTCATTAACCTTAGGTAATAAAATAATCTCGTCGAAGTTTAAGCGAAACAATTCTAATTGGCTAGCATGTAGGTCGCTAAACAAAAGTAGGAGATCCGGTTTGATGACTCCCAAAAGTTCTGATAGAACTCAGTGGAAAAACCATCCGGTCCCGGGGCTTTGTTATGCTTCATTAGGAAAACCACCTTTCTAATTTCTTTCTCGGAGTATGTGGCTGTTAGAAGGCCGTTTTCCTTATCAGAGACCTACGGGATGTTATCTGTTCGAGACTCATCTATCGAGAAGTTTCCTTCCTCTAGGGCTCCGAACAATTTTTTTATAATAATTAGTGATATAAGATTTAAGTTGCTCATGCTCCTCAATCGTGCCCTCGTCCTGTTGTAAGGAATGAATAATTTTTTTCCGGTGTCTGCCATTGGCGACTCCATGGAAATTTCTACTATTCGAATCACCTTTCAAGATAAATTGAGAGTTAGAATGTTGGTACCATTTGAGTTCTCTTCACACAGCAATCTATCTATCTGTGCATTCGAATGACTCTTGATCTCAATTTCATGCTCAGATAGAGGTCTAACCTCTGCCAAAGCTTCTAACTCATCAATGATAGATGAAAGACGAAGCTTCTCTTTTTTGAGTATACCCACCGTATGCCTAGCCCAACCACCAAGAAATTTGCGTAATGCATGCATTTTGTTATTCCATTTGTGAGTTGGGGTATGCCCGGCCACCGGTTTCTCCCACACCTCCTTGACCATGTCATGGAAGCCATCCCAAAGCAACCACCCAAGTTCAAACTTGAACTTGCCTCTATGATGGTCGTGGCAAACCGGTAGTTAAGAGACTGGGTGCGTGGTCTGATATAGCCTCAATACGAGGTAAAGCACGAACAGACACCAATGGAAATTTAGTTTTCCTGTTTCTGTAAGCTGATACACTTTATCAAGCGTTTTCATGTTTGTTGAATCTGATGTTCACGCTCTGGAACAAGAGCATATGCTCCATTATAGTTCCACTGATGAAAAAGAGAAACTGAGCGGTACAATGTTCTCCAAGGAGGCAAAGCGAGAATAAATTTTTGCTAGGTCAATAAATATAGTACTAGTACTAGTAAACAGAAATCCCACAGGTTAACCAGCTAGCATTTGCTGCAGTGCAATCTATTTTCATTTCTCATTGCTCTCCGCCACCTAGCTTCAATAAGACTGGGGATACATCCTAGCACATCACCACTGATAAACTACTTCCTCCGTTTTTATTTACTCTGCATATTAAAGTTAATTGAAGTCAAACTTCGTAAAGTTTGACCAAGTTTGTAGAAAACAATAGACATTTATCATAATAAATCTATACGATGTGAAAGTACATTCAATAATAAATCTAATGTTGTTGATTTGTTATTGTATATCTTAATACTTTTGTTTATAAACTTGGTCAAAGTTTGTAAAGCTTGACTTTGACCAAAGCTAATATGCGAACTAAATAAAAACAGAGGGAGTACAAAACAAATTTTGCAAGAGGGAAAGAAAGGCAGAGGGAATGGAAGGAAACATAGTTCGGTTGGTGTTTTCAAACCCACAATAATGCGAACTTATTAATTGTTATCTTACCTGATCAATTCAGTACCTTCATATTAATACTAGATAAGAGCAAAACCATGAATCGGAGCTGCTCCACAACGGCTGAGGGCAAGAAAAGCTCAAGCAACAATCTGGCACGTCCTTTTAACCGACTCAAACATAAATCCATGTTTACCATAAATACTAGTATCTGTTTCTGTGTAATAAACAAGTCGAGTTTTCAGCTTCAAATTCAACTTTAAAGAAAAAAGACCTACCAGGACTCGAACGCTGGTGGGCAGCGAGCTCACCTGCTCAGCTAGCCACCCGAGCGACACTCAGTCCTCAATTCAACTTCAAAATTTATATGACAAAATTGACAAGCAACTTCACATTCAAAGCATTACTAGAATACCATACGTTGATTTTGGATGACAGGAACATTCAACAGAAAAGTCACGAACGTTACATGTATCCTGATTATCAGGGCATGTTACAACTGAGACAGGCCAATAAAGCATCTCATAAGACAAGCAACCATCACTTTAGAAACACACAACATGGCGCTATTCCAGCCACAAGGATAATGAGGTGCCAAAAAGAATATTCAAGAACATCCTGACAATTTTTGAACTCACCGAATCGCGACAGTGATAACAGGTGTTTCATTTATACATCTTATAACATTAGTTTGCATGTAAGCAACAGTACAGTTTGATATAGAAGGTGCATCCTCTTGCAAGTTTGAGGATATGGTAAAACTAGCTTTTCACCTAAAGTTCTTGGCACACAGAAGCAATGTTTCCCTTGACGACATCAAGCGTAGACAAGGAGGCCCATCAGAAGTTGCCTGCGGATAACACCAGACATAGCCTAATCAGCAAATTGTGTGGCATGGTTTGCAGTTCTAGTTGCAGGTTTATGATCATGGAAGCTACATATACTCTATATTACTCCCTCCGTTCCTAAATATAAGTCTTTTTAGACATTTCAAATGGAATACAATATACAGATGTATGTAGACATATTTTAGAGTGTAGATTCACTCATTTTGCTCCGTATGTAGTCATTTGGTGGAATCTCTAGAAAGACTTATACGAGTATTTGGGAACGGAGGGAGTAGAACACACCGGAGCAGTGTGCTTTAGCTCCCTATTATGGACAATCATCCTTACAGGTATACAAAGCCTGAGATCAAATAAATACTTCTGGAGTCTAGACACAAAATAACGAGGAGCCTTGATGTTTCGATTTGCTAAATGAATGCCATAACTGATCCTCCAATTTGTCTGTTGATTATACTACCTTGCAACAGTATTTTTCCGAGAATGATCATAGATTGGGAACTCCCAAACATCTAATCTCAAAATCAACCACAACAAATCGACCAACAAGCATCAACGATCCCCAAATCATACCTATCGAACCGGAGCTCAGCGGTGGTGTCTGTGGCCGTGGTCATGGCCGTGGGAGGAGGAAGAGCAGCCGCCCTTGCCGCCGCTGGTCCCCTCCCCGGCGTCCCCATGCGGATTCCGGCGGCCGCCGTCCGCCTCGTTGTCGCTGCAGTCCTCGTCGAAGGGCACCTCCTTGTGGAAGATGCAGCACTTTTTGGAGCTCTTGCGGCCGAGGGACTCGTTGTCGACGGTCCCCTCCTTCCAGGACACCTTCTTCTTCGCCCGCCGCTTCAGCCGCAGGACCACCGTCTCCGGCGGCGGCGGAGCGGCCGCGGGGGCGGAGGAGGAAGGGGAGGGGTCGATCGTCACGGTCACGGATCCGGATGACGACGACGACGACGGAGGCGGCCCGCGGGTAGCCATAGCGATCTGCGATTTCTCCTCGTTTCCTTACTCTCTCGCTTGTCTAAACTTCCCCCCCTTTCGTTTCCCTTGGATTTTTTTTTTCGTTCATGGTTTGCGGTGCCCCCTTGGGAAATTGGAACGATGGAAGTCCGGGCGTAGAACACACTTTTTTTTTTCCTTTTGAGGGCGTAGAGCACATTTGTCTCCCATTTGATTATACTGTACCAGTTCGCCACGTTTCTGTCAGAAATTCCAACTTAAAACTGCACGAGTATTAACAAAAAAAATAAGGTTCGGAAATTCAATTTGGCTTCCGAGAGCACGTGCTCCCCGGCCCAAAATTAATTTTTGAAATGTTAAAAAAAATCAAGGCAACATTTTTATTTGTTGTTAGTCACATCCAAATGCTACCTGTAAATTTTGAGGCAAAAAGATTAAGCATTTTGGCATGTGTAAAAAAAACACCAAATGCTAAAATATTATCCCAAATTTGTTTTTTTCATCGACGAAACACTGCTATTCCGTTTTATATGAAAATTGTCAAACATACTTGTTGTTTAGAGATAGAAGTAAGAATGAATCAACCGCATCAATTCCATTGATAGTCACATCTTATATACAAGGGGAGAAGACGCATTGCAAGGGACGCGCCCGAGAGTGGGATGTGTGAAAACGCCGTGACGGCCGCCGAACTGGTAACCGTACGTGCGCTATGTACAAGTGAGGATTAACCTCAATTACATAAATAATTTAATCCTAACACTCCCCCTAATCCTTGCTTATCCTTGTGACTGATCATCTCTGGAATTATCCCCTTCAAAAACCCTGCGGGAAAATTTAAGGAGAAATATACAATATGCCATAAAAAACTTCTTCCAAAAACCCAGTGGAAAAATAAGAAGAAAATGGCACATTACAATGTTTGTATTACTATTGCCTCATTAAAAACCTTCTATGAGAAACCATATAGGAAAAACTCATAAAGAAAAAGAGTGCAATATCAAAAATCCAGAGATTCCGAACAGGTTGTTGTTCAGGAGTACACTCCCCCCTGAACCTTGCAAATAACAAAGTCATCTCATATCAATTCCAACAACATATTTCTGGAATGAAGAACTTGGTAAACACTTTGTGAATAAATCATCAAAATTATAGCGTGACTTCATTTGCAAGTTATTTATCTTCCACCTATCTTCAGCTCATGTGGAATAGAATACTTTTGGAGCCATACATATTCTAATGTTGCTCTTTATAACCTTTCTGCATCTAGTAATACAAAGAACATTATCTTCGTAGATAATGGTGGGTGATTCCTACCAATCAACCCTACCTGAACTTTCAACAAAGTTAATCATTCTGAGAAGTCACATACATCTACGTGATGCTTCATACAAATCGATGATTTCAGAATGACTAGTGGATGCAGCCACTAAAGTTTGTCTTCTCGACTTCCAAGAGAAGGTCACGCCTCCATTCAAGGAGACAAAAACTAGTCTATGATCTAGGATTATGGGGATGAAATATATACCCAGCATCACAATATCCAACCATGGTCATATCTTAATTTTTTTCATAGAACAAACCAAGATCTATGGTGTCTAGAAGATATCTAAAAATATTCTTCACACCAACCCAATGCCATTTAATCAGTGATGCATTGTATTTAGCCAATAAAGTCACTGCTAATGATATACCAGGCCTGGTGCAGTTTGCTAGATACACCAGTGCTCTTATTGCACAGTGATACGGAAATTCACGTCCGAATATCTCTTCATCACTGCCATTAGGCCTTAATGTGTCCTTATCTCTAGTAATCCAGAGATCTCAAAACCATAGTTCTTTAATGGATATGACTTATCCATGTTGAACTTTCAACAATCTTTTGGATACATGTAGACTGATGAATAAGTATTCCTGAAGGAATACGCTCAAGTTCCAAACTCAACCAAAGTTTGGTCTCAACCAAATCTTACATCTTAAACTCCGTCATAAGATGATTTGCTTGTCTCATGTATTTCTTGTGTAGTTCCAATGATATTCAGATCATCAACATACACATAAACTATACAAATCCTTCTTTGGATTCCTTGATGAGTATACATGAGCAACTATCATTGTTTGAGTAATCCTTCTAACAAAGGAACTCACTCAGTCGGTTATACCACATCCTTGCTGACTTCAAGTCATAAAATGACCTTTGAAGATTCCACAATACATGTTGTGAATAAATTCAGAATCTTAATTCCATCAAGAATTATCATAGAGACATCTGAATCAAGTGACTAATACAACTATGCAGTCACAACATCCATCAGTTTGATAAACAAATTCATTATTCACTGCCAGTGATATTAAATATCGGAACGTTATTCCACTCACAACAGAAGAACATGTTTCATCTTAAACGATGAAGGGTCTCTGCGTGAACCCATGTGCTACAAGCCTCGCTTCATGTCTCACCACCTCTTGGTTTTCATTTCTCATGAACAAAAAAAACCATTTGCTCCCCCGGGGAACAAATTCAGAGGAGTGGGTATTACTGATCAGGTCAATACCCCCTCTTCTTGAGAGCGAGTGCATCCTCAATTGCTGCCTTCCTTTGGATCAACTAAAGCGTTTTAGACACTCAACCATGCATGGAATTTGGTTCTAGATCCAATCCAATGTCTTTCGCAATTCACGAGGATAAATAAATATCGACATAATGTAGTCTTTATTATATGATTCTCCCGAATCCATATCCAGAGTGGAGATTTCATCATTACCTTTTGACTCTTTGTGATTTCCCACAACAATTGAGTCAAGGCCTTCCGATGTCCCAACACAAACATTTGTGTGCACACTCGTGCTGGGTCTTGGATGTGTCCAACATCCTTCAGGGTGTCTTTCAACCCTTGGTTGAATATCAACATGAAGTTGACCTGTAATTACTGTTTGAGGATTCCTCATTCCCCTTGGACGCTTCCATGAAGCCTTGTCCTCTTGTGTCTAGATTCCTCCCCCTCTTCGGTGGCCGAGTGGACCTATGGGTCACATCCACTCTTTCTGACACATTCACTATGGGAACATTTTACTTTGTGACACCTATAAACTTAGTAAATGCAACCGGCAGATTATTTGCGATACTTTGCAAATTGATAATCTTCTGAACCTCCAGTTTAGACTCATTCGTACGTGGACCTCAGGACTAGATGTCTATTCACATCTCAATCTATTTTCTGGCATTCAATGTGGTCCATATCCCCCCTAATGCCGAAAAATGTCCTGATCAAAATACAATCATCGTACCAGGCCATAAACAAGTCCCCTTCTTAGGACTACAGGTACTTTATGATTGATGGAGAATTATACCTCACATAGATCCCCAATTTCTATGAGGGCCCATATATGTAAGCTGCGGTGGTGAAATCGGTATGTATACCACACAACCGAATTATCGCAGATGGGAAATACTTACTCATTTCCACGTACTAACTGCAATAGGGAGACCATATAATATGCAGTTCGTCGAATTTGTATATGCAGTACGTAAAACTGCAATGTCCCCAACTAGATGTTGGGAGATTACAATTCTGTAGGAGCAATCTTGCTATCAACTTATCCTCTTGACAAGTGATTCCGCAAGACCAATCTGGGTATGTACACAAAGTACCAATAGGCTCCACAGTTATGCCTCAATATAGGCAGTAATCATCAAATGCTCACGAACTAAATTTCGCAGCATTGTCCATTCTGATGGATTTTATCCCGTGCTAGGATTGATTTGCTCTCAAATTAATGATCTGAGCAATCAACTATGCAAAAGCATGGTCCCTTTATAATAAGACACACATTGGACCATCTCACTGATGCATCCAAGAACACTATAAAATATGTGAATATCCCATATAACAGTTGAATTGGATCACATATATATCTCCTATCCAAGGAAATCTAGTGGCCCATCCTCTTTCATGAGATAAGATGGCCTTGTGATCAGTTTCCTGGTTTGGACACATCGTGCATACACAATTCAATGAATTTAGAAAATTCGCACGGTTAGATTTGTGTCCAATTGGACCATCAATAATTTTCTCATCATCACAATACTAGGGAGACCCAGGCAATGTTGCCATATCTTGAACTTATCAAGATTCTAAAAAATTATATTATACGCCAAATGTGTATCTAATTTAATGTATGTATAGTACAATCCAAAAGATAGAGAAGACATTTAGTTTAGGATTTCATTCAAAACCCTTTTGCTGAGTCATGAGTAGGCTTCCAACCTCACTCGCTTTATGTGTTTCAACATAGAAACCATTGCGGATATCCTTAAAACTCAACAAGGTATGAGTAGAATCTAGATACATCAATGCACCCATGATTACCATGTAGTACCCATAGGGAGTGTAACTGTGGCTTGACCAGAACCAACAATTACCGTATCACGACCACAATTTTCATGACACTTCCATTACTCTTATCAAGAGCTTGCAATGGAAACACTTATTCTCCCAAAATATCGTGTTAGTAGACCCAGTTTCCACTTAACACATTTCCTTCTCAATTGGATTATTTCGTTAAGTTTCTAAAGAGAAAGAAACCAACTTCAACATATGATTGAACTCATATGGACATAATACATACACCATAAACTATATATGTTAGAGGACATACCACAAGCATCATGTCTGATGACATAGCTATCATATTATGTTGATGGACATAATTCATTTTACAACATGTAATATGTCTATAGACATCATTACAGTGCTTGACAAAAGAGATTGAATCCGGTCTCCATATATGTCAATAAAATTGAAGTCCACTAACATGTCATCGATACTCAATAGTGGACCTTCCTTTTTCTGAGTATGATCCTAGTTGCCCGTGTTCCCAGGAACATCTGGGAACTTTCAACCATTGGAAAATCATTGTTATTGCAAGTGAAGTGAGATTCACGCTTGTTCCCATGGGCCTCTTGCCCTTAGCCAATTAATGGATGTACAAATCCACCAAATGCATGGAAGTATCACATTTCCTTGCATTGTGAGTCGTATAACCACATGTGTAGCGACCGAGGCTACTGACCTTGTCATTCTCCAAGAAATGACTTTTGCCCTTTTGTGCTCCATTCATATTCTGCTTCTCATCATGTCTTCACTTTCCTTCACCATTGACAAAACAATTCAGTCAAAATCCTCATAAAAGGATTAAAAGTGGAACACATTTCATCGATGAGATTGGCATCTGAAACCGCACTATTGCAGAATCTCAACTCTCGGTTGATTTTGTGCACATTAGAGTTGTATGTTGTCACTGACTCAAATTCATGGAATCGGACGAGCATCCATTTCCTATGCACTTCAAGCATCATCATCATCATATATTGATCACATTGCTCCTCAAAAGAGCTCTAGGGTACCAGATACCCTATTATTATAGATCATGGTGCAGTGAAGTGCAATGTAACATACTTTGCTATAGTGACTATAGCCGGAGTCCCTGAGCGGGTGTGGTTATGTGGGAACTGAGATTCCGGGCCGCCAAGTTAATCTTGACATTCATTGCCTAGATTTGATTATTGAAGCCATCAATGGCAAACACAGGAAAACAGTTTCTTGGATATGTCCAACCTATCCTGCATGAAATCATCATGCTTATTAATTTACTCCTAGGTAAATTCTCAACATATAGTGATTATAAATTCGCCTAATCTCATATGTTGATTTGGTAATGCGCTTTATAATACAGTAAATATATCAAATAAATTACTGTAAAAACACATAGTAACAAAAACTGCATAGCTAGCAGCTATAGCAGAAAAGAATAATGAGGTAAACAAAACGGTCAAGGACCGAGTCTGCATACCCCAAACGAGTGGGCATACGCCACTTTTTTTGCATTTTCATTTTTTTTTCTTTTATTCATGGGCCTGTCTAGTCCACTCGAGCGGCTGTGGATGTGAGCGGTTAGGGATTCTATCCAACCGCCACCATGACACGATCCTCCCGATCGAGCCACCGCACAGATCGGGCGCCAGCGCTTGCGAGTTGTCGGCGTTGCCATACCGCCACACGCCGCCGACGCGACACTGCTGCAGCCCGTTTTTCCAACGATGTTTGTTCACCGTGCGGCCAGCAATTTATGCCTTGCCGTCACACTGTTCGGTGCGCTGCCGACGACGCCGTGCCCTGCCGGCATCCATTTCTGCCGATGACGCATCTTTGTGCGTCACCGCACATTTTGTACTCACCACGTGCGCCGTGCCACGCAGCCAGCCATGGTGTCGCATCGCCTTGCCGTTGTGTCTCTCAACCCACAGCCACTCCCAGTCGCGTGCGCCACCGTCGTCCTGCGCAGCCGCGCCGAGCCTTGCCATCGGTTCATGAAACGCCGCAGCGTCCGGCCATCGCATCGCGTAACCGCTTGTCTTGCAGTACGCGTGCACTATCCATGTTGTCGCCATGCCGAGCACTGGCCATTGACGTTGAGAGCCTCGTCAAGAGGCCGCGTTCGCAGCCGCCTCCTCGCCTTGCACCTAGTGAGCGCCTCCCCGACTTGTCGTTCCATCGCTAGGTCACGCACGCGTCTCCAACCATCGGTGATGCCGAGAACGACGACCGGGCGATGGTGCTTCCTTTCTTCCCGTGTATACGCTCGGACAAATCGATTTTTTGCATGAGTACATGAACATACAAGAGAAACAATCAATTGTTAAACGGGCAATTGTTAGTCATGAGATGATCAGATTGAATATGATAACTCCAGATCCATGCATGCTCCCGTGGCCGTGGGCAGCCTGGTGCGCCTCGCGTCCAGTGCCGATGGAGAGGCACTTCTTGTCCGTTCCACATCGCACAATAACGCTCCGCCACGCCGTTGGTCGATGCGGCGCCGCCGCACCCGGTAGTCTTGCCGTTGTTGCACAGGATGACTCCGTTGGAACAAGGCGGTAGCCGAACGAATCGCTGCTCAGCGCCGTTCGCTGAGTGGCAGTTGCCCTTGCGCCGGGAGCCCGGGAGGCCTTGCCGCCAGGGTCGCGCACCGCATCGGTCGTCGCCCTGTTCCGCGCTGGGGCCGAGCCGCCGAGGGCCTTCCTCGCCGAGACCTAGACCAGGGCCGCCGGGGATCGCGCAAGGCATCGACGGGGTCTGCGTGCGCCAGCGCCGCCAGCCTTCTCTTTTCTTTGTGGCCTAATTGCTCTCTGTTAGGGCAAAATGCTGATAACGTGTTTAGAGACAGAAGTAAGAATGAATCAACCGCATCAATTCCATTGATAGTCACATCTTATATATAAGGGGAGAAGACGCATTGCAAGGGACGCGCCCGAGAGTGGGATGTGTGGAAACACCGTGACGGCCGCCGAACCGGTAACCATACGTGCGGTATGTACAAGCGAGGATTAACCTCAATTACATAAATAATTTAATCCTAACACTTGCGACACTACCACTAACATGCATAAAAAGATCAGTTTTTTTAAAAACATTTAATATATGTTTTTTGCATTACTGTTCACCTAGAAGCATGTGCTTCCGAGAGCCAAAATGCTCAAAAAAAAGATACCTTTTTTTAATGTAACACAATAAAACTCCCTCCAATTCTTCTTACTTCACATATAATCTTTAGAGTCGTAATATTATTGGTGTTCTCGGCAAGGCCCATCTCTCCTAATTGCGATCTAAAGTATTCTGGTGAAACCATAGACCCCGTAAGCTTATGTACTGTATTCAAGTGACTGGGAGACTTCATGTCCACTACATTTTTTTATATTCTTCTCGTTAGCCTCGATTACCCGAGAATCTTACACCGCTTCTACATCGAAGTATACCTGGCCATCCGTCGGGCCAGGTTGGGCTTCGGGCCGAGCTTCGGGACGGGCCTAACAAAGCCCGAAACAGAAAACCTAGGCCCGAGCCTGGCCCAAGGCGGCCGTCGGGCCTAGTTTCCAGGCCCAAACCCGGCCAGTCAGTGAAAAAGTCCGTCGGGCCTCAGATCAAGCCTCTTCCCTAAAACGCAAGTATGCAAGCCTGGGGCCCGGCCCGATGTGTCCTTCGGGCTCAAAACTTAGGCCTGGGCCCGGCCCTGTGTGTCCTTCGGACTCAAAACTTAGGCCCAGGCCCGGCCTGGCGTGTCCTTCGGGCTTAAAACTTAGGCCCAGGCCTGGCCCATGGGCAAGATCGGGCCAGGTCGAGTCTGGTATCCCATGGCCAGGTATACACCGACGACACACTTGGTGGGTGTCGGTGCCAAAACCGGCGGATCTCGGGTAGGGGATCCCAAACTGTGCGTCTAAGGCGGATGGCAACAGGAGGCAGGGGACACGATGTTTACCCAGGTTCGGGCCCTCTTGATGGAGGTAATACCCTACGTCCTACTTGATTGTTCTTGATGATATGAGTATTATAAGAGTTGATCTACCGCGAGATCAGAGATGCTAAACCCTAGAAGCTAGCCTATGGTATGATTGTATGTTGTTCTACGGACTAAAACCCTCTGGTTTATATAGACACCGGAGAGGGCTAGGGTTACACAAGGTCGGTTACAAAGGAGGAGATGTACATATCCGTATTGCCTAGCTTGCCTTCCACGCCAAGTAGGGTCCCATCCGGACACGAGACGAAGTCTTCAATCTTGTATCTTCATAGTCCAACAGTCCGACCAAAGGATATAGTCCGGCTGTCCGGAGACCCCCTAATCCAGGACTCCCTCAGTAGCCCCTGAACCAGTCTTCAATGACGATGAGTCCGACACGCAGTATTGTGTTCGGCATTGCAAGGCGGGTCCCCCCCCCCCCGAATACACCATGGAAGAGTTTGAAATATAAGGATAGTGTCCGACCCTGCAAAATAGGTTCCACATACCACCGTAGGGAGAATAATATTTCCACAAATCTAATCTACTGACATGTTTTGATAGCATGATATCACGTCACGGCCCGGTCATTATTTGAACCGTTTTTCTTAACCAGCTCCGCACATAAAGCGAGGCGGTTTCCTTGACACGTCTTGTCAAAGAAGAGATCGTGTCCCCCTTATCACGGGATTCTCATTAATATAAATGTGGGTAACCCAACCGTGCTTGCTGGTATGACTCCTAGATCTTAGGTAAGTCTCAAACGGCCATGAGGAGGACGCCTGATATTCACCCTCTTTATAAAGGGGACAAAGATTTTTCTTTTTTTCCTCCCGCGCTCAATCGAATCCTTCCCCGCCTCGAGTTCTAACACCCAAAGCTCAGGTCAGGTGCTTCGGACCTTCAACTATGTACGGATCCAACCTTCAAGGTCGGTGGATGCCTTCCTCCGTCACAGAGGAGGACATCAAGAAGTTGAGAGAGGCCAGGTATCTGACTGCCGAAATTTCGCATAGGCTGCCCGCCCGAGGGCAGGTCGTCCCTACTCCCGAACCCAACGAGAGCGTTGTGTTCATCTCCCACTTCCTCCGAGGACTAGGCCTCGCTCTGGATCCCTTTATTAGGGGTCTCATGTTCTATTACGGGCTGGATTTTCATGATCTGGCCCCGGATTCCCTTCTTCACGTCTCGTCATTTATTGTCATATATGAGGCCTTCCTCCGCATTACCCCTCACTCCGGCCTATGGCTCAAGACCTTCGATGTGAAGCCGAAGATGATCGAGGGGCAGCATGCAGCGTGCGGAGGTGCTTTAATAAGCAAAATTGCTGACGCTCCATGGCCAGAGAGTTCCTTTCCAGAGGTGTCCGGATTGTGGCAGCCGGAGTGGTTTTACGTCACAGCTCCCCGAAGTGCCAAGTGGGTAGCTGTCCCCACCTTTCGTTCGGGCCCTTCACCACAGCTGATGTCATGGGTCACCAGGGGGCTGAGCTGGGGTCCAACAAAGGACGTGCCAATACTGCAGAGCTGCCTCCAAGATCTCTTTGAGAGAGATTTCAGTCTGGTTATGGTAATGCAAGTTATGCCAGTTCATCGAATCCAGCCTTGCAAACGCCGACCCTCCGCATGTGGGAGTTCAACCCGGAAGGACCGCGTGCTATTCAACATTTCCTCGGCATGACGCGTGAAGAGATGTACAAATCGTTCTTCGGACCTCAAATAGAGTGTCCGGACACCACCGAGGATGCGGGCCTGAGCTGCAACCGCCCCGCTACCCAAGTAAGTAATCCCATGCCGAACCTGTTGTCCTTTTATTCATCATGACATCATTCTAAAGAGCCGCCTTTTGACCAGGACTAGATTACAAAGGCGATGATGATCAGGTGTTCGGCCCCCCTTCTCGAGGGCTTGGACAATCCGGTACTGGACAAGATGCTCGAGCCGGCGCCTTATCCAATGTCCTCAAAGGAAGATGATGGGGGGAATAAAGAGGGTGAAAGTGGGCCTCACTCGCTACTTATTCCAACCGGGGGAATGAGCACCTCCGCGAGGGAGGACAATCAAAGGGAGGAATCTGACATTCTCTCCCCCCGGGGAAGGAAGAGGACTACCTCTGAAGATCTGGAAACTAAGGTTTCCAAACGGGAAAAGAAATCTTCATCAGAGGGTCCTACCTCGGAGGGTTTTCTTGCCGCACAATGTCCGCGCGGGGATCAGCCCTCTACCAAGCTGTAAGTAATCGAAAAGTACTTAATAGTGCAAACATCCTACCATACTTCTGAAGACAATAACCGATACTTATAAATTGTAGTCCGGATCGTAGCCCTTCTCGACAGAGTTCATCTTCGGGGGATCTTCTTCCGGAAATGATGGAGAGCGAAACGCCTCCCCCGGACACCCCGCCTCAAGAAGCGGGCGACCTTGAAGTGTCATCGCGAAGGGTATCCCCGGATCCACTAGGGCCACAGGACAACCCTTTGGCTACCCGGAATCCCAGTATCCGGCTCCTAAGGAGAGTGACAGCAAAGGTCCGTACAGTGTGCGGTCGGACGCGCTGAAGGATCTTCTGGGGCAAGCGGCCGTCTCGGAAGCGCATCGTATGCTAATGGGTGCGATAATTGAAAGGATTTTATCCGCTGAAAGCGGTTTGCATGAAGCCTTTATGAGTCTGCTGAAAGGCTTCGAGGTACGTGAAATAATGTATGTTTTTAACAGTACCGTATACGTTAGGTATGCCCTATGCAGATAGTAGCCCCTGAGACTCTGGTTGTCGTCGAAAACGGCGGCAAACAAAGGATCATAGTCCCAGGTAACAACCAGACCGCCTTTATGTGCAGGTGGCTGAAGCTCCGGTGGCTAGCCGGACTGATGGGTTTGCCGAGCTAAAGCGGCAACTTGATGCGGCAGACGCTGACATCGTGCTTGTCAACAAGCGGCTTGATGAGGCACAGGGTGAGTGATTTTTCTGGTGATCATCACATAATAAGAGCAGCATGATGCCAGTATCTTTAATGTGTTGTGACTGCAGATAGAGCTACCACCGTGGAGACCCTTCGGGCGGAGCTTGCCTGAGCCAAGGAGCAAGTAAGGAGTAGCAATGCGGCCGCTCTAAAGGCGGCCGAAGAGTTAAGGGCCGAACAGGCCGCACATTGCGAGAGCAAGGAAAAAATAGCCAAGATGGCTGTAGAGTTAAAAGATACCGCTGACCGTTACCAACTTCTTGAAGAAAAAAACCCGGCGAAGGCGCCGGGCCTGGAGAAGGCCCTGGTGGCTGCCAAGGAAGCCCGCTCCAAAATTAGAGCAATGAAGGAGGAGCTGTAAGTGCATCTAGTGCCACCCCTAGTTGGTTTTGGAGTATTGACGACAAACCTGGTTGAGGGACTAATGTGTTTGTGAGAATTGCAGCATAACACAGGTAGAAGTCCCTCGTTGATTCGGTTTTCCTACCGAAGATGACCCCTAAAAATGTATGAAGACATTGAAGTCAAAGGTGGTATGTGAAGACATTCACATTGAAGACTATGACAAGAGAAGACATCGCGTGAAGACTATGGAGCGCGAAGACTTAGTTGTTTCGTCGTTCTTTTTCTTCTTTGTTGAGTCATAGGAACTACCGTACTGTTAAGTGGGGTCTAAGTGAACCAGTCAGAATGACTGAAGTGATGCTTAACCAAAATCCTATGTTTTCAAGCGAAGACTATGATAGCAAATCTTATCCAGAGCTGGATAAGTCAGCTTTGCTTGTAGCTCAAGTAAAGTTGCCGTGTGTGTTTGAAATCTGACCATTGGAACACGTGTCAGTTCCTTAGTGACCCAGGGTCATTTTGGACAAATCAGGTTGGGTTGCCTAGTCGCTATAAATAGCCCACCCCTTACACCATAAATTGGTTGGCTGCTCAGAGTTAGTGCACGGCTTTTGTCGTTTGAGAGCAACCCACCTCGAAGCCTTTGAGAGAGAAATCCTTGCGAGGACAAAGCCCTAAACACCCAGAGCCAAAGAGTGTTAGGCATCACTTAAGTCTTCCTGTCTGTGTGATCTGAAGACTTATTACACTTGAGGATTGTGAATCCTCCAGCCGGTTAGGCGTCGCGTTCTGAGCATCCAAGAGTCATTGTGAATCGCCGGTGAACGAAGTCTGTGAAGGTTTGGAAGTCTACCTTGAAGACTTACCAGAGTGATTGGGCGAGGACTGGGTGTCCTTAGCTCAAGGGGAATAAGGTGAAGACACGGTCTTCTGAGTTAAATCTCAGCCTCCCTAACAAGACGTACAATTGTCACATCAACTGGAACTGGTCCAACAAATCATTGTCTTCAACGAGCTACTGGTTCTATCCTTCCCATCTCTTTATTTACAGTTGGTCCTTGTGAAGTCATTGCCTGTCTGCATTATCTTCTGTCTTCACTGAGTGACTGCTTGTTCTGATTGGCTTCATACTATCTTCCATCCTGATCCATACTGCCTAGTTGCTATTAGTCTTTGTGCTTTCACTTCATTGAATACTTGGCTATGGCTTGCCTAGTGTAGTCTACCTTCCGCTATATGGTAATAGGTTTATTTCTATCGTTTATCTTCGAAACTTCCATGTTTTGAAGACTTTCATAAAAATCGCCTATTCACCCCCCCTCTAGTCGATCACTAGCACTTTCAATTGGTATCAGAGCAAGGTACTCCCTTGTTCTGTGTGATTCGGTTTAACCACCTGGAGTTTAGCTATGTCGACTGCATGGATAATCAAAGTCTCCGTTGCGTGCCCCGTCTTCGATGGAACTGAATATCCCTACTGGAAGAATAAGATGCGCATGCATCTTGAAGCCATTGATGTCAACCTCTGGTATGTCGTCAAGAATGGCGTCCCCAAGGCTGGTGAAGGTGTCACCGCTGCTGATGTCAAGAAGTTCGTTCAACTGGACTCCACTGACCAAAGGGCAGTATGACTGTGTGAGTGCTCTGGAAACATCTAAACTAGTCTGGGATTGGCTCGCCAAGGTCAACGAGGGCGTCTCAACCCAGAGAGATCAAAGGATCAGTGTCCTTTGCAACCTCTTCAACCGCTTCAAGAGAAACGACAATGAGAATGTTCAGCTCACGTTTGATCAACTCACTGACATCACAAATGAGCTTCAAGCTCTCGGCGCTATTGAGATCACCAAGCATGAAATCGTCAAGACACTCCTAAGATCACTTGACAGCTCGTTTGACACCCTAGCCCTGATGATTCAAGAACACCCTGACTTCAAAAGCCTCGATCCGTCTGACATACTTGAAAGGCTCAACACACATGAGTTTCAGCTTTCTAAGAAAAGAGACATCTACGATCCCAACTATGGGCGAACTCGTGCTCTGAAGGCAAAAGTTGTTTCCTCATCTGAAGAAGAATCTGACTATAGTTCTGATGATCCTCAAGACATTGGAAAGGAGCTTGCTATGCTTGTGAAGAAGTTCTAGAAATTCACCAAGAAGAAAGGCTTCAGAAAGTCCTCACGATCCAGCTCAAGAAATGATGAAGCTTCTGCTCATGACTACAAGAAGAGAACATGCCACAAGTGCAAGAAACCTGGTCACTACATCTCTGAGTGTCCGCAGTGGGACAATGAGAACAACAACAAGAAGAAGAGCAAGGAATATGATTCTGACGACAAGAAGAAGAAGAAATACTCAAAGTCTTCTTCCAAGTCTTCCTCAAAGTCTTCATCACACAAGAAGAGCTCATCTGGCAAGGCTCATGCGTTTGTTGGCAAGGAAATGGATTTAGAGGAGGAGTCTGCTTCTGAGGAGGCAGAGGTGGAGTCTGGGAAGGTGTCCGATTCTGGCGTTGCAAGTCTGGCTACAGCCTACATTGCCAAGTCCATCTTCAACACTGAAGACAATGACTTCATCACCAACGCCGATGCTGATGATAAGGACAACTCCGCTCCCACCTACTGCTTCATGGCACGCGATGCCAAGGTAAACTCACGCACTACTCACTATCAAACATCCAGTGAAGATGACTCAGATTTTGGTTCCAAACCCAGCTACAAAACACTTGCTAAAATTGCAACTGGACAACAGAAAGCTATGGAACATATTCAAAAACTATTAGACAAAAGCGATGACCTGTTAGATGCTGAAATGACTCGATCTCAGTCCTTAATTGAAGACATTAAAAATCTTCATGTTAAGTATGAGGAATTTGAAAGTCATCATGAAACACTCTCAACAACTCATGAAAAGCTTTCCTATGATTATCTTCAAAGGAAGCAAGATCTTGAGAAATTGAGAGCGGCTCATGAAGATCTTCAAAAGGAAAATGACTCACTTCGAGCCAAACAGATCAGTTCCGCTCAGGAAGGATTTTAACCACCATGTCTTAAATGCATTGAGCGTGATAACACTACTTCTGTTGCTGGATGTTCTACTGCTGCTACTATTTTAATATCTTCAACTGTTGATGTGGTAACTAACCCCTCTGCCGAGGATACCACTGCTATTGCTGATGAAAATGCTAGGTTGAAGACATTGCTTGAAACAGGGATGTGCAAAAGTCTCAAAGGGCATGAGACACTATGTGATGTCCTCAAAAGGCAGATCCTGAACCGAAACCCTAGAAAGAAGGTGTTGGGTTCAAAAGGAAAATGAATGCTGATGGCTCTTACTAGAAACCTGAGCAGTACCCCAAAACCACATGGGTTGCTGCAAAGGAACCTTCAGTGGATCCATCCATCCTATCTAGCTTCACTTGTACTAATCCCATTGTCATTGATGAATCCTTTGATGCAAACTATAAACTATTTAAGAATCAGAATGATGAAGTGTTTGCCAGGTATATTGGTACTAACTGCAGGAATGGGCCACCTATGAAGAAAGTCTGGGTGCCGAAAAAGTGTCTGGAGAATCTTCCTGTGAATGTCGTCATGACACCACAAGTGAAGAAGACAAACCCTAGACCACATGCTTCATATGGTCCAAAGGCTTCATACAGACAGAGGACTCACCTGAGTCACGCTAACGCAAATGTTTTGCAGGGAAACCATACTCATGCCTATGAATATGAGCGCGTTTCATCAAACTTCCATGTTCATAAGACTAAGAACTACTCTGCTTATTCTTATGAGTACTATTGTCTACCTGCAAGACTATTTGCTAGGGCTCCAAAGCCAAAGTTCTCAGATGCTGCACTTAGAATCATTGCTTCAAAGCCACCCTTGAAGATGTGGGTGGCTAAGAAAGCTTAACTCTCTTTTGCAGGGAAGGGTCTCCAGCCGAAAATCAAATGCGTCTGAAGCTATTGCTGGGGACCTTAAACATTTTGTAGGGCGCAAGATCAAATGCCCAAATGGTCTTATTATGTATTTTGTTCCTGAGTCGTTTGCTACTTGCCCTATCAGTCCTAACCTCGATCTAAGCTTTCATAATCCACTTGCTCGTCAAATGTTTATGCTTCACAATTCTCTTCGTGAAGCCTATCCCCCTAACTGCACTGTAGGGTATGACACCAACTGCTTCAGAATGGATTATTGATAGTGGATGTACTAATCACATGACTGGCAAGCAAAGTCTTCTCATGGACTCAACTCTACGTCCATTTGACAAAAGTCACATCACATTTGTTGATACTGGCAAAAGCAAGGTATTGGGTCTAGGTAGAGTTGCAATCTCAAAGGATCAGCACATGGATAAAGTGATGCTTGTTGAATCCCTTGGTTTCAACTTAATTCCCGTCTCAATGCTTTGCGATTTGAACATGATTGTGATATTTGGAAAATATCGTTGCCTAGTTCTAATGGAATCTGACAAGTCTCTAGTCTTTGAAGGGTATCGGAAAGATGATTTGTACATGGTAGATTTCTCAGCAGGACCACAACTCGCCGTATGTCTTATTGCAAAAGCTTCAGAATGCTGGCTCTGGCATCGGAGGCTAGGGCATGCTGGCATGAGGAATTTGCACACTCTTGCAAATAAGAAGCATATCATAGGCATCGAGGGCATCAAGTTCAAGAAGGATCACTTATGCGGTGCCTGTGAAGCTGGAAAGATGACGAGGGCCAAGCATCCCTCGAAGACAATCATGACAATGATTCAACCCTTCAAACTGCTACACATGGACCTCTTTGGTCCTACTCACTACTCAACTCTTACTACTACTGCTTGTCTCTATGGCTTCGTCATTGTTGATGATTATTCAAGATATACATGGGTGCATATAATTCTCTACAAGACCGAAGTGCAGGATGTCTTCAGATGCTTCGCAAATCGAGCCATGAATAACTATGGTGTCAAGATCAAGCACATCCGAAGTGACAACGACACTGAATTCAAGAACACCATCCTCGACACTTATCTTGATACATTGGGCATCACTCATGAGTTCTCAGCCCCGTACACGCCGCAGCAGAATGGCATCGTGGAACGCAAGAACAGAACACTCATTGAGATGGCTCGGACGATGCTCGATGAATACAAGACTCCAAGGAAGTTCTGGCCTGAAGTCGTTGATACTGCATGCCATGTCATCAACCGTGTTTATCTTCACAAGCTTCTGAACACAACATCCTATGAACTCCTCACTGGTAAGAAGCCAAATGTCAGTTACTTCAGAGTATTTGGTGCCACGTGCTGGATCAAGGATCCTCATCACACTTCAAAATTTGCACCGAAAGCACATGAAGGTTTTATGCTTGGTTACGGAAAGAATTCACACTCCTACAGAGTCTTCAACCTCTTTCACTATAAAGTGGTTGAAACTGTGGATGTGCGGTTCGATGAGACTAACGGCTCGCAAAGAGAGCACCTGCCAAATGTGCTAGATGAAATTCCACCTAGTGAATCCATCAAGCTTATGGGAACTGGAGAAATCATACCGTCTGAAGTACAACCTGAAGAGGAAGTTATCATTTCTGTACCTAATCAAACTGAAGACAATGCTCAGCCTGAAGACAATCCTTCAAACGATGACAATGATCAGCAAGAGCAAAATCTTCGTCCAGTTCATCCTCGTGTTGCAAATGAAGTACAAATTGAGAAGATAATTGATAGCATCAATGCGCCTGGTCCACTCACTCGATCAAGGGCAACACAGCTAGCAAATTTTTGTGGACACTTTACATTCGTCTCAATATCAGAACCCAAGAAAGTTGATGAAGCCTTCATGGAACCTGAATGGATTCAAGCTATGCAAGAAGAGCTTCAACAGTTTGAGCTGAATAATGTATGGGAACTAGTCAAGCGTCCTGATCCTCGTAAGCACAATATCATAGGCACTAAATGGATATATCGCAACAAGCAAGATGAGCATGGTCAAGTTGTCAGAAACATGGCTCGTCTTGTTGCTCAAGGATACATTCAAGTTGAAGGAATTGACTTCGATGAAACATTTGCTCCTGTGGCTAGGCTTGAAGCCATACGCATACTGCTAGCCTATGCAAATCATCATAACATCCTTTTATATAAAATGGATGTGAAGAGTGCTTTTCTCAATGGCAAGATTGAATAAGAAGTGTATGTTGCACAACCGCCTGGCTTTGAAGATCCAAAACATCCTGACATGGTTTACAAGCTCAACAAGGCACTGTATGGCCTCAAACAAGACTCTCGTGCTTGGTATGACACACTCAAAGACTTCCTGAAGAGCAAAGGCTTCAAACCTGGTTCCCTGGATCCCACTCTCTTCACGAAGACATATGATGGTGAACTATTTGTGTGCCAAATATATGTGGATGACATTATCTTCGGCTGCACTAATCAGAAATACAGTGATGAGTTTGGATACATGATGCAAGAGCAATATCAGATGTCCATGATGGGTGAGCTGAAGTTCTTCCTTGGTCTTCAAATACGGCAGCAACGCAACGACATCTTCATATCTCACGAGAAATACCTCAAAGATTGCCTGAAGAAGTTTGGAATGCAAGACTGCAAAGGTTATACGAGGCCAATGCCTACCAAGAGTCATCTAGATTCCGACGCAAATGGTAAAGAGTTCGATCAAAAGGTATACCACTCCATGATTGGTTCTTTGCTTTATTTATGTGCATCTAGGCCAGATATCATGCTTAGTGTTTGCATGTGTGCCCGATTCCAAGCGGCACCAAAGGAATCACATCACTTAGCTGTGAAGCGAATTCTTCAATATTTGGCTTACACCTCAACACTAGGATTATGGTATCCAAAGGGCTCAGAGTTTGATCTAGTTGGATTCTCGGATGCTAATTATGCTGGTGACAAGGTGGATCGCAAGTCTACATCAGGCACATGTCACTTTCTGGGACGATCACTTGTGTGTTGGTCTTCAAAGAAGCAGAACTGTGTATCTCTCTCCACTGCTGAATCTGAATACATTGTTGCTGGATCTTGCTACGCTCAGCTTCTATGGATGAAGCAAACACTCAAAGACTATGGCATTCATCTGAAGCAAGTGCCACTCTACTGCGACAATGAAAGCGCCATCAAGATCGCCAACAACCCAGTTCAGCACTCGAAGACAAAGCACATTCAGATCCGTCATCACTTTCTCAGAGATCATGTCATGAAGGAAGATATTGATATCATTCACGTCAGCACTGAAGAGCAACTGGCAGATATCTTCACAAAGCCCTTGGATGAGAAAAGGTTTTGTAAGTTGCGGTGTGAGCTAAATATCTTGGAATCCTCAAATGTCATGTGATCATGCACACATCCTAACACTGATGCATGTTGATGACTTAGATGTGCAAATACACGAAGTAACGTATATCTTCAACAAATGAAGACTTACACTCTAAGTGTGAATACATTAACGCGGAATTTGACTTCAGAGCGCCACGATAATTGTGCACCGTGTCTGGGTCTAATACTTCCTATACGGTGGGTAACGCCACCACCAAACTTGTGTTTGGAATACTTTCTGTTGGCGTTACATTTGCAAAGTCTTCGCATTTTGTTTGTCTTCAATGTTATCATGTCTTCATGTTTATCTTCAATGTACTGATTTGGTTTCTGTCCTCTACAGCATTCACTTATAGCTATGTCTTCTAGTTGAATCTTTTGAACTAAGTGAATGTGATCGGACCCTGACCTTTCTATGCTCCCGTCTTAAGTCTATCTATCCAAATCATATGCATTCTATTGAAACTGTCGAATGTCTTCGATGCGTCCTTGTCAGCAGAATATACAGAGACAAACATTAAATCTGTTTTAAATGCTCAATCCTTTTTACCTGAAACCCGGAGAAGCGGGAATGACCACCCGACAATCCAGTCGTGCGTGGGAACGTGGAACAACCTCCTATGTGTTGCATGATCGCCACATGTCCTTCAGATGTGAATCGCCAGGGGCACCTGCATAATAACACTGTGCCGCCCCTGTCCCTATAAATACACGCCTCACCCCAGTCATTATCTCTTCTTCCACTCTCGCACAAACCCTAGCGCCATCGCTAGCCCTCTACGACGCCGGCGACGAAGCGCTTAGCTGCCGCGACCTCACCGACGCCGTCATCACACCGGCCGCGGACATCGTCTTCTCCGTCGTCGCCGTAGGTGTCCTCCGTTACCAAGTTAGGGCACGGAAGATCGAACTACTCGGCCTCCTCTCCCACTCCGTCTAGCAGTTCCTCGTGTGGTAAATAAAACCTCTTTTTACAGTCTTTTTGATCCGATAGATTCATCCTTTCCAACCACAAGTGGTTTTTGTTGCTACAGAGTTGGATCTATCCTGTTCTGCATCACATAGCATGCCTAGTATGTTCACTTATGCTTCACGAAGTAGTTAGATTCATCACTTGTACTTATTTGTGGATTCGTAGAAATCTGGAACAAACTCACTACATATGAGTGAATGTCTTCGCACTATGAGGTCAATGTCTTCTAAACTGATTTATCTTCAAAATCTTCTAAGAATGCATATGACCTCTTCCCCTTCCCTCGCATCTCTAATGTTGTCACAGGTACATGTCCGTGGGAGAATCCCTTGGTTCTCATAGTCTGCATTCATTTGCAGAGTTCTTACAGTGTCATATAAATTCTCCTAAAGCCAGTTCCTGTCTGACCAGTAGAGGGAAGACTTCGACAGTGTTGAAGCCTTTCAGTCTAAACTTCATGAAAACTCAAAAATCAGTCAGGAAGGGCGGCAGACAATGCCGTGGAAGCACTGCTAAGGACCTGCCACCGGATCTCTATGAGTTATACAAGTCGAATCCAGAAGAAACCTATGGAGAACGCAAGAACCAAATCCAATGGATTCGAAGACATTGGGCAGAGGAATGGTTCAAGTATAGATTCGTCACCAAGGAGTATGCTGAGAAGAATGCCTTAAAGGGCCCCTAGGGAGATATAATATGCAAAGGTCTTCAGCCCAAGTCGAAGTCTGAAGCTATTGCTCAAGCCTTCTACCCCTGCATGATTCGTGGACCTCAGCCTGCTAATGCCGACCCATCCTCTCTGTTATGGTGTCGTGAAGATAATCTGTTCAAGCGCAACTATCAGGCTACAAAGAACTCGGCCAAGGAAAACAAGAAGTCTTTGGGATTAGACTTCAACCCAGTCCCCTCTGCACCACGTGCTGACGGCACACGCGAAGCTGAACCCAATCTTATTGGGCCCTTCTACAACTTAGAAGGTCTCATCACTCACATTCAGGTTCAAGGGGCAGCCGTGGATCACTCGGCAGATGACACTGATTCTGATGAAGCACCTGCACCACCGAAGCCTGTGAAGCAAAAGAAACCAAAGGCTTCAAAGCCCTCTTCTGCACCAAAGGTCTCACGGGCGAAGCCTCTGGCCACTTCACCTCCTGAAGTCAGTGTGCAGTCTGAAGATCTCTCACGCATCTCCAAGTCTGACAAGTTGAAAAAGCCCATGCAACCCACTGGTCAAGCACTGACTCCTGCTGCTGTTTTGAGAAACGAGAATGACGCCATTGATCTATCCAGCGACGACGATCTTGGCGATGACGCTCTAGAGCAACTGATAAAGACCAAGCAAGAGGCGGAAATCTTCAATGATCTTCCCCTCTTTGATGTGGAAATCTTATACAAGTTTATTGATGAGTGGTTTGACAGCCCAGATCTCAATTTTGATGATCTTCAGCTTCCAATTGGCCTTAGCGTCTCCTTCCACGAAGCCATTGCTCCTGAGCTGGCTCTTGCACAGAAGATTGTTGAGCTGAAGCACAAAATTGACTATGAAAAGGCTCAGTTCAAGAAGCACATGGCCAAGCTCAATGTTGAAGACATTCAAAACTTCAAGGTCATGATGCATGAGCTCAAGGAGGCGTTCCATAAGAAACAAGAAGAAGAAAAAGGTTCTCATGAGCGCATGAAGAATCTTGCTGCCAAATGTGTTCAAGGCTACAATGAAGCTGAAAAGCGCAAGGCTTTGGGGCGACCAGGCATCGACCCCAGAATGGCTGCCAAGAAGAAGAAGAAGCCAGCTGTGGCCGAACCAGAAGCATCAAGGCAGGAAGAACCTCGCATTGTCTTCCCAGCCAGTATGACAGGCTCGAAGCCTAAGGTCCCCATAGTGGCTTTAGAATTCAAGAAAACTAGAGCAACTGAAGCCGAAGCCAGAAGGCGCAAGACCAAAGCCACCACTGATGATGCTCCCCCAACCAAGAAAAGAAAAACAAAGAAGAGAGACCGGGCTGCTTCCACAGAGCCCCTTGTTGTCGAGCCAATTTCTGTTGCTGGTCCTTCCTCTGCACATCGAGAACGTCGTTTGGTAGTTCATGAGCCTGCTTCCACAGAGGCTCCTGAAGCTGAAGAGAATCCAGCTGTTGACCCCACCACAGCTGAAGACATTAGTCCTCACGACAATGTTGAAGATAATGAAGTCCTTCCTCAGATCGAGCACAATTTGGTATCTTCGCCTGTTCTCACGAACATTGAACTCATCAACATTGGTCGTCCATTGATGCCAATTGCTCAGGATGACTCATGGGCTGATCACCCTCAAGAATCCTCTCGTGATGAAGAAACACCAGTCACTCCCCCACCACAGGTCACCACTCCGGTGATTGACAATGAAGACTTTGAGGCCCAACCAACTCCATCTCCACAGGCATCGCCAGCATTTCGTAGGCTTCGCAAAGGACCAAGGCCCCACGTCACATTGTCAAGTGTTCTAGAAGGAGAAGAGCGCCAATCCATTTCATGCGAAGTCTTTCCTGAAGCCTCTCCTACTACGAACATCTCTGAATCTGAAGCCAAAACGGCTGAAGATATTCCGGCTGCATCAGCCGATGACCATGAAGAAGAACCAAGAGAAGAAGAACGTGTTGGTACACCCCCGTCCAACCCTGAAGTTGTTCTCGAGGAGAACGTGTCCGACCCTCCAGCTCCTGAAGTGGAGGTTACCAATACTGAGGCGGCCACCAACATCAACACTGAAGCCAATGACGTTGTCATGGCTAAAGCTAATGTGGCTCCTGAAGCTAATGTGGTGCCAGAAGTGAATGCACCTGAAGCCAATGCAGCACCCGAAGCAAATCCGCTGCCTGAAGACAATACCTCTGATCCTGTACCTCCTCCAAGGCCATACACCATCGAGCAAGCATATGATCTTGGACAGCTTGTTACCGTCCGATGGCCAATCCTGGTTCCTCCGCCTGCTCCCGGACCTTAGTTTACCTATCATGTGGAGCACAGGCCTCAGGTCCAGAAGCCAAAGCCAAGGCTACCACGGTTTCCAGGTACTGCAACTTCACTAGGATCATTTAATCTGAATGGATTCAAGGCAGACAACACATTCTTCGACAGTGACAAAAACCCCTACAGAAGGCCAAGAATCTCTTTGGACCGGTTCTGGAGTTATCAGCAGCGAAGCTATTATCCATGCATCTTGTACAATCAGGGACGCATCTTCCCTCATATGCATCTTGATTGTGAAGCCATTACTGGTCTGCCATGCCTTGAAGAAGCCCTTGACTGCTTTCGTGATGCGGGTCTGCTCAACTTTGTGACTGCCAAGCAACACTGGAATGAAGAACGTCTGCTTCAATTCTATGCTACCCTCCACATTCGTGGATACGATAGGGAACCGAAGACTTGGATCCCTGAGTGGATGACAGGAGATGTTCATCATGAAGCTAAAGCCCAAGACATCATTGATCTTACAGCCCTTCCCACTCCTGGCGAATATTATGAACCAGGTTGTCAACAACACCAGAATGCTTTGGAGAGCATTTTCCAGAAGCCAGAACCCAACATGACTTAAATGCTGAGCATGATGAAGCCTTTGCCACGCGACGCTGAATACCCAACCGAATTCTTTGTTGAAGACCTAGAGTATCTGCCCCGCACCATTTACCATATCATCAGAAAGACTATATGGCCTGTCAAAGCACATTCATCTGCAGCGAAGCTTGAAGGAGCACTGAAGACTTTGGTTTCCTATATCTTCAATGGCATAAGCTTCAATGCTCAAGACTTCTTCATCAGGCAGTTGGCTGCATTTGGCTCCGACATCTTTCGTCTGAAGTTCTATGCTCCATGGGTAATGTGTCTTATCAAGCTTCACTCTGCCTTCAACTATCAGCCGTCTGCGCACAATCATCTTGTATTCTTGCCAGAGGTTGATCTGTCTGTTGAAGCTATTTACCCAGAGCCTGCAAAGGATCAAATTTATCTTCACAATGTTGATCGTTAAAGCTTCACCCAGCCCATTGAAGGAGTTCAGGCAGTCTCTCGTGTTTATCCCTTGGCTGGCAACACACGTGCCCCTCGCGCCCAAACTGAAGCCACTGAAAGCACCATTGCCCAACGGCCTCGGAAGCGATCTTGTGTTCTCAACGACCAAGAGCTTCTCGTCGCTCTACATCAGAAACAGGATAAGCATCATGACTGGCTTTAGCGTCAGATGCAAAGCCTCTTGGTGGACGTCAATCGCATTCGCAATCTTGCCACCAAGAATGCCTTTGTTACACATGAAACATGTCGAAGGTCCTGGAAGAGTTTGACTTTGCTCACTGCTGAAGAAGATCTTCAAGACGATGGCTTCACAGAAAGATTCAAGTTTGACTCCACTCCTCCAAGGAATGCTCACTTGCGTCAGACTCCCTCCCTTGAAGACTCTGACTATTCTTCCTCAGCTGCAACGGTGAATGCCAGAGTTATCGATGATCAAGATGATGCCACTTCACCACCTCCACCTTCAGCGCGTCTCGACACTGCACCAAGTTCTTCTACACCACCGGACCTCAACAACGACCCTGCTGCTTCGCCTACTCCTCATGGGAACGAGTAGAAGCTCTATGTCTTCAAACATTTTTGGTCACTACTGACAAAAGGGGGAGAAGCATATGAGTTGATAGTCTTCAAGCGGGTCCATATGGGTGGTTGCTTTACTTTCTGATACTTTTGCCAAGTGCTTACAACTCTCGCTTTTGAAACATTTGGTTCGTTTTGAGTTGTAACACTTAAAATTGATGGTCGTCTGCTACCTTTTTTGACACTATGTGATGCGATGATAAATTCCGCATGTGCGACGATAAATTCCGCACGAAGTCATTTTGCAGACATCCATTTTTCATTATGCATGTCATTATCTTCGTTATATCATTTCATGCATGATGAATTGTCTTCATAAGTAGAAGAGGAGCTCTGCAAGCACAACCTGCCATGTGCATTTGCATTCAAAAGCAAAATACGTATATGCACATCTTCAGGGGGAGCCCTTCTGCTACTTATGAAGACAATACTTAAATCCTTTACAATTTCACATACTTTTATCCCCGTTGAAAACTTCAACCAGTTTGTCATCAATCACCAAAAAGGGGGAGATTGTAAGTGCATCTAGTGCCACCCCTAGTTGGTTTTGGAGTATTGACGACAAACATGGTTGAGGGACTAATGTGTTTGTGAGAATTGCAGGATAACACAGGTAGAAGTCCCTCATTGACTCGGTTTTCCTACCGGAGACGACCCCTAAAAATGTATGAAGACATTGAAGTCAAAGGTGGTATGCGAAGACATTCACATTGAAGACTATGACAAGAAAAGACATCACGTGAAGACTATGAGCGCGAAGACTTAGTTGTTTCATCGTTCTTTTTCTTCTTTGTTGAGTCATAGGAACCACCGTACTGTTAAGTGGGGTCCAAGTGAACCAGTCAGAATGACTGAAGTGATGCTTAACCAAAATCCTATGTCTTCGAGCAAAGACTATGAGAGCAAATCTTATCCAGAGCTGGATAAGTCAGCTTTGCTTGCAGCTCAAGTAAAGTTGCCATGTGTGTTTGAAATCTGACCGTTGGAACACGTGTCAGTTCCTTAGTGACCCAGGGTCATTTCGGACAAATCAGGTCGGGTTGCCTAGTGGCTATAAATAGCCCACCCCTTTCACCATAAATTAGTTGGCTGCTCAGAGTTAGTGCACGACTTTTGTCATTTGAGAGCAACCCACCTCGAAGCCTTTGAGAGAGAAATCCTTGCAAGGACAAAGCCCTAAACACCCAGAGCCAAAGAGTGTTAGGCATCACTTAAGTCTTCCTGTCTGTGTAATCTGAAGACTTATTACACTTGAGGACTGTGAATCCTCCAGCTGGTTAGGCGTCGCGTTCTGAGCATCCAAGAGTCATTGTGGATCACTGGTGAATGAAGTCTGTGAAGGTTTGGAAGTCTACCTTGAAGATTTACCAGAGTGATTGGGCGAGGACTGGGTGTCCTTAGCTCAAGGGGAATAAGGTGAAGACACGGTCTTCTGAGTTAAATCTCAGCCTCCCTAATCAGACGTACAGTTGTCACAGCAACTGGAACTGGTCCAACAAATCATTGTATGCAACGAGCTACTAGTTCTATCCTTCCCGCTCCAAAATTAGAGCAATGAAGGAGGAGCTGTAAGTGCATCTAGTGCCACCCCTAGTTGGTTTTGGAGTATTGACGACAAACCTGGTTGAGGGACTAATGTGTTTGTGAGAATTGCAGCATAACACAGGTAGAAGTCCCTTGTTGATTCGGTTTTCCTACCGAAGATGACCCCTAAAAATGTATGAAGACATTGAAGTCAAAGGTGGTATGTGAAGACATTCACATTGAAGACTATGACAAGAGAAGACATCGCGTGAAGACTATGGAGCGCGAAGACTTAGTTGTTTCGTCGTTCTTTTTCTTCTTTGTTGAGTCATAGGAACTACCGTACTGTTAAGTGGGGTCTAAGTGAACCAGTCAGAATGACTGAAGTGATGCTTAACCAAAATCCTATGTTTTCGAGCGAAGACTATGATAGCAAATCTTATCCAGAGCTGGATAAGTCAGCTTTGCTTGTAGCTCAAGTAAAGTTGCCGTGTGTGTTTGAAATCTGACCATTGGAACACGTGTCAGTTCCTTAGTGACCCAGGGTCATTTTGGACAAATTAGGTTGGGTTGCCTAGTCGCTATAAATAGCCCACCCCTTACACCATAAATTGGTTGGCTGCTCAGAGTTAGTGCACGGCTTTTGTCGTTTGAGAGCAACCCACCTCGAAGCCTTTGAGAGAGAAATCCTTGCGAGGACAAAGCCCTAAACACGTAGAGCCAAAGAGTGTTAGGCATCACTTAAGTCTTCCTATCTGTGTGATCTGAAGACTTATTACACTTGAGGATTGTGAATCCTCCAGCCGGTTAGGCGTCGTGTTCTGAGCATCCAAGAGTCATTGTGAATCGCCGGTGAACGAAGTCTGTGAAGGTTTGGAAGTCTACCTTGAAGACTTACCAGAGTGATTGGGCGAGGACTGGGTGTCCTTAGCTCAAGGGGAATGAGGTGAAGACACGGTCTTCTGAGTTAAATCTCAGCCTCCCTAACGAGACGTACAATTGTCACATCAACTGGAACTGGTCCAACAAATCATTGTCTTCAACGAGCTACTGGTTCTATCCTTCCCATCTCTTTATTCACAGTTGGTCCTTGTGAAGTCATTGCCTGTCTGCATTATCTTCTGTCTTCACTGAGTGACTACTTGTTCTGATTGGCTTCATACTATCTTCCATCCTGATCCATACTGCCTAGTTGCTATTAGTCTTTGTGCTTTCACTTCATTGAATACTTGGCTATGGCTTGCCTAGTGTAGTCTACCTTCCGCTATATGGTAATAGGTTTATTTCTATCGTTTATCTTCGAAACTTCCATGTTTTGAAGACTTTCATAAAAATCGCCTATTCACCCCCCCTCTAGTCGATCACTAGCACTTTCAATTGGTATCAGAGCAAGGTACTCCCTTGTTCTGTGTGATTCGGTTTAACCACCTGGAGTTTAGCTATGTCGACTGCATGGATAATCAAAGTCTCCGCTGCGTGCCCCGTCTTCGATGGAACTGAATATCCCTACTGGAAGAATAAGATGCGCATGCATCTTGAAGACATTGATGTCAACCTCTGGTATGTCGTCAAGAATGGCGTCCCCAAGGCTGGTGAAGGTGTCACCGCTGATGATGTCAAGAAGTTCGTTCAACTGGACTCCACTGACCAAAGGGTAGTATGACTGTGTGAGTGCTCTGGAAACATCTAAACTAGTCTGGGACTGGCTCGCCAAGGTCAACGAGGGCGTCTCAACCCAGAGAGATCAAAGGATCAGTGTCCTTCGCAACCTCTTCAACCGCTTCAAGAGAAACGACAATGAGAATGTTCAGCTCACGTTTGATCAACTCACTGACATCACAAATGAGCTTCAAGCTCTCGGCGCTATTGAGATCACCAAGCATGAAATCGTTAAGACACTCCTAAGATCACTTGACAGCTCGTTTGACGCCCTAGCCCTGATGATTCAAGAACACCCTGACTTCAAAAGCCTCGATCCGTCTGACATACTTGAAAGGCTCAACACACATGAGTTTCAGCTTTCTGAGAAAAGAGACATCTACGATCCCAACTATGGGCGAACTCGTGCTCTGAAGGCAAAAGTTGTTTCCTCATCTGAAGAAGAATCTAACTATAGTTCTGATGATCCTCAAGACATTGGAAAGGAGCTTGCTATGCTTGTGAAGAAGTTCTAGAAATTCACCAAGAAGAAAGGCTTCAGAAAGTCCTCACGATCCAGCTCAAGGAATGATGAAGCTTCTGCTCATGACTACAAGAAGATAACATGCCAGAAGTGCAAGAAACCTGGTCACTACATCTCTGAGTGTCCGCAGTGGGACAATGAGAACAACAACAAGAAGAAGAGCAAGGAATATGATTCTGACGACAAGAAGAAGAAGAAATACTCAAAGTCTTCTTCCAAGTCTTCCTCAAAGTCTTCATCACACAAGAAGAGCTCATCTGGCAAGGCTCATGCGTTTGTTGGCAAGGAAATGGATTTAGAGGAGGAGTCTGCTTCTAAGGAGGCAGAGGTGGAGTCTGGGGAGGTGTCCGATTCTGGCGTTGCAAGTCTGGCTACAGCCTACATTGCCAAGTCCATCTTCAACACTGAAGACAATGACTTCATCACCGACGCCGATGCTGATGATAAGGACAACTCTGCTCCCACCTACTGCTTCATGGCACGCGATGCCAAGGTAAACTCACGCACTACTCACTATCAAACATCCAGTGAAGATGACTCTGATTTTGGTTCCAAACCCAGCTACAAAACACTTGCTAAAATTGCAACTGGACAACAGAAAGCTATGGAACATATTCAAAAACTATTAGACAAAAGCGATGACCTGTTAGACGCTGAAATGACTCGATCTCAGTCCTTAATTGAAGACATTAAAAATCTTCATGTTAAGTATGAGGAACTTGAAAGTCATCATGAAACGCTCTCAACAACTCATGAAAAGCTTTCCTATGATTATCTTCAAAGGAAGCAAGATCTTGAGAAATTGAGAGCGGCTCATGAAGATCTTCAAAAGGAAAATGACTCACTTCGAGCCAAACAGATCAGTTCCGCTCATGAAGGATTTGAACCACCATGTCTTAAATGCATTGAGCGTGATAACACTACTTCTGTTGCTGGATGTTCTACTGCTTCTACTATTTTAATATCTTCAACTGTTGATGTGGTAACTAACCCCTCTGCCGAGGATACCACTGCTATTGCTGATGAAAATGCTAGGTTGAAGACATTGCTTGAAACAGGGATGTACAAAAGTCTTAAAGGGCATGAGACACTATGTGATGTCCTCAAAAGGCAGATCCTGAACCGAAACCCTAGAAAGAGGGTGTTGGGTTCGAAAGGAAAATGAATGCTGATGGCTCTTACTAGAAACCTGAGCAGTACCCCAAAACCACATGGGTTGCTGCAAAGGAACCTTTAGTGGATCCATCCACCCTATCTAGCTTCACTTGTACTAATCCCATTGTCATTGATGAATCCTTTGATGCAAACTATAAACTATTTAAGAATCAGAATGATGAAGTGTTTGCCAGGTATATTGGTACTAACTGCAGGAATGGGCCACCTATGAAGAAAGTCTGGGTGCCGAAAAAGTGTATGGAGAATCTTCCTGTGAATGTCGTCATGACACCACAAGTGAAGAAGACAAACCCTAGACCACATGTTTCATATGGTCCAAAGGCTTCATACAGACAGAGGACTCACCTGAGTCACGCTAACGCAAAGGTTTTGCGGGGAAACCATACTCATGCCTATGAATATGAGCGCGTTTCATCAAACTGCCATGTTCATAAGACTAAGAACTACTCTGCTTATTCTTATGAGTACTATTGTCTACCTGCAAGACTATTTGCTAGGGCTCCAAAGCCAAAGTTCTCAGATGCTGCACTTAGACTCATTGCTTCAAAGCCACCCTTGAAGATGTGGGTGGCTAAGAAAGCTTAACTCTCTTTTGCAGGGAAGGGTCTCCAGCCGAAAATCAAATGCGTCTGAAGCTATTGCTGGGGACCTTAAACATTTTGTAGGGCGCAAGATCAAATGCCCAAATGGTCTTATTATGTATTTTGTTCCTGAGTCGTTTGCTACTTGCCCTATCAGTCCTAACCTCGATCTAAGCTTTCATAATCCACTTGCTCGTCAAATGTTTATGCTTCACAATTCTCTTCGTGAAGCCTATCCCCCTAACTGCACTGTAGGGTATGACACCAACTGCTTCAGAATGGATTATTGATAGTGGATGTACTAATCACATGACTGGCAAGCAAAGTCTTCTCATGGACTCAACTCTACGTCCATTTGACAAAAGTCACATCACATTTGTTGATACTGGCAAAAGCAAGGTATTGGGTCTAGGTAGAGTTGCAATCTCAAAGGATCAGCACATGGATAAAGTGATGCTTGTTGAATCCCTTGGTTTCAACTTAATTCCCGTCTCAATGCTTTGCGATTTGAACATGATTGTGATATTTGGAAAATATCGTTGCCTAGTTCTAATGGAATCTGACAAGTCTCTAGTCTTTGAAGGGTATCGGAAAGATGATTTGTACATGGTAGATTTCTCAGCAGGACCACAACTCGCCGTATGTCTTATTGCAAAAGCTTCAGAATGCTGGCTCTGGCATCGGAGGCTAGGGCATGCTGGCATGAGGAATTTGCACACTCTTGCAAATAAGAAGCATATCATAGGCATCGAGGGCATCAAGTTCAAGAAGGATCACTTATGCGGTGCCTGTGAAGCTGGAAAGATGACGAGGGCCAAGCATCCCTCGAAGACAATCATGACAATGATTCAACCCTTCAAACTGCTACACATGGACCTCTTTGGTCCTACTCACTACTCAACTCTTACTACTACTGCTTGTCTCTATGGCTTCGTCATTGTTGATGATTATTCAAGATATACATGGGTGCATATAATTCTCTACAAGACCGAAGTGCAGGATGTCTTCAGATGCTTCGCAAATCGAGCCATGAATAACTATGGTGTCAAGATCAAGCACATCCGAAGTGACAACGACACTGAATTCAAGAACACCATCCTCGACACTTATCTTGATACATTGGGCATCACTCATGAGTTCTCAGCCCCGTACACGCCGCAGCAGAATGGCATCGTGGAACGCAAGAACAGAACACTCATTGAGATGGCTCGGACGATGCTCGATGAATACAAGACTCCAAGGAAGTTCTGGCCTGAAGCCGTTGATACTGCATGCCATGTCATCAACCGTGTTTATCTTCACAAGCTTCTGAACACAACATCCTATGAACTCCTCACTGGTAAGAAGCCAAATGTCAGTTACTTCAGAGTATTTGGTGCCACGTGCTGGATCAAGGATCCTCATCACACTTCAAAATTTGCACCGAAAGCACATGAAGGTTTTATGCTTGGTTACGGAAAGGATTCACACTCCTACAGAGTCTTCAACCTCTTTCACTATAAAGTGGTTTAAACTGTGGATGTGCGGTTCGATGAGACTAACGGCTCGCAAAGAGAGCACCTGCCAAATGTGCTAGATGAAATTCCACCCAGTGAATCCATCAAGCTTATGGGAACTGGAGAAATCATACCGTCTGAAGTACAACCTGAAGAGGAAGTTATCATTTCTATACCTAATCAAACTGAAGACAATGCTCAGCCTGAAGACAATCCTTCAAACGATGACAATGATCAGCAAGAGCAAAATCTTCGTCCAGTTCATCCTCGTGTTGCAAATGAAGTACAAATTGAGAAGATAATTGATAGCATCAATGCACCTGGTCCACTCACTCGATCAAGGGCAACACAGCTAGCAAATTTTTGTGGACACTTTGCATTCGTCTCAATATCAGAACCCAAGAAAGTTGATGAAGCCTTCATGGAACCTGAATGGATTAAGCTATGCAAGAAGAGCTTCAACAGTTTGAGCTGAATAATGTATGGGAACTAGTCAAGCGTCCTGATCCTCGTAAGCACAATATCATAGGCACTAAATGGATATATCGCAACAAGCAAGATGAGCATGGTCAAGTTGTCAGAAACATGGCTCGTCTTGTTGCTCAAGGATACATTCAAGTTGAAGGAATTGACTTCGATGAAACATTTGCTCCTGTGGCTAGGCTTGAAGCCATACGCATACTGCTAGCCTATGCAAATCATCATAACATCCTTTTATATAAAATGGATGTGAAGAGTGCTTTTCTCAATGGCAAGATTGAATAAGAAGTGTATGTTGCACAACCGCCTGGCTTTGAAGATCCAAAACATCCTGACATGGTTTACAAGCTCAACAAGGCACTGTATGGCCTCAAACAAGACCCTCGTGCTTGGTATGACACACTCAAAGACTTCCTGAAGAGCAAAGGCTTCAAACCTGGTTCCCTGGATCCCACTCTCTTCACGAAGACATATGATGGTGAACTATTTGTGTGCCAAATATATGTGGATGACATTATCTTCGGCTGCACTAATCAGAAATACAGTGATGAGTTTGGATACATGATGCAAGAGCAATATCAGATGTCCATGATGGGTGAGCTGAAGTTCTTCCTTGGTCTTCAAATACGGCAGCAACGCAACGACATCTTCATATCTCACGAGAAATACCTCAAAGATTGCCTGAAGAAGTTTGGAATGCAAGACTGCAAAGGTTATACGAGGCCAATGCCTACCAAGAGTCATCTAGATTCCGACGCAAATGGTAAAGAGTTCGATCAAAAGGTATACCACTCCATGATTGGTTCTTTGCTTTATTTATGTGCATCTAGGCCAGATATCATGCTTAGTGTTTGCATGTGTGCCCGATTCCAAGCGGCACCAAAGGAATCACATCACTTAGCTGTGAAGCGAATTCTTCAATATTTGGCTTACACCTCAACACTAGGATTATGGTATCCAAAGGGCTCAGAGTTTGATCTAGTTGGATTCTCGGATGCTGATTATGCTGGTGACAAGGTGGATCGCAAGTCTACATCAGGCACATGTCACTTTCTGGGACGATCACTTGTGTGTTGGTCTTCAAAGAAGCAGAACTGTGTATCTCTCTCCACTACTGAATCTGAATACATTGTTGCTGGATCTTGCTACGCTCAGCTTCTATGGATGAAGCAAACACTCAAAGACTATGGCATTCATCTGAAGCAAGTGCCACTCTACTGCGACAATGAAAGCGCCATCAAGATCGCCAACAACCCAGTTCAGCACTCGAAGACAAAGCACATTCAGATCCGTCATCACTTTCTCAGAGATCATGTCATGAAGGAAGATATTGATATCATTCACGTCAGCACTGAAGAGCAACTGGCAGATATCTTCATAAAGTCCTTGGATGAGAAAAGGTTTTGTAAGTTGCGGTGTGAGCTAAATATCTTGGAATCCTCAAATGTCATGTGATCATGCACACATCCTAACACTGATGCATGTTGATGACTTAGATGTGCAAACACACGAAGTAACGTATATCTTCAACAAATGAAGACTTACACTCTAAGTGTGAATACATTAACGCGGAATTTGACTTCAGAGCGCCACGATAATTGTGCACCGTGTCTGGGTCTAATACTTCCTATACGGTGGGTAACGCCACCACCAAACTTGTGTTTGGAATACTTTCTGTTGGCGTTACATTTGCAAAGTCTTCGCATTTTGTTTGTCTTCAATGTTATCATGTCTTCATGTTTATCTTCAATGTACTGATTTGGTTTCTGTCCTCTACATCATTCACTTATAGCTATGTCTTCTAGTTGAATCTTTTGAACTAAGTGAATGTGATCGGACCCTGACCTTTCTATGCTCCCGTCTTAAGTCTATCTATCCAAATCATATGCATTCTATTGAAACTGTCGAATGTCTTCGATGCGTCCTTGTCAGCAGAATATACAGAGACAAACATTAAATCTGTTTTAAATGCTCAATCCTTTTTACCTGAAACCCGGAGAAGCGGGAACGACCACCCGACAATCCAGTCGTGCGTGGGAACGTGGAACAACCTCCTATGTGTTGCATGATTGCCACATGTCCTTCAGATGTGAATCGCCAGGGGCACCTGCATAATAACACTGTGCCGCCCCTGTCCCTATAAATACATGCCTCACCCCAGTCATTATCTCTTCTTCCACTCTCGCACAAACCCTAGAGCCATCGCTAGCCCTCTACGACGCCGGCGACGAAGCGCTTAGCTGCCGCGACCTCACCAACACCGTCATCACACCGGCCACGGACATCGTCTTCTCCGTCGTCGCCGTAGGTGTCCTCCGTCACCAAGTTAGGGCACGGAAGATCGAACTACTCGGCCTCCTCTCCCACTCCGTCTAGCAGTTCCTCGTGTGGTAAATAAAACCTCTTTTTACAGTCTTTTTGATCCGATAGATTCATCCTTTCCAACCACAAGTGGTTTTTGTTGCTACAGAGTTGGATCTATCCTGTTCTGCATCACATAGCATGCCTAGTATGTTCACTTATGCTTCACGAAGTAGTTAGATTCATCACTTGTACTTATTTGTGGATTCGTAGAAATCTGGAACAAACTCACTACATATGAGTGAATGTCTTCGCACTATGAGGTCAATGTCTTCTAAACTGATTTATCTTCAAAATCTTCTAAGAATGCATATGACCTCTTCCCCTTCCCTCGCATCTCTAATGTTGTCACAGGTACATGTCCGTGGGAGAATCCCTTGGTTCTCATAGTCTGCATTCATTTGCAGAGTTCTTATAGTGTCATATAAATTCTCCTAAAGCCAGTTCCTGTCTGACCAGTAGAGGGAAGACTTCGACAGTGTTGAAGCCTTTCAGTCTAAACTTCATGAAAACTCAAAAATCAGTCAGGAAGGGCGGCAGACAATGCCATGGAAACACTGCTAAGGACCTGCCACCGGATCTCTATGAGTTATACAAGTCGGATCCAGAAGAAACCTATGGAGAACGCAAGAACCAAATCCAATGGATTCGAAGACATTGGGCAGAGGAATGGTTCAAGTATAGATTCGTCACCAAGGAGTATGCTGAGAAGAATGCCTTAAAGGGCCCCTAGGGAGATATAATATGCAAAGGTCTTCAGCCCAAGTCGAAGTCTGAAGCTATTGCTCAAGCCTTCTACCCCTGCATGATTCGTGGACCTCAGCCTGCTAATGCCGACCCATCCTCTCTGTTATGGTGTTGTGAAGATAATCTGTTCAAGCGCAACTATCAGGCTACAAAGAACTCGGCCAAGGAAAACAAGAAGTCTTTGGGATTAGACTTCAACCCAGTCCCCTGTGCACCACGTGCTGACGGCACACGCGAAGCTGAACCCAATCTTATTGGGCCCTTCTACAACTTAGAAGGTCTCATCACTCACATTCAGGTTCAAGGGGCAGCCGTGGATCACTCGGCAGATGACACTGATTCTGATGAAGCACCTGCACCACCGAAGCCTGTGAAGCAAAAGAAACCAAAGGCTTCAAAGCCCTCTTCTGCACCAAAGGTCTCACGGGCGAAGCCTCTGGCCACTTCACCTCCTGAAGTCAGTGTGCAGTCTGAAGATCTCTCACGCATCTCCAAGTCTGACAAGTTGAAAAAGCCCATGCAACCCACTGGTCAAGCACTGACTCCTGCTGCTGTTTTGAGAAATGAGAATGACGCCATTGATCTATCCAGCGACGACGATCTTGGCGATGACGCTCTAGAGCAACTGATAAAGACCAAGCAAGAGGCGGAAATCTTCAATGATCTTCCCCTCTTTTATGTGGAAATCTTATACAAGTTTATTGATGAGTGGTTTGACAGCCCAGATCTCAATTTTGATGATCTTTAGCTTCCAATTGGCCTTAGCGTCTCCTTCCACGAAGCCATTGCTCCTGAGCTGGCTCTTGCACAGAAGATTGTTGAGCTGAAGCACAAAATTGACTATGAAAAGGCTCAGTTCAAGAAGCACATGGCCAAGCTCAATGTTGAAGACATTCAAAACTTCAAGGTCATGATGCATGAGCTCAAGGAGGCGTTCCATAAGAAACAAGAAGAAGAAAAAGGTTCTCATGAGCGCATGAAGAATCTTGCTGCCAAATGTGTTCAAGGCTACAATGAAGCTGAAAAGCGCAAGGCTTTGGGGCGACCAGGCATCGACCCCAGAATGGCTGCCAAGAAGAAGAAGAAGCCAGCTGTGGCCGAACCAGAAGCATCAAGGCAGGAAGAACCTCGCATTGTCTTCCCAACCAGTATGACAGGCTCGAAGCCTAAGGTCCCCATAGTGGCTTTAGAATTCAAGAAAACTAGAGCAGCTGAAGCCGAAGCCAGAAGGCGCAAGACCAAAGCCACCACTGATGATGCTCCCCCAACCAAGAAAAGAAAAACAAAGAAGAGAGATCGGGCTGCTTCCACAGAGCCCCTTGTTGTCGAGCCAATTTCTGTTGCTGGTCCTTCCTCTGCACATCGAGAACGTCGTTTGGTAGTTCATGAGCCTGCTTCCACAGAGGCTCCTGAAGCTGAAGAGAATCCAGCTGTTGACCCCACCACAGCTGAAGACATTAGTCCTCACGACAATGTTGAAGATAATGAAGTCCTTCCTCAGATCGAGCACAATTTGGTATCATCACCTGTTCTCACGAACATTGAACTCATCAACATTGGTCGTCCATTGACGCCAATTGCTCAGGATGACTCATGGGATGATCACCCTCAAGAATCCTCTCGTGATGAAGAAACACCAGTCACTCCCCCACCACAGGTCACCACTCCGGTGATTGACAATGAAGACTTTGAGGCCCAACCAACTCCATCTCCACAGGCATCGCCAGCATTTCGTAGGCTTCGCAAAGGACCAAGGCCCCACGTCACATTGTCAAGTGTTCTAGAAGGAGAAGAGTGCCAATCCATTTCACGCGAAGTCTTTCCTGAAGCCTCTCCTACTACGAACATCTCTGAATCTGAAGCCAAAACGGCTGAAGATATTCCGGCTGCATCAGCCGATGACCATGAAGAAGAACCAAGAGAAGAAGAACGTGTTGGTACACCCCCGTCCAACCCTGAAGTTGTTCTCGAGGAGAACGTGTCCGACCCTCCAGCTCCTGAAGTGGAGGTTACCAATACTGAGGCGGCCACCAACATCAACACTGAAGCCAATGACGTTGTCATGGCTAAAGCTAATGTGGCGCCTGAAGCTAATGTGGTGCCAGAAGTGAATGCACCTGAAGCCAATGCAGCGCCCGAAGCAAATCCGCTGCCTGAAGACAATACCTCTGATCCTGTACCTCCTCCAAGGCCACACACCATCGAGCAAGCATATGATCCTGGACAGCTTGTTACCGTCCGATGGCCAATCCTGGTTCCTCCGCCTGCTCCCGGACCTTAGTTTACCTATCATGTGGAGCACAGGCCTCAGGTCCAGAAGCCAAAGCCAAGGCTACCACGGTTTCTAGGTACTGCAACTTCACTAGGATCATTTAATCTGAATGGATTCAAGGCAGACAACACATTCTTCGACAGTGACAAAAACCCCTACAGAAGGCCAAGAATCTCTTTGGACCGGTTCTGGAGTTATCAGCAGCGAAGCTATTATCCATGCATCTTGTACAATCAGGGACGCATCTTCCCTCATATGCATCTTGATTGTGAAGCCATTACTGGTCTGCCATGCCTTGAAGAAGCCCTTGACTGCTTTCATGATGCGGGTCTGCTCAACTTTGTGACTGCCAAGTAACACTGGAATGAAGAACGTCTGCTTCAATTCTATGCTACCCTCCACATTCGTGGATACGACAGGGAACCGAAGACTTGGATCCCTGAGTGGATGACAGGAGATGTTCATCATGAAGCTAAAGCCCAAGACATCATTGATCTTACAACCCTTCCCACTCCTGGCGAATATTATGAACCAGGTTGTCAACAACACCAGAATGCTTTGGAGAGCATTTTCCAGAAGCCAGAACCCAACATGACTTAAATGCTGAGCATGATGAAGCCTTTGCCACGCGACGCTGAATACCCAACCGAATTCTTTGTTGAAGACCTAGAGTATCTGCCCCGCACCATTTACCATATCATCAGAAAGACTATATGGCCTGTCAAAGCACATTCATCTGCAGCGAAGCTTGAAGGAGCACTGAAGACTTTGGTTTCCTATATCTTCAATGGCATAAGCTTCAATGCTCAAGACTTCTTCATCAGGCAGTTGGCTGCATTTGGCTCCGACATCTTTGGTCTGAAGTTCTATGCTCCATGGGTAATGTGTCTTATCAAGCTTCACTCTGCCTTCAACTATCAGCCGTCTGCGCACAATCATCTTGTATTCTTGCCAGAGGTTGATCTGTCTGTTGAAGCTATTTACCCAGAGCATGCAAAGGATCAAATTTATCTTCACAATGTTGATCGTTAAAGCTTCACCCAGCCCATTGAAGGAGTTCAGGCAGTCTCTCGTGTTTATCCCTTGGCTGGCAACACACGTGCCCCTCGCGCCCAAACTGAAGCCACTGAAAGCACCATTGCCCAACGGCCTCGGAAGCGATCTTGTGTTCTCAACGACCGAGAGCTTCTCGTCGCTCTACATCAGAAACAGGATAAGCATCATGACTGGCTTTAGCGTCAGATGCAAAGCCTCTTGGTGGACGTCAATCGCATTCGCAATCTTGCCACCAAGAATGCCTTTGTTACACATGAAACATGTCGAAGGTCCTGGAAGAGTTTGACTTTGCTCACTGCTGAAGAAGATCTTCAAGACGATGGCTTCACAGAAAGATTCAAGTTTGACTCCACTCCTCCAAGGAATGCTCACTTGCGTCGGACTCCCTCCCTTGAAGACTCTGACTATTCTTCCTCAGCTGCAACGGTGAATGCCAGAGTTATCGATGATCAAGATGATGCCACTTCACCACCTCCACCTTCAGCGCGTCTCGACACTGCACCAAGTTCTTCTGCACCACCGGACCTCAACAACGACCCTGCTGCTTCGCCTACTCCTCATGGGAACGAGTAGAAGCTCTATGTCTTCAAACATTTTTGGTCACTACTGACAAAAGGGGGAGAAGCATATGAGTTGATAGTCTTCAAGCGGGTCCATATGGGTGGTTGCTTTACTTTCTGATACTTTTGCCAAGTGCTTACAACTCTCGCTTTTGAAACATTTGGTTTGTTTTGAGTTGTAACACTTAAAATTGATGGTCGTCTGCTACCTTTTTTGACACTATGTGATGCGATGATAAATTCCGCATGTGCGACGATAAATTCCGCATGAAGTCATTTTGCAGACATCCATTTTTCATTATGCATGTCATTATCTTCGTTATATCATTTCATGCATGATGAATTGTCTTCATAAGTAGAAGAGGAGCTCTGCAAGCACAACCTGCCATGTGCATTTGCATTCAAAAGCAAAATACGTATATGCACATCTTCAGGGGGAGCCCTTCTGCTACTTATGAAGACAATACTTAAATCCTTTACAATTTCACATACTTTTATCCCCGTTGAAAACTTCAACCAGTTTGTCATCAATCACCAAAAAGGGGGAGATTGTAAGTGCATCTAGTGCCACCCCTAGTTGGTTTTGGAGTATTGACGATAAACATGGTTGAGGGACTAATGTGTTTGTGAGAATTGCAGGATAACACAGGTAGAAGTCCCTCATTGATTCGGTTTTCCTACCGGAGACGACCCCTAAAAATGTATGAAGACATTGAAGTCAAAGGTGGTATGTGAAGACATTCACATTGAAGACTATGACAAGAAAAGACATCACGTGAAGACTATGGAGCGCGAAGACTTAGTTGTTTCATCGTTCTTTTTCTTCTTTGTTGAGTCATAGGAACCACCGTACTGTTAAGTGGGGTCCAAGTGAACCAGTCAGAATGACTGAAGTGATGCTTAACCAAAATCCTATGTCTTCGAGCAAAGACTATGAGAGCAAATCTTATCCAGAGCTGGATAAGTCAGCTTTGCTTGTAGCTCAAGTAAAGTTGCCATGTGTGTTTGAAATCTGACCGTTGGAACACGTGTCAGTTCCTTAGTGACCCAGGGTCATTTCGGACAAATCAGGTCGGGTTGCCTAGTGGCTATAAATAGCCCACCCCTTTCACCATAAATTAGTTGGCTGCTCAGAGTTAGTGCACGACTTTTGTCATTTGAGAGCAACCCACCTCGAAGCCTTTGAGAGAGAAATCCTTGCAAGGACAAAGCCCTAAACACCCAGAGCCAAAGAGTGTTAGGCATCACTTAAGTCTTCCTGTCTGTGTAATCTGAAGACTTATTACACTTGAGGACTGTGAATCCTCCAGCCGGTTAGGCGTCGCGTTCTGAGCATCCAAGAGTCATTGTGGATCGCTGGTGAACGAAGTCTGTGAAGGTTTGGAAGTCTACCTTGAAGATTTACTAGAGTGATTGGGTGAGGACTGGGTGTCCTTAGCTCAAGGGGAATAAGGTGAAGACACGGTCTTCTGAGTTAAATCTCAGCCTCCCTAATCAGACGTACAGTTGTCACAGCAACTGGAACTGGTCCAACAAATCATTGTCTGCAACGAGCTACTAGTTCTATCCTTCCCGCTCCAAAATTAGAGCAATGAAGGAGGAGCTGTAAGTGCATCTAGTGCCACCCCTAGTTGGTTTTGGAGTATTGACGACAAACCTAGTTGAGGGACTAATGTGTTTGTGAGAATTGCAGCATAACACAGGTAGAAGTCCCTCGTTGATTCGGTTTTCCTACCGAAGATGACCCCTAAAAATGTATGAAGACATTGAAGTCAAAGGTGGTATGTGAAGACATTCACATTGAAGATTATGACAAGAGAAGACATCGCGTGAAGACTATGGAGCGCGAAGACTTAGTTGTTTCGTCGTTCTTTTTCTTCTTTGTTGAGTCATAGGAACTACCGTACTGTTAAGTGGGGTCTAAGTGAACCAGTCAGAATGACTGAAGTGATGCTTAACCAAAATCCTATGTTTTCGAGCGAAGACTATGATAGGAAATCTTATCCAGAGCTGGATAAGTCAGCTTTGCTTGTAGCTCAAGTAAAGTTGCCGTGTGTGTTTGAAATCTGACCATTGGAACACGTGTCAGTTCCTTAGTGACCCAGGGTCATTTTGGACAAATCAGGTTGGGTTGCCTAGTCGCTATAAATAGCCCACCCCTTACACCATAAATTGGTTGGCTGCTCAGAGTTAGTGCACGGCTTTTGTCGTTTGAGAGCAACCCACCTCGAAGCCTTTGAGAGAGAAATCCTTGCGAGGACAAAGCCCTAAACACCCAGAGCCAAAGAGTGTTAGGCATCACTTAAGTCTTCCTGTCTGTGTGATCTGAAGACTTATTACACTTGAGGATTGTGAATCCTCCAGCTGGTTAGGCGTCGCGTTCTGAGCATCCAAGAGTCATTGTGAATCGCCGGTGAACGAAGTCTGTGAAGGTTTGGAAGTCTACCTTGAAGACTTACCAGAGTGATTGGGCGAGGACTGGGTGTCCTTAGCTCAAGGGGAATAAGGTGAAGACACGGTCTTCTGAGTTAAATCTCAGCCTCCCTAACAAGACGTACAATTGTCACATCAACTGGAACTGGTCCAACAAATCATTGTCTTCAACGAGCTACTGGTTCTATCCTTCCCATCTCTTTATTTACAGTTGGTCCTTGTGAAGTCATTGCCTGTCTGCATTATCTTCTATCTTCACTGAGCGACTGCTTGTTCTGATTGGCTTCATACTATCTTCCATCCTGGTCCATACTGCCTAGTTGCTATTAGTCTTTGTGCTTTCACTTCATTGAATACTTGACTATGGCTTGCCTAGTGTAGTCTACCTCCCGCTGTATGGTAATATGTTTATTTCTACCGCTTGTCTTTGAAACTTCCATGTTTTGAAGACTTTCATAAAAATCACCTATTCACCCCCCTCTAGTCGATCACTAGCACTTTCAGGAGCTGAATCAAGCTGCAGATATCGTGTCTGGGAAACCCTTCTCATTGCGGACTAAGTTCGGATATCCGAAGTATGCTCCTATGGACCGGCTATGGGGTTCTGCGGATGCGTACATGGATTTGGCTGCAAGTGCTGCTGATGCGGCCGAGTACTTCAAGGATCAGAAAGGTCCCGAAGTGGAAAAGTTGTTCTGGTCACAGTTTCACGCTCCAGTCCGTCCGCTACTGTTAAATGAGCGATTGGCCGAGTGGGCCGAGCTCCATAGGTTGTCCAGACTTGCCATGAGGTCCGTTGTGGATCACCTGTGGCCGGGAGGGCCAAGGCCGAATAGCTACTTTAGCTTAGTGCAACAATTCCTTGGTGCTGTGCCGCGCATCGATGCTGTAAAGAGATCAGCGTGCATAGAGGGTGCGCGGATGGCCTTCGCCCGTGTCAAGACATACTGGGCGAAGATGGAGGCCACCACTGTCGCGACACAGGGTTCGGCCGTAGGCCGAGTGGCTATCGAGCACTACTTTGAAGAAGTTCTTGAAGGCGCTCGTTCGATAGAGGCTCAGTGCTCGAAGAATGTTATGTTCAAGTGACATGTATTCCCATTGTAAAAACAATGTTTTATTGAATTATCAAGGCAGTATTTATACTTTTGCCCGAAAGTACTATGGTGCCTCCTGTGCGGCCGTTTATGTATATATGTGTATAACCTGAAAGTTTGCAGTCGTCGGCTTCCGCCCCCACGCATATAATGCGGGGGTGTTCGCAAAAGACGCATATCCACACTTGATCCAACGCCTTGGTCCGTTAAGGAGGTGATAGCGTAGCAAACGAGGCAATCAGACTATATTGCTTTAACACTTTCACCTAGCCATAGGAGTTTGACAGTGGGGCTACTATATAGCCCCTGGTACTTCTACGCTCGTCTGAATACGGGGCGCGTATGTATATGACCAGGAAACGGCCCATCGTTAATGTGGAGGAATCCCGAAGATTCCGATGAGTCATCGAGTGGTTGACCAGTCTCTCGCTATATCATGACAGTAAGTTTTCGACTTTCTCTACTAAGGTGCTCATCCGGATGAACCAGGGCACAATCGCAGTAGTTCTCCCAGTGCTAGCCGATATAACGGAACGTAAGGTACCAAAACTTGGGAGCCGGGCAAACCCAACATTTGACCAAAGACATGATTCGGAGCTGATGCATATAGGGCCAAACTCACGACGCCGAACACTCCCTAAGGTGTTCGGTCTTTATAACATATACCGGGCTAAACAATGCCCTTAATAAGAAACCCCATGTGTCCAGGTACGTGCAAAATCCTGGCGTGGCCACATGCCAATAACTCCAACATCCTTCTTGGTTGTGTGGAGTATCCGGAGGATGTGAGCAACAAGAGACAGTAAAAAAGGTTTACATAGGGTCTTAATCTAAAAAGAAACCTTTGGGCGGGTCCCTGCTGCACGTCTGCGCCTGTGTCTCCGTTGTGCCGTGTCTTGGACGGGTGTAGCACAATTGTCATTTGCAAAAGGAAAGAACTTAGGTGAAAGTTGTCGTGCCAAAAAAAGAAGAGTTGGTATTATCAATGAACTATCAATATTCAAGAGAAGCCAAGTTGAGCCGGGCTGGCCCTGATTACACGCGGGAAGCCCTTGATATCATTTATGAGGATTTGATCACCAAACCAATCTCATGTATATACGGTGGAACGCCGGATTCATTTGACCGTGTCCGTGGTCTTGACGACCTGCCATTTTTTTGGTTGGTGAGGCCGTCTAGTTTGCGGCTGCTAGATCCGCCGCATACTCTTCCGTATGTTGAAAACATTCGGTATTTCCGCTAACTGAGATGATGCCACGTGGACTGGGCGTCTTAAGCTTGAGAAAAGCATAATGCGGTATTGCGTTAAAACGAGCGAAAGCCGTTCTTCCTAGGAGTGCTTGATAGCCACTTCGGAATGGAGCAATGTGAAAAGTTAACCTTTCGCTTCAGAAGTTATCGGGAGAACCGAATGCCACCTCTAGTAGTAAGGAGCCCGTATAGCGGGCCTCTTGGCCTGGTATTACTCCCTTGAAGGTAGTATTACTGTGGCTTATTTGTGTCAGGCCTATCCCCATTTTGCGGACTATGTCTTGATATATCAGATTTAGATCACTGCCGCCGTCCATGAGGACTCGTGTGAAATGGTACCCATTTATTATTGGGTCTAACACCAAGGCCATCAGTCCTTCATGCCGGATATTTGTCTTGTGATCCCTATGATCAAAAGTGATCGGGCAGGCCAACCAGGGGTTGAACCTAGGGGTGACGGGCTCTATGGCGCGTGTGCCCCGGAGTGCATGCTTGCTTCTCCTCTTTGTCACATGGATCATGTTTACTGTTTTAACCTCTGCTGGGAACTTTTTTTTGTCCTCCGACGCTTTGCTGGCGAGGCTCATCCTCGTCTTTGCTTGGTGTCTCTTCCCCTTTGTGTCTGGCGTTTAGCTTACCGGCCTGCTTGAAGACCCAACATTCTCGGTGGGTATGATTTGCAGGTTTTTCTGCGGTGCCATGAATCTGACAGAGTTTGTCAAGAATTTTGTTTAGGCCAGATTGTCCTTCTCTGCTGCCCTTGAAAGGATTTTTCCGCTGACCTGGTCGGGAGCCCCTGAATCTGGCGTTTACCGCCGTGTTATCTGGGCTACCTTCTTTAATTTGACGCTTGTTTTTGTTGTGTCGTGGTTTATCATTGCCATCCCTGACTTCGGATGTGCTTGGGTCGCTGGTGCTGCTACGGGCCAACCAGCTGTCCTCGCCTGCACAAAAGCGGGTCATGAGGCTTGTTAGGGCTGCCATTGTTCTCGGTTTTTCTTGACCGAGGTGTCTGGCGAGCCATTCGTCTCGGACGCTGTGTTTAAAAGCTGCTAAGGCTTCGGCGTCCGGACAGTCGACGATTTGGTTCTTCTTGGTGAGGAACCTGTTCCAAAGCTTTCGGGCGGACTCTCCGGACTATTGGATTATATGACTTAAATCGTCTGCATCCGGAGGTCGGACATAAGTCCCTTGAAAATTGGCCCGAAAAGCGTCCTCGAGCTCCTCCCAACTTCCAATTGAGTTTTCGGGGAGGCTTTTCAGCCAGTGCCAAGCTGGCCCTTTAAGCTTGAGGGGCAAGTATTTAATGGCATGGACATCATCTCCACGAGCCATATGAATATGGAGGATGAAGTCCTCTATCCAGACTCCAGGGTCTGTGGTTTCGTCGTACGCCTCTATGTTCACCGGTTTGAATCCCTCTGGGAATTTGTGATCTAGCACCTCATCAGTGAAACATAAGGGGTGTGCGGCACCCCTGTAATGGGATGCGCCATGGTGTTTGGACGGCTGTAGTATTCGGTGTTGGTTTTGTACTGTAGCGCGCTTCCTAGATCCATAGATAGATCTGGTCGCGCCGGATTTTTGATGCAGGTTCTCACGTAGATCGTGTGTTGACTTATGTGCGACGTTGTTAGCCGCTCTATCGCGTTCACAAGGTGGTGGATCCGGCCGGTTGGCCGTATCACTTTTCGGCTGTATGGGCTCTAAGGCCTCATCGTCGAATTCTGGTAATAGCTCGCGCTTTGGATAGGTATTTTTATGGTAACTTCCACCATACTTTGTTACTTTGTTCCACTTGCTGTTGAGCGTATCTTGTGCGACCTTGAGCCTTTGCTTCTGTTTCTTCAGGCTCCTCGCTGTGGCAATAAGCCTTCTACGGAGGTTTTCTTGCTCCAAGTGCGTTTCCAGGATGATGTGTGCATCTTCTCCGGACTGTTTTCTTCCCCAGACGGGGTTTGATGAGGCTTATCCTTGACGGCGGCGTGGTCGGACGTCGGATCCGTACTATGTTTGCAGTTTGCATCTTGATCGTGCTCTGCCACCGGGGTGGTGCAGTTGTCGTATCTTCTAGAGTCGACTGGACTATTATTTCCTCTTGCGCTGTTATCACTGTTTTTGCTATGGCGGGACTTAGAGCGGCGCCGCTGACACCGGCGCCGGGGTTGCTTGGAGGGGGCATCCTCCGCTATCTCTTTGCCATTGCCCTCTCTGGGTGTATCCACCATGTATACGTCATGTGATGAAGTGGCGGTCCAGCGCCCTACACTACAAAAAAATACACTTCCGTGATGATACGTGTTTGTCACAGTAGGTCGCATTTTCTATCATGCATGTACATCCATGATGATTTTATGACAGAATCAAGATAATAATACATGTGCTGTCGTAGAAGTGTTCCATGACATTACCAAAATTATCATCATGGAAGTGTCCACTTCCATGACGATAAATCCCGCATCACAGAAGTGCTTTCGTCAAGGGTGACCGACACGTGGCATCCACCGTAACGGAACGCCGTTAAGCTATCAGGTCGGGTTTTGGATCCGATAACCCGTTAACAGCCCCGACCAATGGGGATTTTCCACATGTAAAATCATCATTGGCTGGAGGAAACACGTGTCGGCTCATCATTGGGACAGATGTCCTCCACTCATTGGATAGAAGGCGCCTATGATACGTCGACACATGGCATGGCCCAACAGAGCCCCATTCCCGTGAAAAGGCCGGCCCGTTTGACCTGGTCAAAAGGTGGCGGGCCGGCCCATGTAAAGCATGTTAACGGCCTGTTCGCATATAGCCCATTTACAGCCCGCTAACCCAAGGCCTGTTACGCCCTATCCGAATTAGGCCCAGTAGCGTCATCTGGGCCACCCAATATGATTCCAGCCCATTTTCACTTCTGGCCCATGTATGGCCCATGACATCTTTCGGCCCATATGAGGCCCTATGTAACTCTTGGCCTATTAACGGCCCGTGGTGAAACTGGCCCGTAATGAACAATGTATCACTTTACACCCATTAACGGCCCGTGGTGAAACTGGCCCATAATGAACAGTGTATCACTTTATACCCATTAACGGCCCGTTATTCCGTTGGGCCGTTTCTAGCCCATGTTATCTTTCGGCCTTCTCAGAGCCCATTTATTCTTGGGCTCATTTCCAGCATTCGTTTACTTACGGCCCGTTACTGTCATTTTCTGCTTGTGGGCCAAATTCAGCCCGTGGTTACAGTCGGCCCGTTTGTGGTCCGTTAATACGTTGGGCCATTTTCATAGCGTCATCCAATACGGCCTATTAATGATGGCCCGTTATGGTCGGCCCATAAACGGACGATTCCAACTCTAGCCCGTTTATGACCATAATGCGGCCTGTTATTGGCCCATGTTTGGCCAATCGATCATACTGCCCGTATAAGGCCCATTGATGATACGGCCCGTAGAAGGCCCATTGTTACTACGACCCGTAGAAGGCCCATTGTTTCTATGGCCCGTAGAAGGCCCACTGTTTCTACGGCCCGTAGGAGGCCCACTGTTTCTACGACCCGTAGGAGGCCCAACGTCACTATAGTAAATATTAGCCCATGGTTATTGTGGCCTAGTTTTAAAAAATAGGTTATTGCAGCCACTAGCAAACCGCAGAAAAAGAACTGCAATGACTACAAGCAAACAAATAAACAAGACAACAAGGAAATAAATAAGCAAGCAACTTACGCTAGGCTATCACGGCTATCACACATATTACATCCACTGGGCATCAAAGTTTGCCACCAGTGCAAATAAACGCACCGACAAAAGAATATACAAAACTGAGAGCACTTCAGAAGGCACTAGGCCTGGCCAGGTCGGGCCCCCCAAACAGCTGAAGAAGCTGAGTATACCTCAGTTGTGTCAACGATAGATGCATCAACACTAGATTTAAGGCATGATGGTGCGCACGACAGTCCTCTGACATCTTCATTGCATCTCTGACTTCAAGTCGGAGCTGAGCTGAAGCAAGCCTTTCCGCTTTAAGTTGAGACTGAAGAATTCGAACTGATTGAGGCAACGACTGCACAGAGGTTGTCTCACACCTGCTGGTGAGTAGCTTCAACTCACTGTCTTCATCAAGACAGGACCTTGGGGTCATCTCACTATCCTCAAGATGGTTTGGCTCACTATCTTCCCTGAAGTTCTGCCTGGCATAAGAGATGTGAGTCTGAAAGAGAAACAAGGAGACATGTAACAGGTTTCACAATTATATAAGCAAATAAATGGATCTGTTCTGCATAAGTAACATGTTTTTACAACTACAATTTGAAACTGGTAGTTGTTGCAAACATCCAATCAGATGTAAACAGCAAAGCAAACAACATGGAGGAAATGGTGCCTATCCAAATCTATACTAGAACAAAGTTTGAAGGCTTGAGAAGGATGAACTTACATTACATGTTAACACGGGCTGGACAAAGCCCTTCTCCATGTTGATGGAAGGATAATTCAATAAATTCCCCAAAGAAAATTCTTTATAAGCATTGCCATTATTCTACATTTTGCAAAGAGTAAATATAGATCAAATAATATTGGAAGAAACAGAGGATAATGAAGCTCAGGTGCAGACTGATGATACATAATCAAATAGCAATTAATTAAGTACAGCGTTACAAGGCAAAAGGGAGAGAGGTACTGACAAGAGCAATGCAGAGCCCATTATTTTTTGAGACCGTATGATCCTTTGAGCAAGGAGATTCATCTGAAATTAGTTTTCATACAAGAGAGAAGGTAAGGCACAAGCATAAATTTAGGAGTTCAAATTTTGAATTGATATCATAGACAATACCTGACGCCGGGCTCCCAATAGTTCTAATAGGGGTTTGGCCACTGGAGTGGGGGTAAAGTGTGGTACAGTTGGGCCTGTGTTTTCTGTGGCTGCTGATCTATCTGATTTAACAGGTATCACTACCTTTTCCAAATACCTAGTTTGTACTCCTTGAGGATCTGCACTCACCCTCTTCCTTTTGGACATCTATTACGAAAGAACAATATTTGATTGGAAAAACATAGTGTGACGACACATGGAATAGGTACAGAAAATGGATAGGTATGGCATATACTCATATATGATGCTTAAACTAAGCAGATGGTGTAACAAAGTAGAAGTAGTGCAAGAGGTCAGATGCAAAATATGTGCGACCAATACAACTTTGCAAAGTTAGAGCAAGCACCTTGATGGGTGAATAAGATATGCCATCCTCCACCATGCCAAGTTTGTTAGCCAGTGGATCGTTCCGCAATATTACTCTCGTGTGCCCATTCTCATATTCATTTTGATAATGTTCAATATCTGACATGCATGAAAACATAAAAACAAGTGAGATTTTCTTTGTAATGCAGAAGTGATTCTAATCCAATACTGCCTCCCTGTAAACCCCTTTGTGCTATCTCTGCAATTCTTTTAAAAGATGCCATGCATGCTGTAATTTGTTGTATGCATTAATATAATGCGGCCTACTACTCAAAATGTGAGAGCTCCAGAAGTGATGACACTTCGCAGATGATAGCTTCAACATATAGTAAATAAGAACAAGTCGACCTGACCTGACAGATTCAAAATATACTAAGGGAGAACAACTCGACCTGACCAATCGACCGCAAGAGAAGAGTATCATCTTAAAGAAGAGCAGAAGAGCAAGCAGATTGAAGATATTACAAGTCTTTCAATACAATGTCGGTTGGCCACCCATGATGAACCAGAGCGCATAGAGAAATACTATTCTTTCCGATATCTCCATATGTGGCTCACATGCATTTCGAAACTAAAGTAGGAACATTTAGCTAACCAATTAAACATCTCTCAGTTTTACTAATATCAGCAATAATATCAGATATGAATTTGTACAACTAAGCTTGTTTAGCTCGATGGGTGGAGCAATGCTATTACGACACGAACCACGTAGGCTGATTGTGGTCATCATAAAATGGGGAAAACATAAGCATGATGAGTACAGTGTTGACCGTGGCAGTGGGATGGTAGATCTGAAGCTGCAAACCGCGCAAAGGGTAGTTAGCAACCAATGTTTGCTTTGAAATAACAACTAAGATTTGGTATGGACAAGAAAGTACAGTCAACAAGTGACAAAGAAATGCAATTATGATGTCTCTCTATATGTCGCGACATGCATTTGGAAACTCAAGTGGGACCTTTAGCTAACCAATTAAATGTGTCGGTTAACTAATATCAGTATCATATCACAATCATATTTGAACAACTAAGCTTTCAAATTCTGAGTGTTGTGTTGTTTAGCTTGAAAGGTGGAGTAATGCTAGTACGACGGAAAGCACCTACGCAGATCATAGTAGAGTAGATAAAAGGGGAAAACCCTAAGCATCAAGAGAAAAATCAGGAAAGTGGAACTATCTGGACCAGTGGGTGGCGCACATGCTTTTCGAAACGAATATAGGAACATTAGGTGACCAATTAAACACTCTCTGTTTTAGTGATATGAGCATCATATCAGATTCGTATTTCAACATGTAAGCTTTGGGTTGAGGTCTTGAGGAGCAGTGCTAGCACGACATGAAGCACCTACGATGATGGTGTTGGGGATTGAAGCAGAAATTTAAAATTTTCTACGCATCACCAAGATCAATCTATGGAGTAATTTAGCAACGAGGGGAAGGAGAGTGCATCTACATACCCTTGTAGATCGCTAAGCGGAAGCGTTCAAGTGAACGGGGTTGATGGAGTCGTACTCGTCGTGATCCAAATCACCGATGATCCTAGCGCCGAACGGACGGCACCTCCGCATTCAACACACGTACGGAACGGAGACGTCTCCCACGCCTTGATCCATCAAGGAGGAGGGAGAGGTTGAGGAAGAAGTCCAACAGCACGACAACGTGGTGGTGGAGGAGCTTGTGGTTCTCTGGCAGGGCTTCGCCAAGCACCATGGAGGAGGAGGAGAAGGTAGGAGGAGGGAGGGCTGCGCCAGGTTCCAGGGTGTGGCCGCCCTCCCACCCCTCCACTATTTATAGGTGGGGAGAGAGGGGGCCGGCCCCCCTAGATCCCATCTAGGGTTGGGGGCGGCGGCCAAGGGGGGGAGGAGTGCCTCCCAAGTCAAGTGGAGGCCCTCCCCCTTAGGGTTTCCCCTCTCCCATGCGCATGGGCCTTGGGGGGGCTGGTGCCCTTGGCCCATTAAGGTTAGGGCGCCCCCCTACATCCCATGCTGCTGTATTGGACGTGGTGGAACATTTTCCGGACCTCCGGACCCCTCCGGAATCCTCCGAAACCTTCCGAAAGCTTCCCGGTACAATACCGAAAAAAACCGAACTTTTCCCGGAACCCAAACAACAACTTTTCATATATAAATCTTTACCTTGGGACCATTCCGGAACTCCTCGTGACGTCCGGGATCTCATCCGGGACTCCGAACAACATTCGGTAATCACATACAAGTCTTCCTAATAACCCTAGCGTCATCGAACCTTAAGTGTGTAGACCCTACGGGTTCGGGAACCATGCAGACATGACCGAGACAACTCTCCGGCCAATAACCAACAGCGGGATCTGGATACCCATGTTGGCTCCCACATGTTCCACGATGATCTCATTGGATGAACCACGATGTCGAGGATTCAATCAATCCCGTATTCAATTCCCTTTGTCTAGCGGTACGATACTTGCCCGAGATTCGATCGTCGGTATCCCGATACCTTGTTCAATCTCGTTACCGGAAGTCTTTTTACTCGTTCCGTAACACATCATCCCGTGATCAACTCCTTGGTCACATTGTGCACATTATGATGATGTCCTACCGAGTGGGCCCAGAGATACCTCTCCGTTTACACGGAGTGACAAATCCCAGTCTTGATTCGTGCCAACCCAACAGACACTTTCGGAGATACCTGTAGTGTACCTTTATAGCCACCCAGTTACGTTGTGACGTTTGGCACACCCAAAGCACTCCTACGGTATCCGGGAGTTGCACAATCTCATGGTCTAAGGAAATGATACTTGACAATAGAAAAGCTTTAGCATACGAACTACATGATCTTTGTGCTAGGCTTAGGATTGGGTCTTGTCCATCACATCATTCTCCTAATGATGTGATCCCGTTATCAACGACATCCAATGTCCATGGTCAGGAAACCGTAACCATCTTATTGATTAACGAGCTAGTCAACTAGAGGCTTACTAGGGACATGGTGTTGTCTATTTATCCACACATGTATCTGAGTTTCCTATCAATACAATTCTAGCATGGATAATAAACGATTATCATGAACAATGAAATATGATATAATAATAACTAATTTATTATTGCCTCTAGGGCATATTTCCAACAGTCTCCCACTTTCACTAGAGTCAATAATCTAGTTCACATCGCCATGTGATTAATACTCACAGGTCACATCGCCATGTGACCAACATCCAAGAGTCTACTAGACTCAATGATCTAGTTCACATCACTATGTGATAAACACTCAAAGAGTTCTGGGTTTGGTCATGTTATGCTTGTGAGAGAGGTTGTAGTCAACGGGTCTTGCCATATTCAGATCCTTATGTATTTCGCAAAACTTTATGTCATATCGTAGATGCTGCTACCACGTTCCTGTAACACCCCGGATGTAACTTTCCCAATTTGTATTCCAACTCTTGCTGTTTCCGGCGTTAAGTTATTTTATTTTCTCGGGTTCGGGTTTTTGTCTCCGTGTGTTGTTCTCGTTGTCATGCATCTCATATCATGTCATCATGTGCACTGCATTTGCATACGTGTTCGTCTCATGCATTCGAGCATTTTCCCCGTTGTCCGTTTTGCATTCCGGCGCTTCGTTCTCCTCTGGTGGTCGTTTCTAGCTTTCTTTTGTGTGTGGGGATTAAACATTTCCGGATTGGACCGAGACTTGCCAAGCGGCCTTGGTTTACTATCGGTAGACCGCCTGTCAAGTTTCGTATCATTTGGACTTCGTTTGATACTCCAACGGTTAACCGAGGGACCGAAAAGGCCTCGTGTGTGTTGCAGCCCAACACCCCTCCAATTTGGCCCAAAACCCACCAAAACCCTCTCCATCATCTAGAGCGTTCGATCATGATCGCGTGGCCAAAAACCGCACCTCATTTGGACTCTCCTAGCTCCCTCTATGCCTATATATACACCCCTCCGAATCCGGATCTTCCTCTTCCCCCGAAACCCTAATTTTTCCCCTCCGACGTGCTGGACATGTCCGTCCCAGTCCGGACAGCCGCCGCCGCCGCCCGCGGCCACTGAGGCCTCGCCACCTGTCCCTCCGCCGCCGCGGCCCTCCCGGCCCACGGTCGGCCCTCGCGGCCAGCGACTGGGCCCGAGCCGCCTCGCCTGCGCCCCGCCGCCTTCTCCTACCTCGCCGCTCGCGCGCCGCCGGCGAGCCACGCCACCGACGGACGCCGCTCCGCCCGGCTCCTCCCGCCTCGACCGCGCCGCCTCACCGGCCGCCGCCCGCGCCCGGCGCCGCCTTCTCCCTCCTTCGCCGGATCCGGCCCCGGCCTCGCCTCCCCTCTTCTCCCTGCCAACAAACCCACCTCGCCGGCGACCTCTAGCTCACGCCGGCGAACCTCGGTTCGTGTGCCCGCTGAAACCCTAGATCTGGAGGGTAAAATTTCGTCTAAGTCCCTGATAATTTTAGTTCAAGTGCTCATGTTCACGGCTCCGTAACTTTGCATCCGTAACTCCGATTCATGCATATAGCATATCAAAATGTTCACTTCAGAGAGTACATCATTTCATTCCATTGCATCATTTTCATTTGAGCTCATCTTGATGCCCGAAATGATGTTAGAAGAGGGCTACTTGAGATAATTGTCAGATCTGTTACTCCGTTTAGGTTTTTGTCATTTTTGCCATGATTAATGTGTGCATGATATGCCCTGATGCTCTACATGTGTTTTGTTAAGGGTTTTGTCATCTTTCCAGAGGTGCAACCCATGTATTTTTGTGATGTGTGTGGTGACTTGTGCAAGCTTGCAAAGTGGTGCACTTGCTAAGTCTGTTTTCAGGGACTTAGTGATTTCCCTAAGTCCTGGAGCTGTTTATCTCATGTTGCCATATGTTCATGTTGTTTCCTAGTGATCCGTGCCTCTTTAGAGGATGATCAGTAAGGATGTTTTGTTAATCTTATAGTGCTCTATCCATCCATGTATTTGTTTGCAATTATGGAGCACCCTAGCTTGAGTAATTCGAGCTCTACTTTTGCTACTTTGTGAATCTGGGCAGATTGTCAACTTGTTTGCAATTTTGCCGGTGATGTTGTAGTTGATCCATGCATGCTATGCTATTGTTCTTGCCATGTCTAGCTTGAATTTTGTGCCTTCTTGATGGGTGTATGCTTGTCTTGCCATGACTTGCACCGTAGGTAGTGCATCGAGCTCGTAAACATGCCTACTTGAGTTATGTTTCAGCATGTGTCAGTTTTCACTAAGTCTGAAAACTGATTATGTTTTTGCTATGTTCACATGCTTGCAATTGTATTTTCTGGTCCTTTTTGGCTCAAGGTCACTAAGGGACTTTTGTTAAGCTATTTGAGTAGCTCCATGCCATGCTTTACTGTGCCATGTTCAGATCCTGTAGCATGTAGTTGTGTTGCTTCGAAGAGGGCTACCTGATCTGAAATTCCAGACAAGTGTTAATTTCACTAAGTCTGAGATCTGTTTGTCATTTGCATTTTTGCCATGCTTGTTTGAACCTGTTAATGGATGAATTGGCCGTAGCTCAGTGCTAGACTTTTGTTAAGCATCTTGTGTACATCCCTGCCATGTATTTTATTGTCATGTTTGGGGGCTGTAGCATGTTCATTTCGTTGCATTTAGATGCCTACTTGCTGTAAATCGCAGACCGGTGTCATATTCGAATCGCTTGCCATTTCCAAACCGTAACTCCGATTCCGGCATTCTTTATATCGTTTTCAAGCGATTTCATCTCATCTTTCCAGTGGCACACTTGGTTTTCCAAGTTGAGGCCAGGTTCATGCATTTCCTGTCATATCTTGCATTTTGCATCCCGCATCGCATCCCGCATAGCATACCATCTTTGCATTGTGTTGTTTGAGTTTGCACGTGGTTGATTGTGTCCTTGTTGCTTGTTTGTCTTGTTTGGGTAGAGCCGGGAGACAAGTTTGCTAACGAGGAGCCCGTTGAGCTTGCTTTCGAGGATCCAGTCAACTCTGACAACTGTGCAGGCAAGATGATCATACCCTCGAAATCACTACTATCTTTGCTATGCTAGTTTGCTCGCTCTTTTGCTATGCCATTGCTACGATGCCTACCATTTGCTTGCAAGCCTCCCAAATTGCCATGTCAAACCTCTAACCCACCATTGTCCTAGCAAACCGTTGATTGGCTATGTTACCGCTTTGCTCAGCCCCTCTTATAGCGTTGCTAGTTGTAGGTGAAGATTGGAGGCCGTTCCTTTTGGAACATTTATTTACTTGTTGGGATATCATTATATTACTTTGTTATCTTAATGCATCTATATACTTGGTAAAGGGTGGAAGGCTCGGCCTCTCGCCTAGTGTTTTGTTCCACTCTTGCCGCCCTAGTTTCCGTCATATCGGTGTTATGTTCCCGGATTTTGCGTTCCTTACGCGGTTGGGTTATAATGGGAACCCCTTGACAGTCCGCCTTGAATAAAACTCCTCCAGCAATGCCCAACCTTGGTTTTACCATTTGCCACCTAGCCTTTTCCCTTGGGTTTCACGGACTCAAGGGTCATCTTATTTTAACCCCCCCGGGCCAGTGCTCCTCTGAGTATTGGTCCAACCTAGAGCACCGTGCGGGGCCGTCCCTTGGCAACTTGGGTTACGTTGGCTCCCGTACGCTTAGCTTATCCGGTGTGCCTTGAGAACGAGATATGTGCAGCTCCTATCGGGATTTGTCGGCACAGCGGGCGGTGTTGCTGGACTTGTTTTACCATTGTCGGAGTTGTCTTGAATTACCGAGATACCGAGTCTGATCGGAACGTCTTGGGAGGAGGTCTATTCCTTCGTTGACCGTGAGAGCTTGTCATGGGCTAAGTTGGGACTCCCCTGCAGGGATTGAACTTTTGAAAGCCGTGCCCGCGGTTATGGGCAGATGGGAATTTGTTAATGTCCGGTGGTAGATAACTTGAACCTTAATTATTTAAAATGAATCAACTGAGTGTGTTACCGTGATGGCCTCTTCTCGGCGGAGTCCGGGAAGTGGACACGGTGTTGGAGTAATGTTTGCGCAGGTGGCTCTAGTTTCTCGCTCGCGCTTTGCCTCCTCTTCTCGCTCTCTTTTGCGAATAAGTTAGCCACCATACTTGCTAGTCGCTTGCTGCAGCTCCACTTATTTTTACCTTGCCATACCTATAAGCTTAAATAGTCTTGATCGCGAGGGTGTGAGATTGCTGAGTCCCTGTGGCTCACAGATTACTATTACACCAGATGCAGGGCCTGATGATTCCGCTCCAGGAGATGTGTATGAGCTCAAGTGGGAGTTCGACGAAGACTCTCAACGTTACTATGTTTCCTTTCCCAATGATCAATAGTGGTGCCCAGTTGGGGGTGATTGGGACCGTGTCGCATGTTGGGTTCTCTTTTATTTTGGCGCCGTAGTCGGACCATGAGTGTTTGGTTGATGTAATGTTATTTATGTACTTTATTGATGTGGCGAGTGTAAGCCAACTATGTTATCTCCCCTTTATTATTATCATATTACATGGGATGTTGTGAAGATTGCCTAACTTGTGACATATGCCTTCAATGCGATTATGCCTCTAAGTCGTGCCTCGACACGTGGGAGCTATAGTCGCATCGAGGGTGTTACAAGTTGGTAATCAGAGTCTTCCCCGACCTTAGGAGCCCCATTGCTTGATCGTTTTTAGCGGCCGAGTTGTGTCTAGAAAAATGTTTTGAGTCTTTTAGGAATTATATATCGGAGAGTTTAGGAATTCTTTGTACTTGCCAGTCTCCTCATCGCTCTGGTAAGGCATCCTGATGTAGAGTTTTGACTCTTCTCTTCTCAAATTTCACTAAATTTTTTTAGGATCACGCGGGTATCTTGGAATCGTTCCGATGGTTTTATGATGAGAACATTGTCTTGGTGCCTCCTGTCAGGGGTTTAGTGGAAGTGTCCCGGGGAGTTGAGCTCTGAGGTGTTGTCATCATAATTTTATCGTTGCAGTTCTGGAATACCTGAGTCTAGTATGCCGACATCGGAAATCTCTTTTATGCAGTTCGTTGGTGAGATAACCTCGACGCCACCCAGTACTGGGGTGGGAGTTCGGGAGTATCGCCATAACTTGTATAACGGATGCTTTTCGAAGGTTGAGGTAGATGGTTTCCGAAGGTTTCTTGGTTATGTGTTGAAGGATGGATACAACTGGATGTAGGATTTGCTAGTTTGGGTGAGATATTATGCTTCCCCTGTATCCCCAACACCTGATTGCATAACCGGAAAGGTTCGGGAGTTTCATAGGTGGGAATTCTCGTAGCTCTAGTTCTTCTTCCACGGATATTGGTTTGAAATTGGGATTTCTTACCGATTATTCATTCTTGATCCGTACCTTGTTGATTTATTTCTCTACCTTAATTCTACGTGGCTTCTCAATTTATGGATATGTGACCATTTCAAGAGGAATGCATTCGTTCATTTTGTTCGGATGTGAAGACTATATGTTGCAATTTTCATTCTGTTGGATTCAGCTTCAATATTTATCTGTCAATGTGCTAATGGTGGTCAACCTCTTCAGGATGGCTCCTCCAACGCGCACGACTCCGAATCCTGATCCGCCACCACCTCCACCTCCTCCGGAGGCATGGCAAGCTGTGATGGCCGCAACCAATGCAAACACACAGTTGATCATGCAAATTCTTCAAGAGCGCAATCAAGGCAACAAGGGAATCAAGGCAGCAATCAGAATCACTTTGCTACACTCAACCAGTTCCTTGCTTACGGGCCAAAGACTTTCAGCAATTGTGTTGAGGCAACCGATGCTGACGATTGGCTTATGGGTCTGTGCAAGCATTTCGAGTGCAGTAACGTCAGGCCTGAGGACTTTGTTAAGTTCGCTTCCTTCCAACTCAAAGATCAAGCTGCAGAATGGTTCCAGTAGTACAAGGACTCCAGAGGTGGATGTGTTATCACTTGGGATGATTTCCGTCGAGATTTCCGAGCTCATCATATTCCTCAAAGCGTGGTTGAAAGCAAGCGTGAGGAATTCCGCAATCTGAAGCAAGGCTCTTTGTTTGTCTATGACTACAACAAGTTGTTCCAGAAGCTTGCCCGCTTTGCCAAGCAGGACGTCCCTGATGAGAAGAGCATGATATATCAGTTCAGGGGTGGTCTCAGAGAAGAAATTCAGCTAGCTCTTGTTCTCTTTGAGCCCTTGAGATACGATGAGTTCTACAACATGGCACTGAAGCAAGAGGCTGCTCAGTTGAGGTGTGATGCTTCCAAGAAGCGAGTCAGAGATGTTACTCCTTCTTCCTCTACTCAAGTGGCCAAGCAGCAGAAGTATTGGCTTCCTCCTCCTCCGTTCCATCAGCCGTATCAGCAGAAGAGCAAAGGTGGCAGTGGTTCTTCCCACCCACCCAACCCTGGCTTTCAGAACAAGACTTCGTCTCAAGCTCCAAGATCGAGTGCTCCGTATCACCGTCCGCTTTCAAAGGTCACGTGCAACAAGTGCCAACAGAAGGGTCACTATGCCAACAAGTGTTTCAACCAGAGGCGTCTTCCTCCTCCTCCTCCTGTCAGATCGGCAAGTACAGCAGTGGTCAAGCATAACCCCAAGCACGCCAAGGTCAACTTGTTGAATGCAGCTCAGGCAGAGGAATCATCAGATGTCATCATGGGTAACTTTCTAGTTAACTCTTTTCCAGCAAAAGTTCTTTTTGACACTGGTGCATCGCATTGTTTCATGTCAAGATCATTTGTTTCCAAGCATGACTTCGTTTCACAAATGTTGGGTAAACCTATGGGAGTGGTTTCTCCAGCTAAGTCTATGAGGGCTACTTCAATAGTCCCGGATGTTTCTATCATGATGGGTGATTTCAAGTTTCTGGCTTCTCCAATGGTTCTTGGAAACTCGGATATTGATCTTATTCTCGGGATGGATTGTCTTTCTAAGCACAAGGCTCAGCTTGATTGTGCAGCCAGGCAGATTCAATTAACTCATTCGTCTGAGGATGTAATTGTCTTTGCCGCGAATGACGATACCATCCGTCTATTTTCTCTCAATGAGAAGGGTGAACTCGATGCCATCTCGCAAATTCGAGTCGTTTGCGAATATCAAGACGTCTTTCCAGAAGAGCTTCCAGGAATGCCTCCGCACCGACCAGTTGAATTCGTTATTGATCTTGAGCCTGGTACGGAACCTGTGTGCAAGCATCCTTACAAGCTCGGACTTGAAGAGTTGAAGGAGCTGAAGAAGCAACTCGATATTCAAGAGAAAATGGGTCTCATCCGGCCTAGTTCTTCTCTGTGGGGTTATGGTGTTCTTTTTGTGAAGAAGAAGGATGGAACGGACCGACTTTGTGTTGATTACCGTCCAGTGAACAAGAAGACCATCAAGAACAAATACCCACTTCCCAACATCAATGAGCTGTTCGAACAACTCAAATGTGCCCAAGTTTTCTCCAAGCTTGATCTCCGTATGGGTTATCATCAGATTCGAATCCGTGAGCAAGATATTCCCAAGACGGCTTTCAGGACAAGCTTTGGTTCATATGAATACACTATCATGTCTTTTGGCCTCGTCAACGCTCCTCCGACGTTCTCTCGCATGATGAACTTCATCTTCAATGCCTACACCAATGACTTCGTTCTGGTCTATCTCGACGACATTCTGGTTTTCTCCAAGAACAAGGAAGATCATGCCAAGCACTTGCGTTTGGTTCTTGATAAGCTCAGAGAACACAAGTTCTACGCCAAGTTCTCCAAGTGTGAATTTTGGCTCGATGAGGTTCTTTATCTTGGTCATATCATCTCTGCCAAGGGCATTGCCGTGAATCCTGAGAAGGTGTCTGCAATTGTGAATTGGGAACCTCCTCAGAACATGAAGCAACTCCGCAGTTTTCTCGGTCTCGCAAGCTATTGCCGAAGATTCGTTGAAAACTTTTCTAAGATCGCGAAGCCTCTCTCTAATCTTCTTCAGAAGCATGTCAAGTACGTTTGGTCTCCGGAGTGTGACATTGCTTTCAACACTTTGAAAGAGAAATTGATCACTGCTCCAGTTCTGACTCCGCCTGATGAATCCAAGCCGTACGAGGTCTTTTGTGATGCCTCTCTCCAAGGTCTTGGCGCAGTTTTGATGCAAGAGAAGAAAGTTGTTGCTTATACCTCTCGCCAGTTGAAGCCTAATGAGAAGAACTACCCCACTCATGATCTCGAGTTGGCGGCAGTTGTGCATGCTCTTTTGACTTGGAGACATCTTCTATTGGGAAGAAAAGTGGACATTTTCACTGATCACAAGAGTCTCAAGTACATCTTCACTCAGCCTAATCTCAACCTCAGGCAAACTCGATGGGTCGAAATGATTCAAGAGTATAATCCGAGTATCGAGTATACTCCAGGCAAGGCCAATGTGATTGCTGACGCATTGAGCATAAAATCTTACTGCAACAGTCTGATTCTCAAGCCTTATCAACCCGAGCTTTGTGAAGCTTTCCGCAAACTTAACCTGCAAGTTGTTCCTCAAGGTTTCCTCGCCAACCTTCAAGTCTCTCCTACCTTGGAAGACCAGATTCGCCAAGCCCAGCTTCTTGATGCTATGGTGAAAAAGGTGAAGATTGGGATTGCCAAGAGTCAACCCAAGTACAAGTGCTACCGCCTTGATGACAAGGACACTCTCTTCTTCGTGGGTCGTATTGTGGTACCCAAAGGTGACCTCCGTAAAGTGATCTTGAACGAGGCTCACAATTCTCTCCTCTCCATCCACCCGGGGAGCAGGAAGATGTATCCGGATCTCAAGCAGGCTTATTGGTGGACTCGAATGAATCTCGAGATTGCTTAATTCGTGAATGAATGTGATGTCTGCAGAAGAGTGAAGGCAGAACACCAAAGGCCAGCAGGTCTCCTCCAACCTCTTGCCATTCCAGAATGGAAGTTTGACCACATTGAAATGGACTTCGTGACTGGGTTTCCAAAGTCCAAGCGTGGCAATGATGCTATATTCGTTGTCATCGGTAAACTCACCAAAGTGGCTCACTTTCTGCCTATCAAAGAGTCGATCACTGCAACTCAATTGGCGGAACTCTATACCTCTCGTATTGTCTCTCTGCACGGTATTCCACAAGTGATCTCTTCAGACCGTGGCAGCATCTTTACCTCGAAGTTTTGGGATTCTTTTCAGAAGGCCATGGGCACCAACATCCGCTTCAGCACAGCTTTCCATCCTCAAACTAGCGGTCAAGTCGAGCGTGTCAACCAGATTCTTGAAGATATGCTCAGGGCTTGTGTGATCTCCTTCAGCATGAAGTGGGAGGATTGCCTTCCTTATGCTGAATTCTCCTACAACAACAGTTTTCAAGCAAGTTCGGGCAAGGCCCCATTTGAAATTTTGTATGGCAGGAAGTGCCGTACCCCTCTCAACTGGTCTGAAACCGGTGAACGTCAGCTTTTGGGTAATGACTTAATCACAGAGGCAGAAGAAATGTGCAAGGTCATTCGTGATAACCTCAAAGCAGCCTAATCCCGTCAGAAGAGCTACTATGATAGTAAGCACCGTGATTTGGCTTTCGAGATCGGAGATCATGTTTACCTCCGCGTCTCTCCTATGAAAGGTACTCGTCGCTTCGGTATCAAAGGGAAGCTTGCCCCCAGATACGTGGGACCTTTCAAGATTGTCAGCAAGAGAGGCGACCTCGCCTATCAACTCGAGCTTCCTTCAAACTTTGCAAATGTTCACGACGTGTTCCATGTCTCCCAGCTTCGAAAGTGCTTCAAGACTCCTGACCGCACAGTCAACTTCGAGGATATTGAGCTCCAATAAGATCTCTCTTATCGTGAGCACCCAGTTGCTATTCTTGAAGAGACTAAACGCAAGACTCGCAACAAGTCAATCAAATTTCTCAAAGTCAAGTGGTCACACCATTCCGATCGTGAAGCTACCTAGGAACGCGAGGATCACCTCCGTTCCGAGTACCCGGCGTTCTTTCAGTCCTAGATCTCGGGACGAGATCCTTTCGTAGTGGTGGAGTGTTGTAACACCCCGGATGTAACTTTCCCAATTTGTATTCCAACTCTTGCCGTTTCCGGCGTTAAGTTATTTTATTTTCTCGGGTTTGGGTTTTTGTCTCCGTGTGTTGTTGTCGTTGTCATGCATCTCATATCATGTCATCATGTGCATTGCATTTGCATACGTGTTCGTCTCATGCATTCGAGCATTTTCCCCGTTGTCCGTTTTGCATTCCAGCGCTTCGTTCTCCTCCGGTGGTCGTTTCTAGCTTTCTTTCATGTGTGGGGATTAAACATTTCCGGATTGGACCGAGACTTGCCAAGCGGCCTTGGTTTACTACCGGTAGACCGCCTGTCAAGTTTCATATCATTTGGACTTCGTTTGATACTCCAACGGTTAATCGAGGGACCAAAAAGGCCTCGTGTGTGTTGCAGCCCAACACCCCTCCAATTTGGCCCAAAACCCACCAAAACCCTCTCCATCATCTAGAGCGTTCGATCACGATCGCGTGGCCAAAAACTGCACCTCATTTGGACTCTCCTAGCTCCCTCTATGCCTATATATACACCCCTCCGAATCTGGATCTTCCTCTTCCCCCGAAACCCTAATTTTTCCCCTCCGACGCGCCGGACATGTCCGTCCCAGTCCGGACAGCCGCCGCCGCCGCCCGCGGCCACTAAGGCCTCGCCACCTGTCCCTCCGCCACCGCGGCCCGCCCGGCCCACGGTTGGCCCTCGCGGCCAGCGACCGGGC